>NW_027526204.1:17288992-17851492 GCF_048455015.1 Haemaphysalis longicornis
CGCTATCGCTTCGCTTCTATTAAGGCCCAGGTTCGATCTCTTGCGTTGCCAGTAGTTTGTGTAGCCTGGGTGCAGCCACTAGCCCTTAGTTGCCTTGGATGCTTCTTTGTGTAGCCCGTAGTAGCCTGGGATTTTTCTGCTTGCGCGAACAGGAAACTTTCCTTGGCTTGTTAGAGGTACACTAGTTCGCAGTAAAAACAACGAAGCAGAATTCGAATCTAGCTGGGACTTCTACGCACCATATCGCAGTTGTCCCATACTTCGGTAAGCCCTTGGTGGTCATTGGCCTAGTACGGCCCCGTTAGTGCCGCCACTGGGGATTGTTCAAATTCAAGGGGGAGGAAATGTATAGACATGAGCCACAATTGGCGTAGAAATCGACAGGCTGTTTACTGGTTTAGAGGCTTCCACTTGGTCTGCGCCCAAGATCAACGTTGCGCTGTGCTAAAGTAGGCCGCGCGATAATTGAAATTTTCTCTACCAGGTGGGGGAAGTAGGAGCGCAAGCTAACGAATTCGAATGACAGCTTTAAACACTGCGCGATCTTCATCTTTCCTGGTAACCGGTTTCCCCCGGCCACGGAGAAAGAAGTTTTTGAGGAGGGGAATCCGCTGGGCTGGGTCAGCGCGGGCTGGAGGCGCGTTATTGTCACTGTCTGGCGAGGAGGAAATGCAGCTTGCGGAGCAGTACAACAGATGACGCGTCAAGCGCGCTGCCCTGCGTCACGAGCTCTTGCCATAATTTACACGTTCTTCTACAGAAGCGACGCACAAAATCATAATATCATCGAATACATTGTGAAAATTGCCAGATTTCTTTCTGTAAAAGTAGCGGTAGCGCCCGGTTTTGCCCGGGTGGGCCATTATGTTAATGACGTTCATGGGTATAACACGTCCTCATTTATTTGTCACTTTTCATATTTGACTAGTTCATCGTGAAGTGGTACACACTGAGGAGCTCTTGCCTGCTGTGAATACATGGGCTCAAACCGCAGGCGCGTTGTGGTAATGTGAAATGACTAGCACTCGTATTTTACTGCAACTCACGCTAAAGAAATTGGACCAAGATGGTGCGCTTGAGCGAGTGAGTCTGTGAGAGAAAAACGTTTTACTGAGCCGTTGAAGTGGCAGTGGTTCCCGGTTTCAGAAAGCCATGTGATTAGCGGGAAGCCTTCGCTCCAAATGAAGAATTGTCTGGACATCCAGATCGCTGTCAGTCACTCGGTTTTCCCTCAGCTCAATGGTGGGATGGGTAGATGGCAGAAGGTGGAGGTTGTTTTGCTTGCACTCTTAAAAAGATATCAGGAAAAGTGCCAGGTTGTAAACAAAACTTGAATTATGCAGGAGATTGCGTTGGGAACACACGATGGAGGCCGACAGAGCGAGGGGTATTCTTACTCGTGGGAAGGGCTGTCTCAGGAGAAATGAACGGTGCTCATCGGTACAGATTTATAACATGCGCTCCCTACGGGAGGCGCGGGGTTGCCGGAAGTCCCAACAGATGGAGAGCGCTAACCTTTGTGCTTTTTACTGGTCCGTCTTGTCTTTTAGATTTAAGATAAATGACATCGCTTCTACGGGAGGCTCCTGTTTGCAAAAAGTACCAACAGATGGCGAGCACTATGCGGACGCTGGAAAATTCAACTGAATTCTACGTCCAGAGGGGTGTAAATAAGAAATTGGCCGCGTATCTGCTCCTTTCGTTGCAAATGTCGTCAAAGGACGATAGCCTTTGTAGACATGTGCCAAGGAAATGCCCCCTTTTGCTTTCCCGCCCACCTCTCATGCTGTTGCTGTACCGTCGCACTCATCCCAAGGTAAACACACCGAAGGTTTGCTCAATCCGATTTGAATTTACCGCGTTCCACTGCTGCAGGCTGGATTCCTCGATGCCAGCGCTACGGCGGTGACACGTGTGAATCGAGGCGGCCGACTTCAAGGTTTATAGAACCACGTGGACGTGCTCCACGTGCGCTCCAAGGAGAACATGGAACCTAGCTAGTGGAACAACCGATTTAGCCCTGGCCAATACCCTCTTGTGGGTGCGTGCCAAAATCTTTGAAGGCATCATCATCATCATCATCTTTTGTTGCGGTCGCGTGATTTTTTATATGCCGCCTGCAAGTGGCGCGGGAAACAGCTGGCGGCGGTTTTCTGCAGTAGATGTAGGATATAATTTGCAATAGAAAAATTAAGCATCCATTACTTTTTAATAAAAGAACACACTAAGTATCCCTCGTGTACTAATTTTCTATTTTATATTTGCGTAATGTCTTGTTCTTGTTAGAAAAAGTTGGCACGTATGAACATAAAAACCGGGCTTAGACGTTTACCTCTGGCTGTGAGAGCATAATACTATTCCGCAATATCTGCTTTGCTTTCGCCGGGAGGCTGAATCGAGTCACAGGCAGACATACAGACAGACCAAAATTTCTGGGATTAAGTAGCCCAAGAAAGATATCGTATTTAAAAACCTCGCTTCGCTTTTTATCCGCATGTTAGGACAAAATCCTGAAATTGATTTTTTGGCGATTCAATGGTCCGCATTAGGGAGCAAAAACGAATGGGATATATCAACTGGCTGTGTGGTTATTGACGAATGTATAACAACACAGTGTTTTCTTGACATCCTGCTTGCCTCCATTGGGTGGGTGTCATAAGAAATATTGTAGAACAGTGTTTAAATACTTGAGTAAATTACCTATCTCAACACAAACCAGTCCGACATATCAAATGGCGTGCTATAAAAAATTTATATCTGAAAAACTATTTTACCGCTTTTCACTCTGCCCCTGGTGGACTTTTTAAAATTTTCAGCAATGTTTACCTCCACCACCGGAATCACAATGTGCTCATGATATGTGAAGCCGTTTAAAGAGCAACTTAGCTGGGAGTGCACATCGCCTGTTAGGACTTTTTGGCTCGTCAACCGTGTCATTTGTAAAAATTACGCCCATCTTCCCGCGAGGGAACCCTGATGTAATGCGACGCATCGGGGGGTTCAATTAGTCGTAACGTTGCCTTGAGCGTTTGCGCTGACGCTGGTATTGGATTGTGTCAGCCCACTCGCTGAAGGGACTGTCGCTTCCATCACGTCTTCATCGGAAGAATCAAGTCAAGCACGGAGTCGTCAAGCAAAGTCACCCGGAGTCGAACGAGAGCGAGCGCTGAGTGAACCACCGCAGCGCGCTACCCGCTTTATATTCACAGCGCTTGAAGGAGAAGAGACAGCGGAGGAGAGTAGCGCATGCGCGCGCTTGCGCATTGGAGCAGATGCGAGCGGAATGATGCGCGCGCGCAGCTGTTGTTGTTATGCTAATGCGACGGAGTGAGAGTGTTGCAAACAGCTGTCGGAGAGAAGAACGGGGGATAGTTCAACATACGCAGGTGGTGTGCGGACGCCGACTCCGACAACGACGCAGGAGGGACATGCCCCAGAGCAAGAGATGCGTCGCATCTAACAAACAATTTGGCCCCTTTAGCGGCATCGCAGGGCGAGATCGTTTAACATGGTCTGTGTGTTTGCATCAGTAACTAATGCTAGCAAAATCAGTTAGATAAATGAATCAGTGAAAAGTTTATTTAACAATTTTTAGGACACCAATTTTTTTCCAGAATGCGGAATCACCTCGATAGTGTTGGTTAGGGAGAAATCCAGAAAACTACTTTCTAGACATTCTTAAGGGCTAGATATATCAGCTAAAAGCGCTTGAGAATGTGAACGGGTGAAGGAGGTAATCGCGAATTTAAGAAAAACAATTTCCTCCTTTCCCTCGAACAGGAGTACCATTTACAAAAGTCCCCCCTTAGTGAGCCTATACGCTATGTCGCAAATGTGCTCCCTCAATTTCAAGTCTCTAGATGTAGCAGTTTCCGCTGGTCGTTCATTCAGTCCGCCAGTCAGTCAGTCGGGAACTTCATTTTATATGAATGAAGGCATGACTTTATTTGTCGTAAAGTTTGCAAAAAGAGTACGACGGACGATTTGGGAAAAAGTTGCTCGCAGGCAACTTGACCAGCTTAAAAGCCCGGTAGACTCACAGGGCAGCAAGACAGCGAGACGAGAAAAAAAAAGAAGAAGAAAAAAGACAAGAGAAGTAAAAAAAAACACAAATACCTCTAGTACAATGTAATCAAAATAAATTGACATCTTTGTCATCACAGAAATAAAATACAAACAAGAATCACCAGTATAATGTAGTTAAAAAAGTTACACTTTTGTCACCACATAGCGCCAGGAAAAACGCGGGAGAAGTAAGATTACAAAAAATACCCAGGAAGAAATACAATCAAACACGAAGTATACATCACTGCTGAAGGTAAAATTCCAGTAGGTTTAATTGGGGTCCAGGATTTACGTTTTCATCAATAAGATAATTTAACAAGGTTGGTAATCTGTGGCGTAGCATTTGTACTCCATAATTAGTTCTTGATTGGGGTATTTGCCAGAAATCAGGAGATCGTGTGTTGTAGCAAGTATTATGACGCTCCAGAGAAGCTATATTACAAATATAGTTTAGATTATTTTTTTGTTCCCTGTTGTACAGTAATGCCAAACGAGAAGAAAATAATTGTACAATTTTTAATACCCTGAGCTCACTGAAAAGTTGTTCTGTAGGAAAATCGTACGGCTTATTGCAAATTATTCTAATTGGTTTTTTCTGAAGTAGGAAGAGACAATTTATGTTTGTTGCTGATAGGTATAGATAAATAAATACAAGTAAGTGCTCGACATTTTAGCGGAAGTTATTAATAAAAACTGCTCCAGTTACAAACCGCACCGCGCTTGAAACGAAGAACTAAAAGGAACCCCGGAGCAGACAACTTCTGCCTACGCCGTCTTCCCTCCACGAATGGTTTCCTCTCCCCTCTCTGGCTTCTCGCAATAGGACAGTCTAAATATGGGCTAATGGCATAAAGGATAAGAACCATCATTCACTGGAACTAATCATAGCTTGATTCTCAACCACAGGTTTTTTTTTAATTGTAGGTTTCGCGTTTTAAAAAAAATACACCATCTTCCCTGTAGGGGAACCCTGAGAAGTATGCGAAGCAGCCATGGGGCCGACTGAAGTTACCATTAGTTTTCAGTTCGTCGTTTCCGTTGATGTTCAGCTTCGCGTGCCTTCGTTGTATCAGTAGCTTCTTGAAGTAGTTTGAATGAGTGAAGGACATAAGGCCCGATCGTATCAAATGGTCCCGTCTCGGTTTGTAGCGCAGTGGGAAGAGCGCCGCGTAACTCCCGTAGCGGCCAGAGAATCGTGGGATCGGTACTGGGTGCCGCATAGCTATTTCTTTTTATAGTGGACTGCGCTGACGTCAGCCCAAACGCTAAAAGGGCTGAAGAGACGTGCATGCGCAGTAGAGTGTGCGGGCGGCGGAAAACGACACCGACAACAAGGGAGGGAGGGGCTTAGCCTCGAGCATGAGATGCTTCGCATCTAAAAATCAAAGCCCCTTCGTCTAACGACAACAATGTTTGAAACGTATTTGTTCCGCCGCAAACCACTCAAATGAAAGTCCAGCCACGCGCGAAATTAGTTGGCGTTGTCTGCCCATGACGCAGCCGGCTATGCACTGACTGACCTTGAACCGGTGGGCCTTTTTGTTTTGGCGCCTCGCTACAGAAGGCGCATCAGTGCCGTGCCCGGCACCGTGACTTTACCGCGCCGACAGAACAAGCCTTGTTGCGTCTCTTTAATAATTCCTGCTCCGTGCATCGGGCCATATTATACCTTTGGTGCAAATGAATCCGCTTATGACCATCGCCACAATCCTCGTATTTTCGCGTCGTGTTCTTCTTCTTTCTCGTTTTATTCTACTCCCATCTTGTAAGCCGTTTGCGTTCACGATTAGCGTAAATGTGCTGCGATACTTCGGTAATTAGCACAATAAAATTAATCCCGCATTCGTCCAGTGCTGCTATTGGACCTCTAATTGAAATCATAGCCATCCGTTCCTACGAATCCTTTTTTGTTTTTTTTTTGCCCTCGTAAGCCCTTCACATAAGCGTTTTGTGTAAACGTGATTTGTCACTTTTTTCACTAGATGGGCACACAAATGGAATGTGCGCGCGCAGAACTCTGGGGCCCGTGGCAGTAAATTGCGTGCATGCGTTCATGACATTGCCGTGTTTTTGCGACTACAGGGCAAACATTTTGGACGCCATGCTGGTAGCCGCCGCCTACTGTGACCAGACAGGCTCTGAACTCAACTGGAGTGAATGACAAGGGTTCTGACATCGTTCCTGGAACTGTACGGCGGAAAAATTTGCGAATATAGAGTGTTCCGTCATGCTCGCAAAATAATTTGCAGTGTCGCTATGCAACATTATCGCGAGAGCAAGCAATACTGTCGCGACAAAACTGAAAAGATAAGGGAAAAGACCGTAGCCTGGCATAAGAGACATCTGATTGAGTAGGAGGTTAAATGCGCCGACGCTACACAGGCGATGAGGTGAGCTGTAGTAGATGGAGGGCTGAGGATTAATTTTGACCACCTGGAGATCATTCACGTGCGCCTAAATCTCAAACACACGGGCGTTTTCGCTTTTTGCCTCCATCAGAAAAACGGCTCCCGCTGACGAAAATCGAACACCCCCATTAGGGTCAGCAGCACAACCCCTTTGCCACTGAGCCAAGGCGACGATGTTCGCCCGTTCAACTGTCTGTAATGTTTTTCTTATTGCCAAGATCTGGCAATTGTCACGTTTTTATGTATGTCGAGATTTTGCGTGCGAAAGTTCAATCCTCTTTGCTGTCGTTATTTAGAACTCGAGTTGGGAGAGTCAAGTTTTACCGCGTTTCTTCTTAGTCGTTAGACCGAAGTAACGAAGTTTTGCAAGTAGTTATTCATCAGCTTGATAAATTTATTTCCCGCAATTTATAGTGCATTCGTTTGTTGCCCCAGACAATGCTTTAATGGCCATATGAAAGAAGTGACAATGGCATTCCAAATTCTACCCGCAATACCAAAGATAACATTGTACAGAGACGTAATCGACGCAATGTATTGGTACCCCTTTATGGAACTGTGTACTCTCAAGGAGAGTGTTAAGCGAATGATAATAAGATCTTATGTGAAGGGTTTAGTTAAACTCCATACTAGTATTTTACAGGTAAATTTAAGGTTAAAGAAAAAGGGTTTTGTGTGCTCTGGACAATGAACTGTAGTGCTGCCCAAAAAAAACCTGAAACCATAGGGGACGTTTTTCGGACTGTTTAGGCACAATATATTTTTCGGGCTTACAGCAAAGAACGCTGGAAAAAGTGCCATCGATAACGCAGCCTAGAATCACGTACACGTCCGTCGTAAGTAACGGAGGAATTCCTTTTTACATGTACAGGAATTCCTTTTTACAATACCGCGTGTGCGTATTCGTTCCTCTGTACGGACTGATGTGCTGGCTTTCATATTAGATATTCTCACCAGGTTTCATTGATGCCATCGGGGATCCTGGTGGCTGCCTGTCCAATCCTAAAGGGTGCCATGTTGGGCTAGTCACTGGTTTTCAGATACAAAGGAAGGAACAGCGCACATTTCGACAAAGGACGGAGAGACAGAGTGTAACTCTGTCCGGCCTTTGTTAGAATGTGCGCTGTTCCTTCCTTTGTATCCAATCCTACTCATCGTGTATTTTCTGGACACTTCCTCCGAATCTAGTGTTGTTTCCGTGTATTTCTAGGTGGTTGGTGCAAAGGCGATGGCTGCCACATTCTCTTTAATTGGCCCTTCACGGAGTGACAAAGAATCATTGGTTCAAACTTCTTATCCCACCAACATGAGTAAAGGACTTATCAAACGTATTTTAAAATTCACGTACTATGCTAGCGTTGGCGACCTCTTCTAACCCAGACTACTCGACTACCAACTTGATAAACCGTTTGACTCGCTTGGATGCATTCACATTGAAGCAACCGATGACTACGACCGGAGCGTGTCGGTCGCAGTTCCGCTATGAGCAGTTCAAGGGGACCGAGTTCTCGATGCCAGCTTTCAGTAAGCTGGGGTATATATACCTAATTGTACAATAAAGCACCCACAGAGTTGATGGCGTTGTTCTTTCTGACTGGGAGTCTGTAACTGGGAATCAACTGGGACTGTAACTGGGAATCTACTGGATGAACAAGTTGCCTTGTTTAGAAAATCCTTAACGAAGTCCCTGACTACTATCACCCGAAAAAAGGGTCGCTGGATACGGGGATGTACGCGCTATGAAGAGGAGTGCCGGTGTGATGACCTTTACCATCCTCGTATCTCCCCGCCACTCAGGCATTCTTGAATTTAGGCATTCTTGCAGAAACAATTCGTTTTGCGTATTGGGAACGTCGCGTACCTGCGATGTAATCGGTGATTTAACTCTGGACGTGCGTAAAAGTAACAAGCAGTTGTTTCTCTAATTTTAAAGTAACCAGTTTTGGTTCACGGCACAGCACCTTTTAAATCGAAACATCTTCGAACAAAGGTTCACCAAAAGTTAAGAGCAAAGTAAAAGGTTCCCAAAAGGTTAGAGAGAGATAAAGAGAGAAAGAGTGCTCCTCGAGAGCCGAGCTGCGCATGCGCGAGGACCATTGGTTTGGATTGAATTGGATTGAATTGTATTTGTATTGGCATTGGATTGAAATGCATTGGATTAGATTAGGTTAAATTAAATTGTATTGGATTGGAATTTGTTTTAGCCGCAGTAAGCACTCACACCGGCGATTTACTGCAAAATGATTCCCAGTATTTGGCCCACGAGTCATGATTCGCTTAATGCAGATGCGTGATTTTTTTTAGTGCGGAGCAATAATTTTTCGCCACACCGCAGCTTCACTCTGAAGTACTTGCTGCCATCCTTGCCGACCTGGTGCCAGCGTCTCGTGGCTGTGGACAACGCACCGGCGATGCTTGCCTTTGCACGCGAGAAGCACGCCCACCCAAAGATCGAGTACCGGAACCTGGACCTGATGGCCGATGATGAGGTTGCTGCATTTGTTCGGGAGCATGGCCACTTCCAGCGGGTGTATTCTTTCCTCACTCTCCACTGGATCACCGACCAGCACCACGCCGTCCGCAATATCGAGGCACTCATGGCACCGGGTGGAGAGTGCTTCCTCGTGTTCTCGGCCACCATCGTTCAGTTCGACATCTACGCAGCTCTGGTAGAATCACCGAGATGGCAAAAGTACTCCAATGTGAGTGCCTGATTACTGACGTTTCTCTCTTCTGGATCCTTGGGTTTCGTTACTGTAGCAGTCTAGTTAGTAGTTCGAGATGTTTCGAGCTGAACTTCTTTGTGTCAATATTATTACATTGCGGAAGGAGAAAAAAATAATGAAATATTGATTTTCTCTTTTATATTTACCGTTATTTATTATGTATTTATTTATTCCAAGTAGATAAAGAAAAATATTTCTTTATTTAGTTAATTAATTTAAAGTACTTTGAAGTCTCTGACAGTGCATTCGTTAAGACGGCGATGTCAGAAAACTGCGAAATTAACAATATTTGAAAAAGGCACAAAAGCGAACGCAGTCCAAGAAAAAAAATAGACAAGAAATTGGCCGTCAATACCTATCCAGAACGACGCAAAATACAAAGTTAACGTGTGCTATAGCTTGCGCAAACAAAGAATAACAAGCCGCATTTCAAGATAAAAAGCATGCAAGAGTAAACATACACTTGAAACACAAAAATGCTTGAACACAAAATTTACGTAGAGCAATGATAACAGCCTGGTACAAAATTACAAAAAAAAGTGACCATGAACACGTTCACGGAACGCATCGTGCTTATATTTCGAGGCAATGTTATTGGAAAGACCGTTGCAAGACCTGATAGCCAGGGAAGTGCAGATAAGTTAAATGCATCTGTGTTGCCGTACTGGCGGGAAAAACAATTTTGATTATTTACCGTGCGTGATATGTCGTTCGGAACTGGAGGATGTAGTCTTGATTCTGCTGCGTTGTAAAAATAATTGTGAAAAGGCCTAAAAGAGAAATATTGCGTAGATATAGCGGGTGAAGTGAAAGATTCAGTTTAATCTCTGATACACTTGAGGGGTACTTGTAATTGCGCGAAATAAGCTTAGGAGCTCTGTTCTGAATTGCTTGAATCTTGTTAGTCAAATATTGATGGTAGGTAGGGGGAACAGATGGGCTGCGCAAACTCGAGTTCTGGTCGAACGTATGTTGTGCATGCTAGTTTACGGATGCCGGAATAAGCTTGACGCAAATATCGACGGAAGATGCCTAATGACCCAGAAGCCTTCGCGCTGGGGATGTCGATATGGTTACTACAGAAAATGCGACGAAACAAGAACCAGGAGAAAAAAAAACAACCTTACGGAGTGCTACTATCAACAAAACGTTTATTGAAAAAAAGACACGAAAATATATACACGAAGAAAAGAGATAACACACAGAAAAAAATAGTGCAAAACTTTGGCCAGACAAAAGCAAACATCCAGTAACATCCAGATAGTCAACTTCAACATTAGACACATACGAAGGGTGCGCTTACACACCTGCCACCAATTTTCGCGATATGAGCTTTCTCCCCTATTTCACGCGTTTTTTAGTCACGGTGCCGAAATAAAGTTGATGCCTCATTCAACAGCGGATGGCATCCACTCGACGAGGAATACGCAGACAAGCTTGAAAGGTTATCAGTTTTTAAGAGCCGTTTCCTTCTCGCGCAGACGGATATTCAAAGAGCGTCCTGTTTGCCCGATATCATCGTCGTGTTTGCCCGAAACACGAGAAATCCTACCAGGGGCACTAAACAATTCACCAACATCAAAATGTTTGGCCACTTTTTTCAAAGTGTCAAATCCTATGCATGTAGGCACCACCGCGAACTCTCCTATTCAATATCCGCCCTGTCTCGGTTGGGCTCGGAAGAACAACCAGACTTCGCCCGTTTCACAAGCTTCCCACATACGCTTGACTACAAGTTATTGGGGAACCCAGCAACCTCCAACCTAGCCGCTTGTTTCGTATAGCGCGTAACACGTAAAACCCCTGAAAGGCGTAACAGGCCCTAACGATGACTTCTAACTAAGTTTTATTGCCATTATCACGAATTGTGCCCGTAGGCGGGACGTCATCACAAAATGTTGCTTAGCAGTAATCGGCTTGTATCATTAAAGCTCGCTTATAAAAGTTAGCGCTGGTGCCTTTTGCCCCTTTCTGTGGTTCAACCAATCAATCAATCAATCATTCATTCATTCATTCATTCATTCATTCATTCATTCATTCATTCAGTCAGTCAGTCAGTCAGTCAGTCAGTCAGTCAGTCAGTCAGTCAGTCAGTCAGTCAGTCAGTCAGTCAGTCAGTCAGTCAGCCATTTATTCATTCAGATTTAATCGCATTTGTTTGACGCAGTCTTCCTCTCTGGTCTGCCTAAGCACTAAATGCTTGTTGGCTTTTCAGGCAGTTATTGCAACCATACACAACAAAATAAACACACTTGTAAACTTTACATGACAAATACGTCTCGCTTGAAAATCATATATCAGAATTATGCAGAATTATTAAACAGAAAACACACACTTCTAGACAACCAAAATATATATAATTCCTCACTTATATATGTTACCTGAGACGCAATATTCTCGAATTTCATCCAACGTTTTCCTTTGTGTTTTTATATCACATCAATTGTTTCGGAGAGCCATAAAAATTCTGACACGTAATATTTTCTCATTATTTTTCGTAATTTGTACACGCTTGCCGCTTCCCAAACCTTTCTGTGTTTTTAGCTTTCTATTTTTCCCCGGTTGCAGAAACTGGTTACAGAAACTGGTTGCAGAAACTGGTTGCAGAAATAATATCGTGTTAGTACCCCGTACTGACATAGCTGGCGCACCTGAAGTACACCTGAATAAGAATACGTTTTCTCTATTTTTGCGCCTTGAAACTTTCTCTTCTAGGCAATAAATTTACTATTCTGTTAGTTATTTACTCGTACGTTGTTTTTTTTAAATCTGAGCAGCAACCATACAAGGTAACTCGATAACTTCAAATCCGTTCCGCTAGTTTTTTATGAATTGTTTGTCTTAATTTCAATAGCACCTCCCGTCTCAAGTTGTGGATCATAGCTGCTATACCCGTTAATTTCTTGCATACAAACAAGACGTGAATATTTCACGTTAGGTGTTGGTCAAAGACGAGGTCTAAATATTTTACTTGTGGGCCTAATGCAAGGGGCCTACATTTAGAAGAGCTGCATTTAGATATATGCAAATAAATAGCCTCTTCCCGACAAGCAAATTCCACGAAAAACTTCAGGTTCTTAAGCTCAGGTGATCCAGGGCCAGCAAATGTGTTCCAGTTAGTCTCACACAAGTAGGGATCCATTTTTGGTCGTCTAAAATTTGTTAATTGGTAAATGACCAGCATTTTCACCTATTTCTTCAGAAAAAATCGCTAGTGCTATCAACTAATGGTGGGCCAATGTAATGTAATGTAATGTATTGTAATGAATGTCATGAATGTAATGTAATGACTGCAGGCTAATGTATTTCTCCGTTCTACGAGTTATGTTCTATGCATGACCTGGTTATTTGGACCTTTAAGTATTCTTTGATTGTGTGGTGACTGATGATCACTGAAAGCTTGAATTCCGGTAAAACAAAATTGGCGCAATTTATTGCTGCAGTTTTTTACTCTTCCATAACAATTAATAACAGTGTCTCTCATTATAGGCTTCGTCTCACTCGTATGCCGCTTTGCCATTTATTTCAGTTCATTCAAAAACAACTTCATGTTTATGTTGGGTGGCCTGTCAATTGCCCATATCGTGTTCGTTACGTTTTTATTACTACTAGACAACAGCAATGCCTCTGCATGCTCAAATTTTACTTGAGTTGAACCTAACAGCCAGTTCTGCTTTACGAGTGCTAAAGTTCCGCCATCCCTTCGTTTTTCTCGACACAGCAGCACTCTCAAATACGCCTTAAGTGAGGAAGAAAACTGTCAATTGGCGTGAATGTTCACTATAGTCAAAGCTATTACACCGACAGCAATCTTGCTTTCATTCAAATGCGAGCATAGGTGATCCCTTTTTTTAATAATGCTTTGAATATTAATATTTATTATGATGTCGTTTACCTGATGAGAGCGCTCAAACATCACAGATTGGAGACGGTCCTCCCATACATAAAGGTGATCAAAAGTGGTCATTAGACAAATTTTGCTGAGTAATTTTCAGTCACTCCAGTCGCTCCCTCGATTTTCTGCGGGAAATTTTTGTTGTGTCTCATCAGCACGAACTTGTAGCTTTCTTGCATGCCAACTTGCCAGCATTGCCAATTGAGCTGTTCATGCACTGTTAAGTTTTCATTTATGAAGCTTTTTTTTGTCCTAAGTGTCCGTTTCTTTCATAACCATAGGTTGAATTTTTCTGGGTCTCTGAAGCGAAAAATGATAGCTGGAATTTTATGTTGCTTCGCGTTGAGCTTGTGTATCGCTTTGACAGATTACTTTTCGGGTGCCTTTTTTTCCAGTTGATGGCTAAGAAGGAGAGGAACCTCATGTAAATCCTCTTTTGACGGCTGGGCAACACCGTGTATATTAACGTTGTTTCGCCTAAAGCATTCCTCAACATTGTGGACAGTAGCTTTTAGTTGCGCTATTCCGCCTCTTTTTCCAGAAGTTTGCTGGAACGTCGTCCGTTCGTTTCACTATACGAGGTTTGGATATATTTATTATGCTGACCAAGCGACGTACTCAGAAGGCAGCACGCACACCAATCAGTTCTACCACCCCAGAACTTTCACGGGCGCTTGTCTCGTGTCTACGTAACATCCTGAGTGGTAGGGGTGGAGATGGAGTTTGATTGTTTCCCCTTTCTTGTCTATTAAAGCTACTCCTACCAACCTTCGTTCAATAGCTTGTTGAGCTGACCTACGTTTCCTAGCAGTCGTGTAATGAAGCTCCACTTCAGTCATCACCGGCAGCGCGACATTTATTGTGTCAATCGGCTGAGTAATAGAAGTAGCTTACTTTTTATTCCTTCGGAGAGCTTCCCCAGTGCACCTAAGTTTAGACTGATTCTGGCCCTCATTTCTTTCTCCAGGTTTGGAGTAGGACTGACATACCGTGCAAAGCATTTATACCCTTCTACTACTTTTAGCCTTGCGTTACCTATGCTGAAAAGCGTGCTTTCGCCATGCATATTTGCATTACTCTGGAATTATCCATATTTACTTGTAACCGGACGGTCAAGAGTTGTGAATAATTTTTTAAGGCTTCGTGAACGTGCTCTCCCGGGGCTCACATAGCAAGAAAATGTCGTCTGAAAACCTGAGGTAAATAAAGTATTCCCCGTTTATTCAAACTCCTGCGTTTTCCTAGTCAGACGGCTTCCTAAATACCCCCTCCAGACACCGTGTGAACAATTTGGTGATATGTTATCTTTCTCTCGTACTCCCTTTCTAATTGGAACATTGAGCTTTCCTTGTGAATGATTATCCTGCTCGTACTTCCCTTATGTATGTCGTCTAAGAATCCTATATAGGTCTCTAGTATGTTCCGGTGTTTCAATGCTGTAAGTATGCCACCTGTCTCACCAGGCCAACAAGGGACGAGAGTCTAGTCGATAACTACCATGTGAACACATAGTTACAGTAAAAACTGCGCAAATGGACGGGACGGATGAAGAAGGACAACAAGACAGCCGCAGACTCACAACTAATTTATTGGAAAAAAGCCTACGCACCTATACACCCTTACGCGCACATGTGCACAGTCGCATCCGTGTAATTACAAGAAAGACTCGTTTAAAAATTCATATTTACTGCAACACAAAGAAAGGGACGCTTCGCTAACGCAGTTATCGCTGTTTTCCCGTATATAAAAGGCCTCTATCAGTTTTCTTGCCACCTTTCCTTGCTTCATCCAAGCAATTTGGTTTGATCCACTTGCTGCTTGCAGGGCTTGTTTGCACAGTTCTTGCAGTGGTGTGGAAGGTGCGAGCCTGTTCCATCCTTTATCGACAAGTGTTGTTCTTTTAGCCGGTCTTCAAACAGCAACCAGTTTGGCCAATGCATACCTTCCGGAACGTAGGCGGAATCATGAATAAGACCCCAGTTGCACAATCCACGTACGGTGTAGTATGTGCCTTCAGGCAGCCTTTTTTGTTGCCCTATCCTCTCATGATCTTTGTGCACAGAGTAGCTAAGTTCCGGAGGGCATAGAAGACTACCAGCACTTTGTGCCTGTTGGCTAAATTTTTCAGGTTGTGTGCCACTCTATGAACATACGGTACAACCACCGGGTTCTTACGCTTAGGCGGTCCGTCGTGTGTGTGGCCCTGCCCTTAACCTTCTGTAGCAACGACATGGCCACCGCTGTCAACACGACCACAGGAAAACCAGCCGTCTGAAGTCTGGCCAGATGAGCGACGAAGCACTCTTGCACGCTGTGATGGCATGCCTTCATCAGAGCACCTTGAAGCACGCGATGGCCCTTTTTACCGTCTTAGAATGCGCGGAACCATACGGCTGAAGACCTTTCCGCACTCTCGGGAGGTACAACCAACAAACGTGGTCTGATAAAAGCGTAAGGTTAATATCTAAAAACGGCACGCAGTCATTGTGAGGCACTTTATCGGTGAAAGAGAGACCTTTCCCCAATCGTCGAAACTCGGCTAAAATCTCGTTAGTAGCGTCCAGGTTAGGTAATACCGGTGATGCCTAAAAATCAGGAAATCATCGACATATCTGGAAACTTTAAGTACTTTCCCTTCGTCAAGGTCACGCTCTTGATTCCGATCAATACTGGCCAAGCAAATTTCACATATAGTGGCGAAGAAAATTTCGCGCATAGTTGTATTTGAAAAACATAAAATTTTAGCTGAACAGCACAAATGCATAAACTCGCACAAACGTACACTCTTAGTCAATTCCTGGTTATACGACCCGCATGCAGGCGGGTCGCCGCGTCATTTTAAAGCCGCTTATAAAGCGGCGGTTCAGGCGGCCTCACGCGCAAGCGGCCCGCCAAACACGCGGCCCACCGAACACGCGGCCCCGCGTTTAAGCGGCCGTATTGAGGGCCGCTTAACCAGCGGGCCACCTAAACACCGGGCCGTGTGTTCGGCAGGCCACTGGCCGTAATTTTTCTACGCGGCCCGTTATGCTAATCTATTCCCGCTTACGAAGCGGCCCCCAAATCAAACGGCCCCTCAAAAAAGCGGCCTTGTTGCTTTTCACATAAAAAAAGAAAAAACATGGCACTCGGCCAGAATTGAGGTTATCCGTTTTTTTTTTTCGTTCGCATTGCCAGGCCAACGTCAGAATCCCGTGACGAACGCTCTAACACATGTTACATCATACGCGACACACAAAGTGCACATAGGCACACACACGCAACCCTACGGAGAATCGAACCTGTGTCTACTACAACACATGAAGAGGCGGGTATCATAACCACTGCGCCACAACCCACTGGTTGCTGGGGAGAGCAAACATGGGCGTATAAGTATTCTGCATGCTGTTGCGCGTCAAGCAGGAGTCTTAAATAACACATTCGGCGGCGAGTGACTTTCTTTAGACCACCGTTTTTTAATCACTCTACCGAAGAGGCATAATACTACGGTTTGGGGGCTTTAAGTACATTTGTACGAGCGGAAACCTTTTGTCATGCTGTGTGCTCAATTCAACAGTATGATGCGCCATGCGGTGATTTATTCCGTCGATGCAAACGGAATTGATAACAGTTCTTCGGCCTTCTTACCAAAAGTATACTTGGACATTGCCGGAAAGTGCCCCCTATGACAATGCATGCAAATAACTAGCACGTAAGGCACACTGTCGTGCGCTGAACATAAGAGATGTCTGGTAACGAGGGGCAAGTATACCAAGCATGAAATGGTGCACTGAATTTTTTCTGCTCTTAGCTCTTCTGATGGTGTGGTTACATGCCTTCACCTTTATTTTTGTAATAGGGGGCGCTAGTAATTTACGTCTCTGGTAATGTAATGAACCAATAATAAATTACTCACTCTATAACATTGTGTCCCGACGCCTGCAGAATTGCTGCGTCGCCGGAAGAATTGGTAATCGCGAGCACACAGAGAATATCTTAGCGTTTTCTCGCGCAGACCGGATGGGCGCTAGGCCATGTAACTTGTAACGACCTGCATTTCCAGAAAAATGCAGTTTTCGCGGAAATTCTACCTTTAATCGTTATAATATCGGAAATAAAGATCATTGGTCGAAACAAATTTTGAGAAACCAAAAATTAAGAAAAGTATTAAAAAATGACGGAAACTGGCAAACAGTATAACGGCCTGCATTTCCACAATAATGCAGATTTCGCGGAAATTCCACTTGTAATCGTTATCATAGCGTAGATCGAGATAATTGGCCGAACATAATTTTGCAAAACTAAAAACCAAGAAAAATATAAAAAATACGGAAAATGGTGAGCCGTGTAACACCCTTCATTTACAAAAAATGCAGATTTGGCGCAAATATTACCTGTGATCGTTATAATAGGGTAAATGGAGATAACTGCACAAACAGAAATTTGGCTCTAAAAGACTCACACTCAAGAGAAGCGGCATAAGAATGCTGGGCATTAGTAGACAATTCTCCTAATTTCTGCAATTTTTTTTAAGTGGCCTCATTTCATTCGCGCTTCTGTTATTCAGGAGTTATATTATTTTACGCGGAAGCGCAAGGTCGCGGTTCAGCATTTTCAACATTTTCAAGGCCGTTTACCAAAACCATAGCACTCGGTCATGAACGCACACTTGTGCATCTGAAGGTTAGACCGTATAAAACAATGCCACCAATAAGTGGGTTACAATGGCTGCAATTGCACTAACACATTTGTGATTTGTGCACTTCTGGAACATCTTCATAACCTCAGTTGTCATGCAATGAGGTTTTGCCTTTATAATCTCAGTGTTTTGCCACCTGATCTATCAGGTCTCAATGCACATACCCCGAATTAAAAAAAAACTCCATATATTTATAAGGCCATGTTGCAAGCAAAGCTGTAAAGCAAGTATCTGTATACCTTAAACCTAACCGGATCTTGAAGTGATAGTCTATTTATACAAGCTTGGGACATAAACAGAGAGCTGAGTTGGGTATGTAAATTTTAAGTATTTTGTCATTCTCGAATTCATGAGCATGCACAAGTGTGAGATGAAAATTACATTAATGACACCATGCCGAAGGAACAATGTTTTCTTTTTATTTCATATCAAAAATACAAATATGAACACGAAATACTTATAATAAAATAAAAAATACAAATATTAGCAGATTGCAATTGTGGAACACACAAATGAAAATATTCTTTTGTGGAAGAGCAAATAAGGACCTGTCAAGAAAAAATTATTGCTTTAATTTATGGAATTTTCAGCAGCTTGCTGAACAGGGAGGAAACTCATCTTTTTTGCAGGCTCCTGACTGTATAACGCCAAACGTTTGGCCTAAAGCTGACGGGTATCTTATGACCTAATGTGATATATTACCAAACAATGAAAAAGTACTTTCTCCGCGCTTCAAATGATGGTCCAGGTACACCACTTCCGATGATGTAGAAGGCCTTTGTAAAATCCCCCAAGCAATATTTGGCCCGGGAGCTGCTGCTTCCGGAATTTCGTCGCACTGAAATGTGGTAGCATTCTGGGTAGCATTCTGCTGTGTTGGCACTGCGTGAAGAAAAGAAACAGCAGTTGAAAAAGTGACCAGGTACAAAATTGTGGTGTTATTTATCGGCGGCAAAACAGTATACCCTGAAGGGGCGCAGCAGAAGTATCACCAACGCCTTAGCAGATATGTGAAAATAGCATAAATCAGACAGGTGCATCGCTGTAGTTTAGGCAATTATTTCTTTCTTACTGCGTTAGATTCAGACGCCCTCCAAAAGGACGTTTTCATCATATACATAGGAAGGCCGAGCGGTTTTTTAATCCAAAGGCGTGCGAGAAAACTTTGCCATAATTTTATTTGACGCCGGCACGTCAACTGGACGTCGCAAAAAAACTGTTCGCTGTTACACACGGGAGGTAATGTGCCCTAGTTTCTTTTTATGAAACAATTTCCAGCAATAGTATGGCGCCAAACAGTATGAAAAATCGAACAGAACTGCTAGCAATATTTTTTGCTAAAGCATAGGTAAACTGCGCGCACGGAGCAACAGCCAGCGCATCTGTAACAACCATAGCCTCCAGTATAACGCCTTTACAGAAGGCGTTGTAACAACATTAGAAGCCACCGCTTTGAGCAACCGCTACGCCGGCGCCGCGGCGCGTTTGCGCTGCCAATGCTATCATGTTTCTGCAAACCGCGAGTTGGCACTTCAGACAGACGACAGCCGTGCCGAACACAACAAGATGGGGACTGGTGTTACTCATGAATGTTGCTTCGTGTGAAAACTTTACCACTGAAACGCACCATAAGGAAGTTTCCAAATCGGCACAGGATCCAGACTACTCAACGTGCCAGAAAATTCACTAGCCGAAACGACGACGCGAAAACCTAGTTACGAAAAAACGTTACCTAACGTTTTGCTACGCCTACCGAAAATGACAAGCAGTGGCCATAGAATATTGAAAAATACAAAATTCAAACTGCGTTTTATGTGGCTTGACCTCGACAATGGGACGCGTGTAAAAATGCAAATTCTTTATGGCACCACGCTATCCTCATTACGGCAACGGAAGTACCTCACATGTGCAAGCGTTTTCATTTTTCGCCTGGATCCCGAAACGGCCGCCGCACTGGGAAACCGAATCCTCTCTATAAAGCACGTCAAATTTATCGTACGATCCCGGGTATCGGAGAACGGTTTTGGCGCGGGCTTCTTACGACGACGCAAAAGGCATAATTTCGTGGCCCTTGCTATATTGTCCGCAAACACAAATTCTTACAATCTGCGCTCCCCCACCCCTCGAAAAAAAAAGAAATCCAGGGACTTACCTGTCCGCTCGTGTTCAACCGGGCTATGCCCGTAATACACACACCAGCGGGCTTGACGTGGCCGCCGCTGCTTGGCTTGCGTTCCCGGTGGCCCTAATAAACCCATCGCATTCGCAGTTGCTTCCACTGTTACACCGACCTCGAAGCACACATTTGATGTCAGCGGAAGCGAACGTGGTCAATAAAGTGTGAACGCTCGGAACTAAGTATGAACTATACAGAGCAAGAGTCAAAGCGCGGGACCCCAACTTGCCCCACGCTGAAATTACTCTATACTGCGCACGCGCGGTAAAGACAAATCACCAGACCACCGCTCGCCACGCGCGAACTTTTTTCCACTCCTACTGCGCATGTGCGGGCAAGATTTTGTTTTGTGTTTTTCGGCTTTCACCGCGTCCCCGGGCGCTCGTCGTCGGCCACTGCAAAGGAAGGTCGCGGGCCATTGCGTGATTGGGAATACGCGTATGCGCCGCAAGCCACACATATCGCTCAGAGCTTCATGATTGCCCCCCTCTTTTCATTTATTTCCTGGCGTCAGGTTTTCCGCTAGTTTATAGCCGTGACACGGGTCGTTGGCGCAGAATATAAGCGTGCTGTAACCACCTGAGGTTTTGTCACGGAAAAGAAGTCTGTCAGGGCCTCTTATATCACGGTATTGAGGATGCCCACCGCATATAAATAGGACGCCATCCGGGACGCGACTAAGAGTGTATCAACAAAAGCATATAGGCCAAGCACAAATCGCCACACTATTAACAACTACCTAATTAGTGCTCAAAAGTTAATCTTAACTTACGCTAGCCATGCACACCTCTTCTCCCCTCTCCGCCCTAGGTAAGTGGGCATGCCCTACAAGGAGGATAAATGGTTCTTCTCTAGCCTGGATGGCGATATCCGGTTGAGCAAAACGGCTGGACGAAACGCGCGGCGATCCAGCTGGCAGCGAGTTTGATGGCGTGTGCTGGTTGCTCATTCAGAGGTCACCTTACTGAACCTGAGTCCAGCGGAGTGAAGTCGCTGGTGCTCTGGGTAGCACTGCGCAGCATCACCAAGCGATCACCAACGGCTACCGTTCAACACCGCGCTTGCTCGCTCCTTGTCGTCCCGTTTAACTCGGGGTTTGCCTTGTTGGTTGGTTGATGCCAAGAGAATGGCTCATATCCACTCAGAAGGATTGGCCAGGAAAAGGGCGCTAACTGAGAAAAAAAAGCTTGTCTCGGGAATAAAAGAAATATAGTGAATGCACTTGACGTACTCGTTTAGGGAAAAAAGCGTATGTAAGCGGGAATGAAAAGGATAATAAGTAGACTGCCAGAAAATGAGGTACGGCATCAGAGAGACACTCCAACTAAAAAGTCAAAACTAATGAATGAGGAAACGATAGAAAGGAGGACAGCCATGAAAGGTATGTAAAGAAATAAAGCAAGACGATACCCAGTAAAGGAGAGGCAGTGAGCGGGAAGGCGGTAAGTACTGGACCGGCATGTTTTAAAGAGCAGCCCGCCATTTTGATCTAGCGGCTAGAACGGTTTGTCTCTAGTTCATCGCCACTTCAACTTCCTCCTCTTCTCCTTTCTTGTGTGGCTTGTACACTGGTCTCAAATCTCGTCACTGCTTTCAAATCTCGTCTTTTGAGAGTTTCAGTGGCTGATTTCTCTTCTTTCTCTTTTCCATTTTCACCCGTTCTTTAATTTGGGTATGGGCAATCTATTCTTTCTCTTCTGTATAAACATGCCTCACTATTCACCACATGAAATGTACTGCTGAGGTGCTCACCGCATTAAACACTTTTGCGTGGTATATGAATGCCCTTACACTCCGCCGATTTTTGATAACTTCATTGATGAAAACTGAGTAATAAATGGCTCACTATCCTTTTATATACCCAGCATGGGCCCTGGGGTGTTCTAAATCTAGGCTGTCACTCAATACGCCACCTATTACCTCGGTAAATAACAGTATATGTATTACCAAGATGTGTATTACCAAAATATGTATTCAATGGTTTCTGTTTGGTTTGTATTCCCATACAGTTCTTGGTATGTCGCTTGTGGTGAATCAGAATTACGATGGGGTTTATCTACGCTATGTGCGCCTTTAAAGTCCCATGACTTTCTAAAAATAGTGCACCAAGATTTTATAGTACACCTGCTGTCTGCTTTAATTTATCCAGAGTCATGCCGTCGCAAACTGCAGCTTTTCTTTTTTTTCATTTCCTTGAGTGCCTTTCCTTATTGCTCTTTAGTTATTTGTGAGACCTCACAAGGTGAACTTTTAACCTCACTAGCGAACGTTGGCGTCACATGGCTAGCGTCCAGCATGGAAATGAGTGCTTTTGGTAGTTCTATTGTACTATCCATGTTGTGAGTAAGGTAACCCTGTAAGTCCTCCAGTGCTCAATGTTAGTCCTCCAGGAGACCGCCAGGCTTCTTGTTAGCGCTTTCAGTCTTAGCGCAGCCGTCCGCATTTGGCCTGTTGTTGTGTGGTTGTTGGCACAAACCAATTTATTTTCCCAATTTATTTCGCCAAATATATTCCCAATTTATTTTCATCCACCGTCCTCGAAGATTTCGTGATCCTACTTTTCACAATAGGTTTTGTGGTTTTTAGGCGCAGTTTACCAGGTGGTTTCTAAATTACTCTTCTCTTACAGCTACAGCTTACACGGCGATTATCTTTGATACGTTGTGTTTTACTCATTCAACTCTTATAATACGCTTTTTTGGTTCCAGATGACCGGTTGTATTTCATTCTTTTTAGTTACAGTGGTCGACTGCTTTTGTACGCGCGTTTATTTTTTTGTTTTATAGGCTTTGTTGAGTGTGTAGCGCTCCGCATTATTTAATCTCTTCCTATATAACGCGCAATATATTCCTAGCCGTGTTTGTCTTCTTTTATTATTTTTTATGTGCATATATTTCTTCTTGTAAAATTGTTGCTTACGATGTTATGAATCAGATAGTTTTGCTATGTTCAAGAGATGACCGGCAGTTTGCTGCATTTTCCTGCTGTGTATTTTGTAACACCAATCTTTTCGTCAATACTTCGGCAACTAAGACTAAGTGAAATAAATGCTCAGTATAATATGAACCTAACCGCTCATATTATTGTCTGTGGTTAAATGGGGGAATTCCTTCGGAAATGTATTTTTACAACTCCAGAGTCCCGTCTCGGACCCTATGTTGGTTTTGTAGTTTTCACTACTTCCATTTTTTGCTTTTTCAATCCACATTTCGTTCGCACGTTACCATTTTGTGATTACTGATAGACCGGCCTACACCTCCAGTTCCCCCCCAAACCTGGATTGTATCGTACAGTACAGTCGATTTTTTAACGTACACCGTAGAAAATTTTACGTCACTTTTCTATTCCTTCGTTGTTATTCTACTTCTTCCAGTTTCTTCGGTCTAGTTCTATTTTATGTTTGTTTTTGTTTTGCATACCTCACATGTGTTTATGACCCTCACAATATTTCTCTCAAAACCGAGGAGTCTGCCAGCTCTGCTCTTGTGGTCCCTTACTCCAATGTTTCCCATTGACCTCCATCCCTCCTTATTCTCATCTACGTTATTGTTAGACCCCACCACAATTATATTCCACGTTGATGCGTTGTTAATTGCTTATTCCAATTTCTCTGATACAGTATCGGCGACCTCACCAGAGTAGCTGGCTGTCCGTACCTAAGTTCGTGCTATTTTGAGCCTGCATCATTTGTTCAACTTGGTCAAAGCGAGTCGCCTCTTTCTAATAACATTGAAACTTCGTCTTCATCGCACTGTACTTCTCTGTGGATCAACAATCCCTTCCTGTGCTCTCTTTTACTTGAGGTACACAGTAGCACACAGTATGGACGCTACTCAACTCCGTGAAGCTGCTGTAGTTCGAACCTCGCATAGTCCTATTTTATCCCACAACTGTGTCCGAGAACTCCTATGGTGGCACACCTAAGCTTTCCTTCCAAGAGAGAGCTCGACACGCAACGTTGCGACGTTCAAGTTATGGGCTGCCCGACCGAATGAACAAGTTCTGGACACCCTCGGTGCGGTGTCGGTTGCCTCACTTCCGCTGTCGTCCCCTAAATGTCAGCTTTTGGGGGCTCAGGGCCGAGACGTACATGGTTCAGTCCTGCCAGGTGGGTGTTAGCCTAGTAGAACACCACGATTGCAAGATACTTCTCTACTGGCTTCTTATGATCCGGAGTTCAATTACTAAAAAAGTGCTAGCATCGGTGGACCGACACACTAGACCTCGTGAATGTGATTGACGTTATTTTCATTGAGCCAGTTCTCTCTGTACGATATTTTTTTAGATTTCCGTTCCCCCTTCGGAAACTAATATCAACAGGGAAGGAGGCTGCTTATGGTGGTCTATGTATGACCTATATGTTCCTTACCTTAGGCCAGACAGGCCGATGCTTGAATGAACGGCTGAAAGAACATGACTACAATGTCCGTCGGCCTTCACAAGGCCACGTGTGGCAGCACGTACGTGACTGCCTGCTGTGGGCTGGTCGAATCCCTGTGTTCGATAACACAACAGTAATCTTTAAGAGCAGGAACCAGACCACGAGGGAACTTGTTGAAGCTGCTACGATTGCAAGAGCGGGTGATAAATGTGTGAGTGTGCCCTCGTTAGCTATCACGCCAGAGGAAATCACATTCTCGGAGGCCGGAGAAAGGTGGATGTGGCGATAACTTCAGTGACGCAATAATAGTTTGACAGGCTGGGCATCCTTCTCTTCTTCTCTCTTTGTGCGCACTTGTTGCATTTTTTCGCCTGTATGTGTGCTATTTATTTTGCGCAGCTTGCAATAAAGCCATAAGGTGATTGTCAGCGCTTGTGGTGTGTAACTCTGTGTGTAACCTTCCTTTGTATCTAAAAACCACCAACTAGCCCAACATGGCACCCTTTTAGAACCTTCACATCTCAGGTGCCTTTCTTCTCTTCCAGCCTTTGCAGTTGCTGAAAGGCTTTCTTCCACCAACACGAGCAATGGATCTGGATTCCTTGCGTGCACACGCCGCCAGCCTCGTTTGTGAAGCGAGCCTGTGCCCTCTGTCCTGCGAAGTGTTCCACACGTCAGCAGTCATGCAAAAGACCGTCGAAGAAGCGGCTGGTACGTGAGCGAGACGGGCGCTGTTCGTCTTCAGCATTCGCAAAAAAGAGCGACTTTAGGATACGTTCATTAGCACATTCGACGAAATATATCGGACCATGAAAAAACCAACCATCAGAGGGCGAAAAACCAAATTTGCTTCATTTAAGGTGGACTGAGCAGCCGTAGGATAATACACGTTTCGTCATTGATCGATCGTGTGGTTTAACGCAGCTGCTCTAAACAGGCAATGCGGAGCGTCGTAGTGGAGGGTTGCGTATTAATTTTGATCATCTGCGGATCTTTGACATGCGCCAAAATCTTTAAAACATGGGTGCTTTCGCATTTCGCCACCAGCAGAAAAGTGGCCGCTGAGGCCGGGAATTGAACCCGTGTCCTCAGCAGCATAACGCCTTACCCACTGAGCCAACGCGGCGGGTTCAAACAAGTGCACATGCATGTTGATGGCGTGCTCGCCTGAAGGTATTATTTCTTTACTTCTTTGTGACCTCGAAACTAGCTGCATCATAAATTAGGGAAGATATGACACCTAAATGCATGCACCAGAAAGTTTACCTACGTCAAGCTGCTCGGTATTTAAGAAAAAGCTAACCAGTACCCACCTACTCTGCGGCAGCAGTTTGATAACAGAAATATTACAGACGATCTCCTGATCTGTGACGGAGAACGGAACGACAGCGCACTTCGCAGTACTCCACGCATAGGACCACGAATAATCCTGGGGAAGTGGTTGAATGACAGAACACCGATGGTGATTTTACTGTTTCCGGAAGAGCCGTAGCTCGCGAACAATGGGTTGGAGAAGAGGAAATCGCTGGCAGCCATCGCACCAGCGTGAATTGTGTATTTCTGCTACATCAGCTTTTGATATTTTAATTGCAACCAATATCTGGCTTTTATGTGGTGCTTGTCGGCGCACAAGTTGTACAGTTTACGGGGACAAGCAACTCCCCAAATACTGGCCTCTGAACTTGGAAGTGTGCCGCCATAGGCCCCATCAGCAAGTTGATGAGACGACAGCTGCGGGCGAAGTGGCACTACCCAACGCACTATTCCCCTAGGCTTGCACAAACATCGGCGAGGCATACTAAGAAAATAGGTTAGAAAATCTAGACTTCATTCTTGTTGAGTGATTAGAATTCTTATGACGCGTTACCGCGTGTATTTAGGACTATATAACGCCAGCATAACCACTTAATATTCAAATATGAGTGGTATCACCCGCCGAAGCCCCAAATGTGCTATGAGGCCCGGCTATCGACCACAGAATCGAGACCATCTGCAGATCTGTAACGTGTGGCCTGATCTCGACACACGAGCGTTTTCACTTCGCGCCTTCAGAACTGCCGCCCCGACCAGATGAGATTATTCTGGGAAACGAAATTAGCTTGAGATTTTCAAGGATGTGTTTTGGCACCATGTTCCGTATAACTGGTTTTTCTCACGCTATCGGCGAAACTTTAGAGCCTTTTATGCACGGGCAAGAATTACGAGATATTTTTGCTTACGTTAATGAGGGAGTGATAAGTTTGCAATGTACTTCTGCTTTCTACGCAGATATCTTCACTTCTTCAAACGCCATCCTTCCACTACTAGGCGACGACGAAAAGGCTGAGCTCCGACAGTTGGTATACGACTCCCTTGACGACTTGCTAAAGAGAACTTGTGGGCGGCGTTTCAAGGAACAGCAAATGGTGGTCATCCACGCCTATAAGCCATGCAACTGACCATGGAGACTTGCGAAAATACCGCGTATCAACTACACCCGCATCAGTCATGATGCACCATGGTGCATTTATGATTAGTTTTGAGGCAGGAAGTGATGTTATTTGTTTAGGGTTAAATGCTGAGTGGCCTGTTTGTAAGTGGCTACAGTGTCGTCTTTTTATACAGAAAATATTCGCCAAACATTTGCTGTACTCTTACCGGAGTTCGAAGGTAAAAATCGAGCTTCCGCGTGCGCTGCTTGCTGCTAGCAATAAATCTTGCTTTACTATACTGATTTTGTCAGTCTTATTTGCTCACTAGAAAAGGGCACCATTGCACTTATAATGATCGACTAGGAAAGGATACAATTACATTGATAAAGTACGAATCTTGATGTATTATGATCACAAAGCCGCAATATTCCCGTGTTGAAATTCTTACATTTTTCTCTCTGTTTTATGTCACTGCCCTTACCTAAATTTAGATGTTTCGTATAAGACACCTTTCGGGGTCAATCAGGACCATCCGAAAATAGCAGTACACTTAAAACGTGATATGGCAAACCCCTTTTTAACGATTTCCTGGATTTAGCCAAGTCTTTCAAATACCCATTTCCACCTTCTTTCAAGCCTATGTGTTAGCCACCTCTATATAACGAAGGTGTTGCGACGGTGAACTTGGATACAACTAATTCGCTACGCTGATGAGTCAAGGTTTCTTGTCCTTTCTTTGAGAAATAGTCTGGCGAAATATACTAATTTAGCCAATTTTGCTATCACCGCAATCTCTTGCGCGTTTCCGCATTCAAAATTCTCCTCCGAAATCCCCCTACCCAACCAGTCGACATCGTCTGGATCCCGGCCCACACTGGGGTGGGAGGCAACGAGGTGGACCACAAAGCAGCACGAGAACTCACCAGCCGTGCTGGGTTCGATCCTGCGCTCGACTACGGGGCTCGGTCGGCCCGCGATGGACTGCTCTCTTACCAAGAAATCACTTAACATTACCGCCTCTCCCGCCACCGCTATCCCCCTGCCCACACATCCCTCACCAACGCTCAGGAGCGCCTACACTCTTAGTCAATTCCTGGTTATACGACCCGTATGCAGGCGGGCCGCCGCGTCATTTTAAAGCCGCTTATAAAGCGGCGGTTCAGGCGGCCTCGCGCGCAAGCGGCCCGCCGAACACGTGGCCCACCAAACACGCGGCCCGGCATTTAACCGGCCGTATTGAGGGCCGCCTAACCAGCGGGCCTAAACACCGGGCCGTGAGTTCGGCAGGCCAGTGGTCGTAATTTTTCTACGCGGCCCGTTAATCTAATCTATTCCCGCTTACGAAGCGGCCCCCGAATCATACGGCCCCTCAAATAAGCGGCCTTCTTGCTTTTCACACAAAAAAGAGAAAAAACCAGGCACTCGGGCAGAATTGAGTCCATCCGTTTTTTTTTTTCGCTCGCATTGCCAGGCCAACATCAGCATCCCGTGACGAATGCTCTAACACATGTTACAGCATACGACTCACACAAAGTGCACATAGGCACATACACGCAACCCTGCGGAGAATAGAACCTGTGTCTATACTACAACACATGAAGAGGCGGGTATCATAACCACGGCGCCACGACCCACGGGGTTGCTGGGGTGTGCAAACATGGGCTTATAAGTATTTTGCATGCTGTTGCCCGTCAAGCAGGAGTCTTAAATAACACATCCGGCGGGGAGTGACTTTCTTTAGAACACTGTTTTTGAATCACTCTACCAAAGAGGCATAATACTACGGTTTGGGGGCTTTAAGTACATTGGTACGAGCGGAAACCTTTTGTCATGCTGTGTGCCCGTTTCAACAGTATGACGCGCCGTGCGGTGATTTATTCCATCGATGCAAACGGAATTGATAACAGTTCTTCTTCCTTGTTACCAAAAGTATACTTGGACATTGGCAGAAAGTGCCCCCTATGACAATGCATGCAAATAACTAGCACGTAAGGCACACTGTCGTGCTGAACATAAGAGCTGTCTGGCAAGTATACCAAGCATAAAATGGTGTACTGAATTTTTTCTGCTCGTCGTAGCTCTTCTGATGGTGCGGTTACATGCCTTCATCTTTATTTTTGTAATAGGGGGCGGTAGTAAATTACGTCTCTGATAATGTAATGAACTAATAATAAATTACTCACTCTATATCACATTGTGTCGCGACACCTGCAGAATTCGTGATCGCGAGCACACAAAGATTATCTTAGCTTTTTCTCGCGCAGACCGGATAGGCGCTTGGCCGTGTAACTTGTAACGCCCTGCATTTCCAGAAAAACGCAGTTTTCGCGTAAGTTCCACCTTTAATCGTTATAGTATCGTAAATAAAGATCATTGGTCAAACCAAATTTTGAGAAACCAAAAATTAAGAAAAATATAAAAAAGAATGACCGAAACTGGCAAACAGTATAACACCCTGCATTTCCACAATAATGCAGATTTTGCGGAAATTCCACTTGTATTCGTTATCATAGCGTAGATCGAGATAATTGGCCGAACATAATTTCGAAAAACTAAAAACCAAGAAAAATATAAAACATACTTAAAGTGGTGAGCCGTGTAACACCCTTCATTGACAAAAAATGCAGGTTTGGCGTAAGTAACACCTGTGATCGTTATAGTAGGGTAAATGGAGACAATTGGACGGACAGGACTTAAAAAAATCAAGAAATTTGGCTTTAAAAGACTCACACTCAGGAGAAGCGGCATAAGAATGCTGGGCATTATAGTAGACAATTCTCTTAATTTCTGCAATTTTTTTAAGTGGCCTCATTTCATTCGCGCTTCCGTTATTAACGAGTTATATTATTGTACGCGGAAGCGCAAGGTCGCGGTTCAGCATTTTCAACATTTTCAAGGCCGTTCAACAAAACCATAGCACTTGGTCATGAACGCACACTTGTGCATCTGTAGTTTAGATCGTATAAAACAATGCCACCAATAAATGGGTTACAATGGCTGCAATTGCACTAACACATTTGTTATTTGTGCACTCTGGGACATCTTCATGACCTCAGTTGCCATGCAATAATGGCCTCAGTTGTCATGCAATGAGGTTTTACATTTATAATCTCAGTGTTTTTCCACCTGATCTATCAGGCCTCAATGCACATACCACGAATTAAAAAAAAACTCCCTATATTTACAATGACATGTTGCAAGCAAAGCTGTAAAGCAAGTATCTTTATACCTTAAGGATCTTGAAGTGATAGTCTACTCATACAAGCTTGGTACATGAACAGAGAGCTGAGTTGGGTATGTAAATTTTAAGTATTTTGTCATTTTCGAATTCATGAGCATGCACAAGTGTGAGATGAAAATTACATGAATGACACCATGTCGAAGGAACAATGTTTTCTTTATATTGATATCAAAAATACAATTATCAACACGAAATACTTATACTGAAATAACAAATACAAATATTCGCAGATTTCCCTTATGGAACCCACCAATGAAAATATTATTTTGTGGAAGAGCACATAAGGACCTGTCAAGATAAAATTATTGCTTTCACTTATGGAATTTTCGGCAGCTTGCTGAACAGGGAGGAAACTCATTTCTTCTTGCAGGCTGCTGACTGTATAACGCCCAACGTTTGGCCTAAAGCTGACGGGTATCTCATGCCTTATTGTGATATATTACCAAACAAAGAAAAAGTACTTTCTCCGGGCTTCAATTATGGTCTAGGCACACAACTTCCGATGATGTAGAAGGCCTTTGTAGAATCACCCCAGCAATCTTTGACCCGGGAGCTGCTGCTTCTGGAATTTTGTCGCACTGGAATGGAAACAGCGTTGTAAACATTTAAAAAACCTTGAGTTACGGGTAGCATTCTGTTTTGTTGGCACTGCGCGAAGAAAAGGAACGGCAGTTGAAAAAGTGACCAGGTACCAAATTGTCACGTTATTTATCGCCGGTAAAACAGTATAGCCTGAAGGGGCGCACCAGAAGTATCACCAACACCTTAGCAGATATGTGAAAATATCATAAATCAGGCAAGTGCATCGCTGTAGTTAGGCTATTTATTTCTTACTGCTTTAGATTCAAACGCTCTCCAAAAGGACGTTTTCTTCATATACACCATTTTCCATAAGCAGCCGGGAAAGGAGGAAAATACTCTCAAACCAGTTCTCTCGGCGGCCGACCAGCGTTGCCTGAGCGCGCTGGGCTGCTAACATCGCTCGGCCCGGTGTGCTCCGCTACGTATTTCGCACCGTGTGCTTCGTTTTTGCGGAACGTTCAGCTGTTTTAGCCAATGCTGCGATGCCGTTCAAGGCGCAAACATCGCTTGGTCAGCACTGCGCGGTGGTGGGTTATTGAACAACCAGAGAAAGCAAGAAACAGTCGCTGACAGCACGCATGTGCACGACACTGCCTGGAGAAAATGCAGTGCGGTTGCGGCGTGTTTTTGCGACATCGCTTCCCAACGCACACCGAGTTGAGATATCGGTGGATTCCGTTGATAAATCGCAACGACTTTGTACCAACGACCAACTCCAGGGTTTGTTGGGTGCATTTGGACGGCAAGCAGACGGAGCAAAATCCATTTATAACACGCAAAGCTGCGACAGGGAACGGAACCCCCTGAAATGTTAGAAGCAACTTTATCCTTTACAATACAGCATTGATTGGTTGGTTGGTTGGTTGATTGATTGATTGATTCATTCATTCAATATGGTGTTTAACGCCCCGACGCTTCATGGGTGATGAGGCGCGCCGTAGTGAGGGCTGCGGGTTAATTTTGACCACTTGGGCATCTTTCACGAGCGCCGATACAATACAACACTACAATAACTTCTGGCTCCTTGTAGTCAATTTAAAATGCCATATATTGTTTGGTCATTACAGCCGATTGGCATTAAACAATCCCCTTTTCATCTAATCTAACCTTTAAAATCACGGCGTTTTGTTTACTTTTTTTCAGGCCAACGCATTACACTGCCAAACGATATGAAAGGATAACTTTCTCCAACGCACACTGCTGGTCGATAGCAGGATAAGCAGGCAGCCAAATGTGGAAACGCAGCTCGAGATACGCGTCATTTGGAAAATAGCTCAACCTGCAGCTGTTCACAACGCGGTCAAAGGAAAAGCTTCTAATCCTTTTGCGTTGCCACGGAATCTAAAGTATTACAATTACAAAACAGTTACTGCTGGCCGCGTAAAGCATTTGTGGTGCAAGCAGCAGTTTCACAAGGGTGGGCTCCGAGCGACAGGCCACATGCGCTGCGCAGAGTTAGGTCAATCATGATCACGATCATGATCAACCAATATTAACTCGCCCGAACGTCAACCCTTTTGCTCAACCTTCGAATAGTAATTTGACTGGTTGTGCGGTCGTGTTATTTTTCCGCTAGAATAATTTCGTTTCGTCAGTAACCCTCATAAGTCTAGTTAAGAAAGATTATGTTGCATTGCAATGTCAACAGCGTAGCAATCGCCTCATCGAAAGTCCATCGCGAGCACGGATCACCGTGACCCACATATGCTGTGCGCGCCCCGCATTCGACGTCCGCGCTTCCGTAAAAATGACTAATCGGTGAACATATCAAGCACGGTGGCATTGAAAACACGTATTTACTCCCCGATATCGATTGCTATGTCAGTCGGTGCCTTACCGGTACGTTTGCATCGCGGAACTGCGGAGCACCACCGGCACTGCCACCACCACACTGCTACTGCTGCTCGCAACAGCCGGGGTCGGAATTTCCCGCTCTGGCAGCAAATTAGTACCTAAAATCCGTCCGCAGATGATGAAAACAAAACAGAACACACACACACAAGCACTGCACCCGCTAACTCAACGCCAAACCACTACGGTTCACTCGGTAATGCACGGATACCCAGCAGACGCACGCAAAGAACCTCGCACTTAACAGCCCAGCGCGGAGGTTTCGGCGGTCGCTTCATAGACGGCGCTAGCGTCTGGTCAGAAAAAGCAAATGGCGGCGCCCACCTCTAGCAAGGAAAATGGTGTATACATAGGGAGGCCGAGCGCTTTTTCAGTGCATAGGCGTGCGAGAAAACTTTGGCATAATTTTATTTGACGCCGGCACGTTAATTGGACGTCGTAAAAAAGTTTTTTTCGCTGTTACACGCGGAGGGTAATGTGCCCTAGTTTCTTTTTATGAAACAATTTGCACCAATAGTATGGCGCAAAACATTTTATGAAAGATCGAATAAAACTGCTGGCAATATCTTTTGCTAAAGCATAGGTAAACTGCGCGCACCGAGCAACAGCCAGCGCATCTGTAACAACCATAGCCTCCTGTATAACGCCTTTACAGGAGGCTGTGTAACAACATTAGAAGCCACCGCTTTGAGCAACCTCCACGCCGGCGCCGCGCCGCGTTTGCGCTGCCAATGCTATCATGTTTCTGCAAACCGCGAGTTGACACTCCTGACAGACGACAGCCATGCCGAACACAACAAGATGCGGGCTGGTGTTACTCATGAATGTTGCTTCATGTGAAAACTTTAACACTTAAACGCACCGTAAGGAAGTTTCCAAATCCCCACAGGATCCAGACTACTCAACGTGCCAGAAAATTCACTAGCCGAAACGACGACGCGAAAACCTAGTTACGAAAAAACGTTACCTGACTTTTTGCTACGCCTACCGAAAATGTCAAGCAGTGGCCATAGAATATTGAAAAATACAAAATCAAAACTGGGTTTTATGTGGCTTGACCTTGAAAATGAGGTGCGTGTAAAAATGCAAATTCTTTATGGCACCACGCTATCCTCAATACGGCAACGGAAGTACCTCACATGTGCAAGCGTTTTCGTTTTTCTCCAGGACCACAAAACGGCCCCGCGCTGGGAAACCGAATCCTCTCTGTAAAGCGCGTCAAATTTACCGTACGATCCCGGGTATCGGAGAACGGTTTTGGCGCGGGCTTCTTACGACGGCGCAAAAGGCATAACTTCGTGGCCCTTGCTATATTGTCTGCAAACACAAATTCTTACACTCTGCGCTCCCCCACCCCTAAAAAAAAAAGAAATCCAAGGACTTACCTATCCGCTCGTGTTCAACCGGGCTATGCCCGTACTACACACACCAGCCTGCTTGACATGGCACCGCTGCTTGGCTTGCGTTCCCGGTGGCCCTAATAAACCCATCGCATTCGCAGTTGCTTCCACTGTTACACCGACCTCGAATCACACATTTGATGTCAGCGGAAGCGAACGTAGTCAAGAAAGTGTGAACGCTGGGAACTGAGTATGAACTATACAGAGCAAGAGTCAAAGCGCGGGACCCCAACTTGCGCCGCGCTGAAATTCCTCCGTACTGCGCACCCGCGCTAAAAACACATCACCGGACCACAACTCGCCACGCGCAAACTTTTTTTCACTTCTACTGCGCATGTGCGCGCAAGATTTTTTTAAATGTTTTTCGGCTTTCGCCGCGTCGTCGGGCGCGCGTCGTCGGCCGCCGCAAAGGAAGGTCGCGGGCCATTGTGTGAGGGGGAATACGCGCATGCGCCGCAAGCCATACATATCGCTCGGAGCTTCACGATTGCCCCCCTCTTTTTATTTATTTCCTGGCGTCAGGCTACCCGCTAGTTTATAGCCGTGACACGGGTTGTAGGCGCTGCATATAATCGTGCTGTAACCACCTGAGGTTTTGTCACGGAAAAGAAGTATGTCAGGGCCTCTTATATCACGGTATTGAGGCTGTCCACCGTGTATAAATAGGACGCTATCCGGGACGCGACTAAGAGTGTATGGCGACTCCTTCAGACCAATTCTCTCGCTAGTCGTTCCATGCGCCACAAGATCAACACCCCTGAGTTCCTTTCAGCCAACTGTCCCCTCTGTGGCTCCCTGGACACGACGCCATGTGGGCCTGTCCTCTTAGCCCACTCTCCCCCATCTCCAGCGTCGAGCAGTTGGAGGAAGCGCTGGGCAGCTCGCAACGGGGGTTGCAACTACTCCTCGTTAACCGAGCCGCCACTGTCACCGCCAGGCTTCAGCCGGCGGCCACCACGCGTCCCAAGCCAATTTGCTAGGGAAATAAAGTGATTTTTCTCTTTCCCTCTCCACGTGTGAGTGCGGTGTCGGTTAGGTCCTAGGCCCACCTGTGTGCGAGTAGTCGCGTGTGCCCCCTGATATGTGTGCTATGGGTCAGTGGATGATTTCCGTGTTTAACCTGGAGGTGAACCAAACGGGATGGGATGGGCGAGCAGGAGAAGCGAGGCCTTTACGTGGCAAGGGCGGAAGGAGGCTGTAGGTCTCCCATGAAATTTGCAGCAAAGTAAGCGGAATATGTGGCCATTTGGTTTTCTCTAGCGGGCAAGAATGGCACCTAGGAGCAATAGTAAGTGCCCACGAATAGTAAGTGACCACGGGGACAGAATGCAACCTTGGTTTTCTCAAACGAACGGGTTGTCCAGATCACAATGACGCTAATTGTAGGGCCAATTCTAAATAAATATTCTAGAAAAGAAGGAAACAAACGAAATAGTCACGACCCGCCACCCGCCTGCTGATCCAGCCGTTATGATGCCACAAGCACGTGTTCGGATATTCGCGTCTGATAATGAAAGCCGCTCCTAGGAGACGTCATGACGATTGCAGTTGTGTCGGAACATACTTTTTCTTCTTCTAGTTTTATGCTGACTTTTTTTTTATAATTTCCCCGAATATGTCACTGCTACCATTGTATTTCCCCAAAGTTAAAAAGATCTTATATATTATTTTTAAAGAAAAGACAACGTCTGTCGGAACCAGAAAGTTGTAAGATAAGCCACCGAAAGTTCTTAATTAAATAAAACGACTTTGCGCTTTGTGTTTATGGTCTCCATTAGATTTACTGTGCCATTTCACTTACTATGTCGTCAATTCTAAAGAATGCCACAAGTGCTTCTTACCGTCGTCGCAGCGGATTCAGCGAGGCAGCGAAGATATTCGGAGTACAATCGGTGCGTTCTTGATTAATATGTCATATGCGTCGTAACGATCGATGCTGCATGTGGCATCGTAGCGAGTTCCAGATTGCTGTCGAAGCCACCAAAGCCGTCAGCAGCTGGCCTCCATGCGCGGCTGGTTGAACTAGTTCGTGCGTGGTCGCAGCGCTGACGTCCCAGATATCACGTGGCCTTCAGTAATATAAAAATCGACACCTGAAAAATCAAACCTCTCTTTGAAAGCCCTCGTTTGGTTTGTGCACTGTCGTTTTGAACCGTCAACCTTTGAAAATTCAAGAAAATAAGGAAAGCCTCTCGAAAAACAAACTGCGCGCAAATTAACGAGGACAAGAACACATGAAGACGGCACAAGCGCAGTTCTTCATTTGTTCTTGTCCCCGTTAATTTGCGCGCAGTTTGTTTTTCCAGATGCATCATTACCAACGCACCCAACTCTCAACACTTTTAAAATAAAGAAAGCTTAAAGGCGCGTTGAGTAGTGAATACTTCTACTTACAGAGCTTGATAAAGTATTGCCCTTTACAGAGCTTGATATAAGTATTGATAAGGGGTTTTCCTATCTGATTAAATCGGCTGATAGTTGTCATTTGGTGGAATAAATCATCTCTTTATTTTACATAACGTCCCCATCGTTCACATGAGGTCAATAATGTGCCCTCGTGGCTTCATTACGTAGAAAAAGGTAAATCAGCCCACACAAAAAATTGGGAATACAAGAAGCGAGACGCTTCTTCTCCCCTAACTGTGGCATATCCCGCAAAAGCAGACTTTCCTCTACTGAATTTATTTGAAGGATGACGACATGATTTTGGTTTTCAGTGAGTTGAAATTTCCCACTTTTCCCCCAGTCTCCTTCAAAAACGGCAAAAATTGTACCTGGACTTGGTGCGCCAACGTCTATATAGCACAACCTAATGGTGCAGTCGATAAGGCCACTGCAGCGATGATTTTTAGGTGCGAAGCACCTTAGGGCCTCACTTTGTCCATTCTTTGGCGTTCGTGTACACGGTGTTATAAACCGAATATGTGTATGTCAGCCCACCTAAACGATTGCAGGATTGGCCCCCACGGGGCACCTTGAGCAATCTTGGTTACGGTACCGGCGATACCGCGGACCCCGAGCCCCCATACTCACGCTGTAATCTACCGTGGCTAGTAGTTTTAAGGTGAAGGGTAGAAAACTAAAACGGTAGCCGTCGGAGCCCAGGTCAGGCTCCGGCGGATGGTCTCCCTGTCCGTTTACAAGGCAGGGAGGTCTGGGACCTCCTCAGCTATCCGTGTAAGGCTGACGAAGAAAGTACTGCGCCGTATGCTATTTTCTACTATGGTATTATTATGGTATTTCTACTATGGTATGGTATTATACTACGCTGTATGGTATTTTCGAACACCCCCCTCAACTGTGATCGGTCCCTGAAAAGGGGCCACACCGACGTTTCACTCCCACCTATTCCAGCAACTGTATTTTCAACAACCGTGAATAACTATGCTCGTTTTCTTGTGATAGAGTCAGTTGACGTAGCTAGAACTGTTGCTTCCCTGCCGGCATTCTTGGTTTCTAAATTTCTACAAAGCACAATAAGTGCAAAATATCAAACCAAAAAGCTCAGGACCGGAGAAATTCTAGTAGAACTCAATGCCGAACAACAAGCCCGTACTGTTCTTGCACAAACCTGCATCCATGATCTGGACATCAGCGCCACACCCCATCGGAGCATCAACAGCTCCCAGGGTGTGATTTCTGAGACAGATCTCCTTACCGAGACAGATGCAAACCTTCTTGAAGGTTTAAAGTATCAGGGTGTCACAGCCGTCCGCCGTATCACGGTGCGCAGGGATGAGAAGATAATCCCCACGAAACATGTCATCCTGACCTTTAACCGTTCCTCACTTCCTGAAGATATCAACGCAGGCTTCATTCGATGCTCCATTCGTCCTTATATTCCGACCCCGTGCCGCTGCTTGAAGTGCCAGCGGTTCGGGCATAGTACAACCTCTTGCCATGGAAGAACAACCTGTGGGAAATGCGCCGCGTAGGACCACCCCGCCGACAACTGTGATTCTGAAAACCTCACATGTGCAAACTGCAAGGGCCAACATGCGGCCTACTCCGGGAACTGCGAGAAGTTTTAAGTAGAAAAGAAAATAATCAATCTGAAAGTGACAGAAAACATCACCTTCCCAGAGGGCAAAAGAGGTTCGCCTCTTTCCCCCTGAGGAGGTACGCCGACGCAGCTCGCGGAGGGCGGAGCGGCGTCTGGTCTCCACAGGGACCCAGTTCAGCGAGTCTGACCTGGTCCCTCCTCCGATGCTCAACCAGGCACCACGCCGCTTGCTGAGGCAGCAGCGGTTTTGGTGCAAACCAGCTCTGTCGGGACCAGTGCTGCTCCCGCCTCTACCTCCACGTCCTCCTGTGCGTTGGAGGGTGCCGAGGGGATGGACGCCGCGGAACCCGCACCGGCTCCCACCGCCACCGCACCGCCCGTGCCACTTCTGGTGCCCCCGACGCCGGCGGCAGTGGCGGCTCAAATGAACGTCTCCCGAAGGGGGGCCAAGTCCGGGGGGCCCGGTTCGACAGGCACCCCCGGGACATCTGATGACGATATGGATGTCGCGCTTTGCCTGCAACGCACCGCAAGGAGCGGCCCCCGACGTCCAAGCCTACACAAAGGCCCAAAAAGCCCAATCCCAGAGTAAGAGCCCCATAAGACGACACATGAACACACACACACACACACCCTCCAGTCATTCTTAAATGTAAATAATGGGAACAGAAAACATCATCCAATAGAACTGCACAGGCCTACTTAAAAATCTTGACGATGTGTATGAGATGCTGCATGCCAGTCAGCCAAGTATCATGTGTCTCCAAGAAACTCACCTCAATTCCAAACAGACAAATTTCTTAAATATGTACATGGTATTCAGAAAGGACAGGGTTGGCTGCACCCACTCTTCCGGCGGTGCGGCCATTGTCGCCAAGAAATCATTACCATGCCACCCTCTTTCTTTAAACACTGTCCTAGAGGCAGTAGCGATCCGTACGATTAAATTAAATAGATTGATAACAATATGCTCCATTTACATCTCTCCTGATTTTGCACTTCTGAGCTCCGATTTCACGGCACTGGTTGACTAGCTGCCCGAACCATACATCCTAATAGGCGACCTTAATGCGCACAAATGACTTTGGGGCTCCTCCAGAACGGATGCCCGAGGTCGCCTGATGGCGAAGTTTCTTCAATCCTCCGGAGCATGCCTTTTGAAAAAATAGCCTACATACCATAGCTTAGGACACAATACATACTCACATCTTGACTTGGATATTTGCTCCACAGTTCTCTTTCCATGTCTTGAGTGGGGTGTGGGCACAGACCCCTAAGGTAGCGACCATTTGCCCAATTCATTAACTGATATAAGTACAGGCCCGAGCTGTCCATCATCCCATAAAAGGTTTAAGGAATCAAAAGCTAACTGGAGCACATTCACACAAACACCTCAATTACACCACACAACCATAAAACACCTACACGTGGAAGAAGCCGCCCAACTCATCACGGCGCACATCCTCGCCGCCGCCGAAAAGTCCATTCCCCAAGCCTCCAGTGCGTCCCGCAACCCAAGAAGGCCCTGGTGGAATGAGAACTGCAGGCGGGCGTGAGAGGCCCAGAACAAAGCGTGGGTTGTCCTTCGCCGGTACCCCACGTCGGATAATCTCATTTCGTTTAAACGGGCAAAATCCTTTGGAATGGGTGTGCGTCGTGAGGCGCGCTTTCCTCACTTCCATCAACTCATACACAGACACTCACAAGGTATGGACAAGAATACGTAAACCTAAAGAACAACATACACATAGCCTGCCCCTGGTCAGTACATCAGGGGACACACTTGAAGACCAGGCTAAAACACTCGCACAACACTTCCAATACGTGTCCAGCTCTGCACACTACACAAACACTTTTATGAAACAGAAAACATCTTGTTAGAAGAAGTCCTTGCGAGATAGTAATAAGTCGACTTCACCTTATAACATCCCCTTCTCACTTCAAGAGCTGAAGATCGCACTGAGTACTTGTAAATCTTCAGCTTCAGGCGCAGACATTTCATACACTATGATACAACATTTACACGCATACACACTCGAAACACTTTTGCACCTCTACAACAAAATATGGCTTTCGGGGCACCTTCCAGGGTCTTGGAGGGAGGCCATCGTAGTGGCTTTTCTGAAGGAAGGAAAGGATCCGTCTTCCCCTGCTAGTTATCATCCCATCACCCTAACAAGTTGCCTGTGCAAGCTGCTCGAGAAGAATATCAGTAGGAGGCTCGTGTACTTTCTAGCGTCTTCTCGAAAGCTGCCAGGCTGGCTTCCGTGCCGGGCGATCTACAAATGATCAACTTGTTTCTTTAGAGGCTTACATTAAGGATCCATACATACACAAGCAGTGCTGATGACGGCATTTTGTTAATATTGAAAAGGCATATGATACAGCATGGCGCTACGGCATTCTTGGATATTTAAAATCTTTTGGTATTTCAGGTAACATGCTGAACACTCTTTCTAGTTACATGTCTACCCGAACATTCCGTGTCAGAGTTGGGTCGGCACTATCAAATGTTCACGTGCAGGAGAATGGCGTGCCTCAAGGCGGCGTTTTGAGCTGCACATTGTTTATCGTTAAGATCAACTCTCTCCGAAAGGCACTGGCGCCCTCTATTTCTTGCCTCGTTTATTTCGATGACGTTCAAATATTTTTCAAATTATGTAACATCTCTATATGTGAACGTCAGGTCCAGCTTGCTTGGTGTAAACACATTTTCTCGCTGGCATGAGCAAAACGGTTTCAGACTTAATCCTGCGAAAAGTACCTGTGTTGTATTAAAAAAAGGCGCGGCATTCTTCCCGATTCTGATATTAAACTCAATGGTGATTCAATCCCAGTGAAAATAGAACACACGTTTTTGGGTGTGGTGTTTGACGAAAAACTCATTTTCATCTCTCACATAAAACGACTCAAACAAAAATGCCCAAAAACAATGGATAATATAAAATTCCTGTCTCACCAATCATACGGTGCAGACAAACAACTTTTGCTTCGACTTTATGTCGCGTCGGTAGGGTCACGGTCGGACTACAGAAGTGTTGTGTATGGGTCAACCACAAAAACAGCAATTAAGATGCTCGACGCAGTGCTTCACTTGGGGCTTCACCTGTCTTGTGGGGCATTCCGTACCAGTCCTCTCAACAGTCTTTATGCAGAGTGCGGCACATGGTGCTTAGTGTACCAGAGAACTTATGTTGACCTTCTATTTGCCTCTAAAGTCTCATCAATAGATAACCATCCCTTTAAGCCTCTTTTTAATGATACATCCAGAACTAAACTCTTTCTAAACCGTCCATCAATTTCTGTTCCCTTCTCGCAGAGAGTGAGGGATGAGATGACTATTCATGAGGTCTCCTTCTTCGACACATTCAAATCATCTCACACTGATCTTGTAGCACCATGGCATCTTCATCCTGTGTCGTGTGACTTGTCTTTCGTACAGTGCAATAGGAACAGGACACCAAGAACTGGGATTTTTCAGCATTTTATGTATCTGCAGAACAAATACAGTGCTGCAAATTTTTTCAGTAATGCATCTAAAACGTTCTCTGTGGTGTCTTGTGCTGCACATGGACCCAACTTTGAAGCAAGTAGAACCATGAATGTAAAGACTAGTATTTTTGCGGCAGAAGCATATGGATTTTTCGTTGTTGTAGGTCACCTAGTTGCACATCATATTCTTAAATCCATCATTTATACAGATTCGTTGAGCGTCGTCCGTGCATTATCATCCGTAAAGTCATCGAAAAACCATGTCGTCAACCTCGTCTTCAAATCATTTATGATAGCTTATTCGTCAAACCTTGTGGTGACTGTATATTGGGTGCCAGGCCACTCTGGCATTGGCGGAAATGAACTGGCGGATGAAATGGCCGCCAATGCCGCACTCCGAAACACAGAAAACATAAGAACACTACCTTACACAGACCTCAAGCCACATAAGACACCAACTCCGAAAAACTTGGCAAGCAGACTGGAGCAAACAGACAGACAACAAGCTACATGTAATAAATCCACACTTGGGACAATACACCACTGACTCACACAACAGGCACATTGAAGTTACCTTCGCTAGGCTACCGATAGGCCATACACATGTAACGCACTCGCACCTGCTCACGGGATCTCCAAGACCCCTGTGTAGCAGGTGTGGGGAGGGCCTATCCGTGATACACATCCTCATTCAATGCAATGCATTCGACATTACATGACGCGAACACTTCAGAGAACTCTACAGACAACATATTCCAATACAACCATCATACGTTTTAGGAGACGATGCCATGTTTTCTGTTCAGCGCACCTTTAAGTTCCTATCAGAAGTTCAGTTCTTACCGCTCATCTCATACCGCCCATATTATTACCCCTGGTCCTATACACCAGGCACCTTTTTATCTTTTAACCACTCTTGGTATTCACCCTGGCCCTTTACACCAGCCATGCTCATAGCCTTTATCTGATTTTATTCATGTTCCCTCCTCATCAAATAACTTTGTTTTCTTTGCCCATGTCGGCCTTGCGCCATCATCATAACGATTGCAGGATTGGTTCGAATTGGATTTGAATTGAATTGGATTACATTAAAATGTATTGGATTGGAATGGATTGGAATTGTATATACTTTACACACGCCTTGTGACTCATTTACATGCGCGAGAGGTCAATACCGCGGATGATTTACCGTAAGAACTACCCCCAGTTTGTCCACTCGTCATGATTCACTTCGTGGAGATGCGGGAATTTTTTTCTCTTTCAGAAGCCCAGAAGAGCCTTCATCCAAATATAAGCGAAATTCAGGTTGGTAGGCTAACAGTGCTTTTGTACTATATATAGCCAGACTGCCCTTCGAAGCGCTGAGAAAAACTACAAAGTTACATTTTAACCTGTTATTTACATTCCACTTAAAATACCGAGAAATCACTGTACATGCAACACCACAAATCGGTCAAAGCACACCGAAATATTTGCACACAAAATCACACAGTGATGAAGTGCATATTTCCGCTGTTGAACATGTAGAAAATAGCAGAGTACAGTAAAACACAGTCTCAAATACAGCGCCCAATTGCGTCAAACAAGTAATACACCACGAGGGGGCAGAAGTGTTCCATTTCTCCCGCGTAAACGGCTCAGGAAACAATTATTTTAAAATACTGGTTTTTTAGAACATGGTTAAATGGTTATTTTGTTTCTGATTTTCTTAGCCGGAAGAGCAGTTATTCCTTCCACTATGAACTACCTGAGAATGTGTTTTACTACAACAAAAAAAAACTGGTCCCGACCAACAATGTTTATAAAATCCAAAAAAGACGTATCGGCTCCAGTACCGGTGAATTGTTTACAATGAAAAGTTGGGGTGAAAGTGATCCCGTTGTGTTATATAAACTGGACTGAAATAACTCCAACAGACTGCTACAAATATCTAGGAGTTTTCACATCGTCGTTATTAGGGGTTACTCATAGTGAAACAATACGCGCACACATCTCACGCACGCTTGGTTTTCTCCGTCGCAATCTCAGATATGCATCGGCCGCTATTAAAAAAACCCGCATATCAGACATACGTCCTATACGCATCATCTATCTGGCGCCCCTCGCAAGCTTATCTAACCTATGAATTAGAACCCATCCAGAACCGTGCTGCGCGTTATCATGTCAAAGTACTCGCGTAAAACCAGCATCACTGAACTGAAACGAACACTCGACCTTGCTCGTCTCGCATCATGTCGTATCATCTCACGTCTCTGCATGCTTCACTCTTTCTCCTACCACCCACTCGCTAGACACACTCAATTTCAACCACCGCCTAGAATCTCCCCGCGCACCAACCACAGCAGCCCGATCGCGCCCATTCACTGTCGCACATCTGCCATGAAAGATTCTTTTTTTCCATGTGCAATACCACTCCCCGACATTATTGTTTCGACCACCGAACGCAAGGCCTTCCGCGAAAAAGTAAAAAATTATTTTAACCAGAAAGGTTTGGTTACTTGAACCTGTTAATAATAATGTTTTGTCACATGTATTGCTTGCCTGCCTTTTTTTATAACTGTGATTTTGTTTGTTGTACCGCTTGATTCTCTCTCAGCGTTGTTCCTTCGTTCTTCTTGTACACCAATTTTTCCCTTTTCTGCCTTCGTTTTTTGTGATTAAGGGCCTGCCAAACATTGTTTGCCCCGGCCTTAAGCGATGCCTCTCTACCTTTAAAGCTTCAATAAATGAACTGAAATGAAATGAAATGTTGGCTTTATGATATGACGTAGGCAACGAGCGTACACGTGTGGGCAGTTACCATTATTGCGGTTCAGATTGTCAGGGACTCGCGATAAAGCCATGAGGTCCAGTTCTTCTCCTAATTAATTCACTTTAAATTCAGTTCCCACAGTTGACGCAGCTCTGAACTGGAAATCACCACTAGAAAAATAAAGTTTACAGGGTACGCAGCTCCCTCTTCCAACCAGAACATTCAGGGGATCTTGCACTCATGCCCAACACTTGAATGACGAAGCTCTTGTACGTGAGCACTTCCGGATACATAGTTCAGTTTCCGTATTTTCGTTTATTTGCATTGTTCGGTGCTTATAGTTGTCGTCATATGTATCGAAGAGGTGGTCTTCTTCGCGGTGAATGGTGGATGCAAAGTCAACCTCAGCATTATAGACTTCAACCAGCTCTTCATCATCAATTCGAGGCAGCGGTAGCGGCATCTGGAAATCGTCTCGGGAAGGAGTGGCACACTCGTAGCCATGTCTCCAACTATTCGTTATGGCTTCTAAAGAATGCCGCGGCCGCGGTGACCTCCCCAAGAAGGGTGTTTTTTTCAACTTAAAGGGGCCATGCAGACAAAACACCACTTTGGTTTATTGGAACGATTGCCTTCTTAGAATCATACCCACACCACTTTTAACGTAAAGTTCGCTCAAATAGGCTTCATAAATAGGCAAAAAAGGCAATGACCGTGCGACTCACTAGGTTATTTCCCGCAAAACAACCTATGACATCATAACGCCCAGCTGTGTGATTGACTGATGCCGGCAAAAGCAAATGCAAGTTATGCAGGGCTCATAATCTTGCAGCACGAGACATTTTCTCATAAATGTCATATATATTGTAAGGCCCTTGAGCAACGGGTGAACCGAGACGTTTATTCGGCGATCCAGTCGGTTCCGAACACCGCAGCGAGAGCGATGATGATGACGCACGAGCGAAGAGGATTGGGTAATGTTAATGATAATGATAATGTTACTGCGAGGAGGCAATGCAGGAGATTGCCCAGATTGTATGAACAGTCCCTGGGAGTGTAGAGGCTGTGCCGACGCGACATACGCGCTCACAATAATTTCCCCTGCGAGTGAACGCTGGAGCCTGACCGCCAATGTTCATGGAGTTCGGCGGACAAAAGGCTTCAGCCGGGACACGTGCACGATTTCTGTGCCGTGGTATCTACGGTCCAAGCGAGCTTGTCTAGGCGTGACAGGATAGTTGGCAGGGGATATTTCCTCAAGGACCGTGTACGGGCCTGTGAAACGGTGGAGAAATTTTTCACATAGCCTTGGTCTTCTACTGGGTGTCCAAAGTAAGACCTCGTCACCAGAGCAAAACCGAACAGTACGGTGGCTGGAGTCGTAGCGGTCCTTGCGGTCGTGCTGGCTGGCTTCAATCTGCAGACGAGCCACTCGACGGCAATGGTTTACACGGGAGAGGAACTGCTCGGAGGAGGGGCTTGAGGTCGACACGGGAGCCGAGAAAAATGTGGTGTCCAGAATGAACGATGGGTCGCGGCCGTATACGAAGAAATATGGAGAGTAGGCGGTGGTCCGTTGAACTGCAGTATTATAAGCAAACGTGACAAATAGAAGAATTGTGTCCCAGTTGGTGTGATCAGGTCGAATGTACATAGAAAGCATATCCGAGAGTGTCCGGTGAAATCTTTCAGTGAGGCCGTTCGTTTGCGGGTGGTAGGAGGAAGTGGTTTTGTGGACTGTGTTCGCAGCACGAAGAATATCTTCAACAATACTGGACAGAAAAACCTTACCGCGACCACTCAAAAGAACACGAGGGGCCCCATGGCGCAAGAGTATTGAGTGCAGGAAGAAGTCTGCGACCTCTGCTGCGCAACCAGAGCGAATTGGCGCCGTTTCTGCATAACGTGTTAGGTGGTCAACTGCGGTCACAATCCACCGATATCCTGCAGCTGTACAAGGGAAAGGCCCGTAGAGATCTATACCAACCGTTTGGAAAGGCATAGACGGACACGGAAGCGGCTGCAACAGTCCGTCAGGCGGGGATGTGAATCTCTTGCGCTGCTGACAAGATGGGCAGGACGCGACGTAACGGGCAACGCAGGTGGTGGACAGGCCGGGCCAAAAGAAACGACTGCGGACGCGCTCGTAGGTTTTACTGAAGCCTAGGTGGCCCGCTGTGGCATCGTCGTGCAGCGCTTCCATTATCTGCGTGCGGATGGAACGTGGCGGATGGAACCCATCGGTAGCCAGAAGACAGATAAGCGGAACGGTACAAGATGCCGTCTAAAAACTTGAATTGTTGAAGCTGCCGGTGGGACCTATTGTTTGGAGGAGGTGATGAGCCGGTAAGCTGGTCGATCATTCCACGGCAGTATGTGTAGGCCCTTTGAAGAGAAGGCAGGCCCGAGAGGTCCTCAACTGCTACACGACTGACAGGTGACCGCCCCGTCTGCTATTATTGCAGTATTTGCGGGCACATATCTCGTTTCTGTCGACGATGTCAGCAAGATGAACGACGCGGGTACGCACTGTTCGAACGTGACGTTGGCTTTTCTTACGGGTCCCGACGTGGCACATATGGTTCGCCCCCGCGTCGCCCATCGCCGCCGCCAACCTCGTTCGGCCCGCCTCCGCCCGACCGTCCATCACGGCGACGCTCACCCTCACCATATCACCACTCTCTGTCACCTCTTCGACCCGTGACCCGCTCTAATGACAACCAATCGGAAACCTAGCGCCTGCAGTTTCTGGAGGGGAAACTGCACTCGTCAAAAAGCCAAAAACGGCTCCATTAAGACCATCAAATTCATTGCCTGTGGAAGTTGAAGGTTTTCGTGTTGATGCCCTTGTTGATACCGCAGCAAGTATATCAGTGATTAATGAGAAGTTGCGTTCGCGCCTCCAAAAAGTGTACTACCCCGTATACTGGACCTTCTTTGTGCGGTGCTAATCGTGAGGTGCTCGAACCATCCAGCTACTGTACAATACGTGTTTTGATAGAGGGAATTCGGCACCATATCCGGTGCGCGGTATTACCTAGCTGCTCCCATGAACTCATTCTGGGATGGGACTTTCTATCATCGTCATCCGCGGTCATCTCTTGCCGATACCCCGACATTGAGATCACCGCGACGGACTATACGGGTGTTCCTGACGTCAAGCAGCAGTGCTTCGTGGCAAGTGCCGATTTCTTCCCCAAACCTGGTAGTGAGACAACAATTTCCGTTCGCGGTGGCAACTGTCATGATGGGGACGTACTCATGCTTCCATGTACTCGGTTTCTCGCAAGTAGCATCGTGATCGCCATCTGCCTTGTGCGCTTCTTCCGCGGGTCGGCCACACTCGTTGCTGCGAACGTTACTCCTGAACCGATTCTACTTCGTCAAGGCACCACTGTGGCTACCGCTGCTGACTCCGAAGCTGTCTGTGTTGTTCCCCTCTCCCCTATTTCCAACAGCCCAAGTTCGCCCTCTAAACCGTTGCACCTGGCTATATCTGCCGCAATCAGCTCTGACCTCTCCCCCACGCAAACTGGCTCTTTACTAGACCTCCTGAACAAGCACAAATCGTTATTTGATTCGAATTGTACTACGCTTGGCCAAACGTTCGTTGCAACGCACCGAATTGAAACAGATGGATCTCGTATTGTTTGCCGCCGCCCATACCGTGTGTCTTCGTCCGAACGAAAAGTCATTAGCGAGAATGTCGCCGATATGCTTCAACGCAAAATTATCCGCCCATGAAACAGCCCTTGGTCGTCCCCCGTGGTCCTCGTTAAGAAAAAAGGCGGATCCGTTCGCTTTTGTATCGATTACCCCGCACCTTTACCACTTGTAAGGCCCTTGAGCAACGGGTGAACCGAGACGTTGATTCGGCGATCCAGTCGGTTCCGAACACCGTACCGAGAGGGATGATGATGATACACGAGCGAAGAGAATTGGGTAATGTTAATGAGAATGAGATTGTTAGCGCGAGGATGCAATGCAGGAGATCACCCAGATTGTATGAACAGCGCCTGGGAGTGTCGAGGCTGTGCCGACGCGACATACGCGCTCACAATATTCATTTTATGGAAGTCAGAATTGTAAGGTAAGCATGGAAGTTATGAAAGTACACGTAAACATTGAAGTACGAGAGCCCGCTGTTGCTGGTACTGTGCACACCTGGATTTCTACAGCTGCACAGCAGAATGGCGTTGTCGGGTTGCCTGACACGACACAGGTCAATTAGCGTAAGCGACGTTGTCTTACGTGACCCTGTTCCATGTTTCACAACACGAGCACTTTCTACCATAATAAAGGGTATATTCGATTCAGCCTGCACCTCTTGAACCAGTTCACAGCGGTGCAAAGCGGGTTCCGCCATCGGCGGAACCAGACCTGCACATTTTTCGTCTGCTCTGCACCTACTCGGCAGGGAGTGCAGGCATAGCCATGAACCCGTCCTGCACCCGTCGGCACCACCGGTGAATCGAACGGCGCGGTTCAGGTGCCGCGAGCTGCACCGCTGAAACGTATGGCGAAGTGCGGCACCGCCTGAACTGGTTCACGCGGTGCAGGTGAAACGAATAGACCCAAAAACAAGCCAAGCGCAGATACGGTCAAAAAACACAGCAAAGACGGTCAAAGGTCAGCAACGGTATGGTGGTGCCATCTGGGGGGACTGGCGGAAAACAAGGCTATGTAGTTCACTTGATTCCTACTGCCGCGTGGCATACACTTCAAGCCCTGCTCCTTGACGTCATCACAGACGACCTTATGAAACCAAGGATGAAACAAAGTGTTATCTAAAATCGAAGAATCCCTTAGTGAATAAAGCATCTTTGCTGCTGAACAATCGCGGGAGGCACTAAAAACACCAAATCTTTCGAATAAAACAAACTTGTACTTTGTCTGCATGGCCCCTTTAAATATTGGCGCAGGAGTTTTTTTTTACATGCATGGTAGTGCTTGACGACAGCGCTGGAGTTCCACTGCACGTGCCACGGAAGCGCGGCGGTCGTCGCGAGGCACCCACTCACGAGCACTCGGCATTTTCTTGGTGTTCCTTACATTGCCGCGGGTTTTCAATGATGAGGCGACGTCATCTTACCACGCCATTGCGGGGAATTGGTCTGCCTATTTCCATGCCCGTACTGCTATCCGAGGGGTTCCGGCAGCCATTCATGAACACGTTTCCGAGACCAGGCGCCTGCCCTGTTAGCTTCGATTCTTGCATGTACTTTTTCCGGTCCAAAAAGCTCAGTTGTTCTATCCCAAACTCTACTTCAAACTTTCAAGCAACTCTATTTTCTCTCTTTCTGCTTCTAAATAGCTAGGTTTATATATTTCCTTTGGTTTAAGCGGGCGCATTAGCCCTTCTCACGCCGGATTCCTGGCCAATCCCCCCGTGGGCATGTGCCAAGTCACCAGGAACAACAACAACAAGTATAAAGTACTGAGCACTTCAGGCGCCCTCCTCGTCCTAGCTCGCTCGCTCGACCCAAGTATATAGAGCACGAAGGCGGTGTTCCCGGCGTACCCCAGAAGCTTCGAAAGCCAAGCGGTTTATATAGTCATAAGCGTTCGAAAACTCGTGAAATGCTGGCGCTTGTCATACAGCTTCCCGTTGTGTGGCGCGAAGAACACTACAGGTACATTTGAGGAAAAATATACGTCATTAACCGGCAGCGCCCTCGTTCCTTTAGTATGCCCTTTGGGTTGGTTTTTGCGATAGTAAACGCAAAATGTGGTCAGTGCAACGCTGGCACGTGCGGGGAGAAAAGGACAGACAGAAGAGAACTCCCACCGGCGCAGTTTTAGGCAGGGGGCGCGCGAGCACTGCAAAGGCTGGAAATATAAATTGCGTGGGCTGGTAGCAGTAAGCGGATAACGGTGGTACAGCCCATCACTGCTCTGCAGTTCCGACAGCTTTCACATTTAGTGGAACCGCTATTTTTTCTGAAATGGTGAACTTATGGCCAGTAACAACAGCTCTCCTGTTAAAAAATAAAACACCAAACTGGGATTCTTCTATTGTTCTTACATTCGCAAAATGCTTGGCTTGGCAAAATGAGGGTGAGCGGGGCGCATGCGCACACCTCTGTGCAGGGCTTCTAACGCAAAGCGTACTGTTATGACGGATTTAAAGTTCATTTGATGGTTTGGGTAGTAGTGCTCCGCCCAATTTACCCACTTCACGTTGCAAAGGCTACGCCATGACGCTGATCCTGGTGAAACTCACACGTACGCACTCAAGAAGAGACCAGTTTTTTTTAGCGCCATGTTCACAGAAAATCCCACGATGAATGCTATAAGACCGTTCAAACACAAGTCTACAATTTTTTCAAGCACGTTTTCGAAAAACACATGCCACTAAAACCCTGAAGTTGTATAGCTGGTCAGTGCAAATTTTAACTGTTCCGCTCTTAGTAGAGACAGAACGACGTAGGCATGTCGCCTACCAAAATACCTGTTATTTGTTGCACCCCTCACATTAGCGGTTAACTGGTGATGAACTGCTTGTGCAAAACTTTACCTGCAATGACGGAATGATTCTCTATTGGTAATTACTGCATTTATAATCCAATAAGTGTAGAAGCGCTGTGGTTGAAGTAGCGCTACACAATTGCCGTTTTGGTTTAATTTCAGCACATTGGATGTATTAGGTGGAATTAGGGCGAATGATGGTTTGCCCTGAGAGGCGGAGAATGAAGTCTGCAAAAATCATTCCTACTCTTTGTGCTGCGCCTTTCGATACACGAAATAAGCTGCTATGCGTTTTGTGGCGACGAACCATCGTTACAGAGTTCATATATATATAATCAAACATCCGAACAAGATAATATGAGCTTGTATGAACGAAAATAACAATTTTAATACTGCAATGGTCTTCACATGGTCTTTGCATTCTGAGGGTTCAGATGTGCGTCTATATGACTCTCCAATTCAACGTGCAGACGAGACGAATGTGCTATTATTGTACAAAAAAATTGTCTCCAATCTACGCAGTGAAGGTGGTTGGAAAGCAAAGCTTTAAGCGACACCCAAAACGATTGGCCACGCGAAGTCACTTGAATTCACACACGTGGCTCTAGAAAGAGTGAAATCAGAGATTCTGCCAGCCGTCACTTGGAATTGGTGAGGGCGGCGTCCCGAACGCAGCAGCAGCGTCGTCCACCGCCTGGATCGAACGGCGGACGCTGCCGTTATATCCCGGCCGTGAGCCGGGAGAAAAAACGAAGAGGAACGTCTTTAGAAGGGTCAGACAGCGGAACCTAGCCATCCTGATGTGCTAGCTTGGGGCTACACCACCACGCGACACAAGCGCCGACACCGAAAGAATTCGATATGGAAGCTTAGTGATTCCCATTTATACTGATTTAAACTAAGTAGTTGCGTAAGTTTGAGACGCGAGAAAGCTGAGGAGGGAACTGTTATAATCGCTATTTTTGAGAACCAGTTGTTTATTTCGCTTTTAAATGCAGAGCGTTTCAGTAACTGACGATGTCACCCGCGTTGACGTCCGTAGTACGCACCGTCGTTGTCCCTACTATATAAAAAAAATACTATCCGGCGCCCGGTTTCGATCCCTCGACCCTGCGGGCGGAACGCAATGTACATGGTGCTCTACCCACTGCGCCACAAAGCCGACACAGAATGGGACGCTACGAACGGGCCTTATATCGTTGACTCATTCAAATTACTGCTGACGAGCGCTCTATCGTCAGCAGTTGCCACAAGTGCAACAACATTAACGTAACGCAAATGCTCTGCATTTGATCGTGCCCCTCGCGAGGGGGATGTTCCACTGCGTCTCCTCTCGATCGCGGGACCCGTGGCGCCATCTGGCGGAGGCGCGCCACAACTCGTAGCACTTTGAAAAGATGCGGCGCCAGCCAGCTGTGTGTGTGCGTGCCGCACTTGTACAAATGGCGAGTGCATTGGCTGTCCACAGAGCAAAGCATTCGCGCAAGTAAGCCATTGCAGTCAGTCAGTCCGTCAGTCAGTCAGTCACTCAGTCAGTCACTCAGTCAGTTAGTTAGTTAACAACTCCGCAAGCATTTGCCTTTCTTGCTTTGTAAGCAACGCGAAACACGCAAGAATGACGAAATTTCCTTGACTCATTCAAACTACGTCAAGAAGCTGCTGATGCAACGCATTCACTACCACCAACTCCCCAAACTCTAAACGTTAACGCAATACACCCACCCCCTATGTTTTGTGTGTCCCCAACGGTAGGATGCAGACTGCGTCCTCTTTTTCTGTATCCCCTGATTTCTACCTTTGCCTGCGTTCTGTTTTTTCTTTATGGCTCTTCCTCCCGCATCCATTTTGTTTTTCCTCGCATACGCGCCGCTCTTGCCACTGCTACTTCTACGGGGGCGCTTATTATTCTTGCGAGTTCGGTGGACCGTTGCATGCCGAGCGAGCGCGCGCTAGCGCGCGCTCGACCACAATGATCTACGTCGACCAAGGAATGCGCCCGGCCGCCGCCGCCGCCGCCGCCTGTCGAGCTGTCTAACGCCGCCGAAGCGCCGCGTTTTATTTCCGCCGACATTCTCCTGTCTGTTTTCTCATTCACCGCCACCTTTGTAGCACGTGAGTATCTTGTTACATTTGTTCCTCTTCCTTCCGCTTTCGCTGGCGAACTGACGCCGGTAGAGCCTCGAATGTCCCATGTTCGTTCGCTTCTTCGAAAGCCTCGTTTTTCAATATCTGGTGCGCGCGTGAGCGCTTATTGAAGCTTTTCTCCGCGGGCGCACTTCGGGCATTCTCCTCTTTTCTCTCTCGTGTTTTCGAGTGAGTGTCATTCCTTGCGCGTTACAGGCGGGCCACACTGTATAGTTGAGGCTGGCGGTAACGCACATACGGGCTCGTTTTTTTTTATTTCGTTTCTTTTTTGTAGTACTTTTTAAAACACACCCGTATTGGTGATCACCAATTTATAAAACGGAGTCCCATTCCTCGCAAGCAGTGCGCAATAGGTAGCGTTTTTCTAGCGGCCAGATGTCTGCATGTGGTCTCTACATTTCATTTTCCCGCCCTGTAAACCAATCCTTAACGTACGTTTGCCGTACGACCACTTAATTCCGTAGGGTACGGGTTATCCAGGAGGTGCTGTGAAACAAGTTAATCAAGCTGTGCGAAGGCACCTCGCAATGGACGCGAAGCTGCACCAAAACAGGCCCAAACAGCCGTTGCTAAAGCAGATGACAAAGCCGCACCGTCGACGCCGCCACCGGAGAGCGGCACGGCCGCTCGGGGAACGCTGGGTGAATTCGCAGCACCATCTCTAGTGTGCTCCGTGAGTGAAACCCTCCTCCTTCCATCCTCCCCCTGCCACCGCCTCCGACGCGTTGGGAGTTTCTTGTCCCGTACGCCACGAAAAAACCGTTGACTACTAGAGCTAGAAAGCTTTGCTTTAAAGGGACAGACAGCCAATTTTTTCGAGTATATATTTTTCTATCCCAAGTGAAAAGGCATCACTTCAATGACCTTAAAAAAAGGTTTTGCTGATAACACCCTGGAACTTTTTAAATAAAAATTTTTAGATCTGCGAGCCGTATGTGTCCTCCTAAAAAGGATGCTGGTAACCAAAACATGGCAACATACCATGGCAACATGCTTTCGTCTGTATGCGAAAACAAAAAGCGATATTTAAAACTCGTCCCCAGCTAAAAAAATTTTGAGTCACAGGCTTTCTTATTCCTTTATGTGTTTTTTTAATTCACCAGTCTATTTTGCATCTGTTGGGATGGACGATAAGTAGAATCTTGCTTCACGTGGAGGGGGTAGGAAGTTCGATTCCCCGTGCGTGCATCCTTTTTTTATTTTTTATTTTTCTTTAGGAAATACTGCACACGGTTTTTCACCGTCCTAGAAGGAGAGGGTTACATCATGTTTCTAACACAAATGGCAAACCTTTGAGATGTAGCATGCACGCAGTCGAAAGGCAGTGGAAGGCAGTCGGAATTCTACTCGTCTACGGTTCGTACAAAAAATGACTACTTAAATGTGTTACTTTTAGGAACTTATGGTTTAACATGTTTTGAGTCATTTAACCTTGCTTATCGCTGGGGAAGTGGAAAAAGATACAAATCTTTTTTAAACCAGATTCACATTGTTACAGTTTAGAAAAAAAGTTTAACCCGGCAATAAATAGTTCGTCTGGTTTCAAGCGACTCAAGCCCACATTTCTTTACCATTTCAGAGATTGATGAAAGGCGCCTGAACTCGGAACAATAAATCTGGTGCTTAGTCACTGGATTCTCTCCAGTTCCTCAAAATCTTTCTTTGGGTGTGGATCCCACACTACTGACGCATATTCCATCACTGGTCAAATTATTGTTTTGTAGGCTGTACGTTTCACTGTCTGGTCACACTCCTCCAGATTCCTCCTTAAAAACGCAGCTTTTTGTAGGCTTGGGCCAGATTTTATTTATGTGAGTGCCCCAACTAAGTTTCGTGTTGATTGTGAAAAGTAAATATTTTACGTCGCTCACAAATACAATGCATTTATCACCTACATATTATTTGTATTTAAGAAGAGTTTTTTTGTGTGTTATTGTAAGAGCACAAGTTTTAGAGTAGTTGATTACCATGTGTCACCTCTTGCAGCAGTCAGCAATTTTACACAAGTTTTCATTCAACCATAATTGATGCAGAGGGTTACCGACCGTGGTATAAATAACACAGTCATCAGCAGACATTTTCACAGTCACATCCGCGTCTAGGTCATCAGCAATATCATTTGTATTTATTAGCCCTAACATCGATCCCTGGGGCACTCCTGAAAGTACGTCAAGGTTTTGGTATTTACCGGTGTTAACTTCAACATACTGTGTTCTGTTTTTCAGATAGGCAGAAATTCAATTCACACGGCGGGGAGCAATGCCTACTCGCTGTAGTTTGCTTATTAGTTGAGAGTGTGGTACCTTATCAAAAGCTTTTGATGAGTCCAAAATATTTCGACAATTTGTTTTCGATTGTAGATGGCATTCACGAAGTGATGTATAACTGATACGAGCTAGGTCGTGGTTGAAAGATTTTGCCTAAAGCCTAAAGTTGTGGTATGCCACAAACGAAGTTATCTGGCTAGAGATGATGTGTTCAAGCAGTTTACAGCAAATACCGTATAATGATATTTGTCCGTATTTCGTCACAAGTATTTTCCTTCCGTCTTTGTGAACCGGCACGATTTTTCCACACAATCAATCAGCAGGTAACGAACCCTCATTCAATGACGCATTGAACAAAACATATATATTGCGATATCATATCCGCATAACGCTTCAAAAAGTCATTGGGGGTACCGTCAGGACCAGACGACTTCTTTGCGTCAAGTTTTAAAAGGAGGAGGCGAATACCATTTAAGCTTAAATCTATATCTGGCATTATGTTACGTGAAATAAGAGAAGGTTCTATCAGATAGAGTGTTGCACACGGGCGACTACAACACTGTGAAATGTAGTGCTCAGCATATTAGCGATTTCGTAGGGGTCACTAACTTCGCAGTCACCTACGTGGAGCTGGTCAGCAGACTCTTTGTTTCCGGAAAGGTTTCCCCGAAACTTTGGCGGTGCCTGTTTCACAAAATTCACATGTGCACTGCGAAAAAAAATAATCCCGAGCACTCCGTATTTTGTGCCTCATTGTTTCCTAAAGGTAAGATATGATATGGTTATCTTTACGCGAAGCCTTGCATTTTCTTGATAACGTTCTTTCTAGGTGTACTATTTCGCGTGTATTCCAGGGATTGCGATGTTTCTTTTTCCTAATTGTTGGTACGAATTTATCAAGACACGACAAAGTAATGTTTTTGAAAGTGTTCCACAAGTTTGTTACATCCCCTCCCGTCTGAAAATCACTAAGGCACAAATCAAGGGAATGAATAATAGATTCACGATCAGCAGCAGAAAAGTTGAAGATACTTTTACTCACGCGGTCCTTTTTAGTAGGAGCGAAGTTCGCGTTAAGTAAAAGAAGCTTATGATCAGAGATGCCGTCACAAACCCTGACTTTAATACCATCCGAAACATTTCCAACAAATATGAGGTCTAGTACGCTTTCAGTGCTTTATGTAACTCTAGTAGCCTCTTTGACAAGTTGGACGACATTGAAGTTTAGCATCAATTTGTAGCAGCAGCTCCAGCGACATCGCTGGATCGAGCGCCGCTCCTCGCGCAGCAGCCCGATCGACATAGTCACAGGCTGCGTGGCCGCGCGAAGGCACGAGGACACGGGGGTCTCGCTGGTGCTCACAAAATAGAATCTAGTTTTGCCTTGCGACGAACTGTCGTCCTGCCTGAGGCTCCTTTTTCTCGCCCCACATTAGCGCTCTACAATTGGGCCTACCGAACACGCCACCGAGGTTAACGTAGAGCCATGTATCTCAACAACCACGACCCAACCCCTTCACGAGAAGCCCGCGAAGCAGTCTCAGCATTGGCCGTTCGGCTTCCGCAATTCTGGGAGCGCTACCCGACGACCTCGTTTTTGGAAGCAGAGGCGCAGTTCCAGCTGGCTCGGATCACCTCTCAAGAAACCAAATTTCTGCACGTCGTCGGAGCCCTTCCGCCGACAGCCGCAGAGGAGATCTCCGACATCCTCGCTTCGTTCAGCCACAACCGCCCCGCAACGCCTTACGACCAGCTGAAGGCTGCACTCCTGGAGCGCACAACTGCTTCGGAACGCACGCCCATCCAGCAGCTTCTTTCCTCAGAGGAGCTCGGCGACCACAGGCCAAGTCAACTGCTACGGCGCATGAAGGAACTTCTTGGGACGCATTCTCACACTGCTGCGTGAGCTCTTCCTTGAGCGCCTACGTTCCAACGCCAGCTCCAGCGACATTGCTGGATCGAGCGCCGCTTCTCCCGCAGCAGCCCGATCGACATAGTCACAGGCTGCGTGTCTGCGCGAAGGCACGAGGACACGGGGGTCTCGCTGGTGCTCACAAAATAGAATATTGTTTTGCCTTGCGACAAACGGTTGTCCTGCGTGAGGCTCCTTTCTCTCGCCCCCCATCGGCGCCCACAAATTCAAGCTACAGTTCAAGCTACAAATTCAAGTTACAGTTCCCTGTGTCAATTGACCCGGAGTAGAGAATGTGCCAATCCATTGGCGGTAGGTTGAAATCCCCCGGCAGTATGACTTTTTGATTGTGTTTGTACTTCTGCTGAATATAAGACGGAATATTTTCAATGAATTATTCGGATAAGGAGGAGGCCCGATTGACTACACCTACGAGCGCCGAGAACCCACGATAATCAATTTGAAACCACCCACACTTTCATGTTAGGTTATTTTGGCGAAAGTGATACAAGTGACTTCCTTTTTCAATACCAAAACAACTACTCCTCCACGGAAGCCTCGATCACGTCTAATCGTTTTGTGGGATGGGGGGAACAATTTCGGAATGTAGGATATCTGAGGATAGCCAAGAGTATTTAATTGCAACGATTTCTGCATCGTGAGTGAATATAATTTCTTCATGCTCGCGAACTTTGTTAACAATGCTCCTGGCATTAATGAGGACAAAACGCACCTGCTTGTGATCAAGTCAGTCATTGCGGTTACCTTGCAAGCGGGTAGGTTTCAAACAGCCTTTCTGCTCACCTCATTCATAGATATCGTCATGAACCCGTAGTTTGTCGTAATTTAGGGGCACTGGTGGCCTAGAGCCCTGAAATCACTTGAACGAGACTACAGTTGCTGCGTTGTGCTGCAGTGCCCTTGCAAAAGTCGGGGTTTATCGAACTAGGGGTGCCTTTTAGTTTGTCGCAGTTTTTTAAACCTATAAGTTTTTCGTTGTAATCAAAAAGAGGTCATAAGAACAGGTCGTGCTTTATTGTTGTCATAGTTCCCAATCCATGCACAATTTCAATAGAGTTAATAACCACTCCCAGCTTCTGCCCTATCAGTTCTTGAGTTATCTTTTTTTTTCAGTTCTTCAGCGTTTCCCCGATCCGGCTCTGGAAATCCAAAAATAATAAAGTTGCGGCGTATAATTCTATATTCTAAATCATCCAGCCGCTTTTGATGCAGTTGTTCATTGCCTTTTAATGCCGTAACCTCGGCCTGCAGTGCCTTGATTGTCTTAAAAATTTCAAAATAATGTTTAAAAATAAATATACAATTTAAACTTTTACAAATACTTGTGGTAAAAGGTTTTCAATAAGTGAATAACTGGTTCAGCAGTTGCAGTAGCTGCTGGGTTTGCAGGTCCCGTGACCGGGACACATATTGTATTGTCATATTTAGACACTACGAACTGCCACCCTTTCGATTTCAGAAAGTTTGCTGCCAAATTAAAATTATTTTTGTCAAATTGCTTATGAATTGCTTGTGGTTAAGGGGCTATATACAAACTAGAGAACATATACGCGACAAAATCGGTTGTCCGTCCCTTTAAAAATCTGTTATGCGTAGGTTAGATTTTGCATTCGCTTTATTTGTGCACACATTTAAGTTATTGCTAAAGCATTTACCACATTTCCCTACCTGCCTTTTAATAGCGGAGATGATGAGGGTGAATCCTTTTTGTAAGTCTCGTGAAGGTCGTGCGTCACGCAGGGGTTGGACTAGGCTTCCAGGTCAGCTGTCGTCCTCGCAGAAACCGGTCCCGGACACACTGATACAGGGCGCAGTCATGTGCCTCTAGCTTCCGCTAGGGGAGGGATAGGGGAAGAAGCCTCCTGCCGTTAGAGTGTAACTGGCACTTCCTTTCATACCTCGGCAAAACTGGGCGCCACTCAGTCGTGCTCATGCAGAAAAATATATTTCCCTCACGGACTCACCCACCAGCCGCTCACCAGCCGCCCCCACCAATCGCACCCACTCGCGCTCGCACTCAACTATCGCCGTCACCGCTCGAAGTCGCTCGTGCTCGCGCTCGCAACTCGTCGTCTCTCCTCGCACGTGATTGTCTGCGGCAGACCCTCCATGAGTCATGAGGCCAAACAGTATTAGTGCGATACGGCGTCAGAAGGCCATCCATACAATTTACTAAATCAAAACGCCACCAGAGAATTTATTCCAGGGTGCCCTATAGCAGGAGCTAGGTTACGACATATTTCTGATGCTAAAAGCAATCCCGCCATTAACAAACATCACAGCGAGCGGCTCCTGCGACGAATAGCCAACAGGAAGTAGAAGCGCAAAAGTGGCGCTCACCGTGGCAAGGCCCGCAAATAGCGCGAGTAGCGCGAGTGCACTCGCTAGTGGTGACCTGCGCGTGGGGCCCGCACTCACTCGCACTCGCCAGACAAAAACGATGGCGACGCTCACTCTCTACTCCCTCATCAGAGGTGACTGACGGGGGGGGGGGGGGGGGTGTGCACTCGTGAGTGAGCCTGCTGTACTATGGGTCCTTTATGCGAACTGCAGAATTTGCGCGGCGACGGTGTTGCGCTTCTCGGGCGAGCGCCTATTTACGTTCTCTCACAGAAAAGAACCACAGCTTCACTGTTTAGGATAATTTTACGCTGGGTGCATCAGTGTTTTTTTTTTTCAGTTTACCGTCCCCATGTTTGGTGTGACCACTTCCTGGCCACGATTATGGTGTGGCCACCAGTCCTGGTCACTTTCTTCACTTTACGGTACATCCGTATCTGTCTCACTGTTACGTCGAGCCGTGTCGAGTACCGGGTGCCTAAGCGAAAGTGGAAAGGAATACTGAGGAGTGATGAGGCGGGAGAAGAAAAGTTATTTTCGAAGAGAGTTGGGAAAGTGCAAGGGGTGCAGGGGTGGGGTGTGCACGTGTAGGATAAGCTTGTCTGAAATGAATTTATGTCAGCACCAATCTGTCCCACAATTAGAATCGCATTCTTTCACACAAGCCACCCCCTCCCCCAAGCCATTAAAAATGATTGCCCAAACATCGCCATACGACGAGAAGCCACCATTGGTGAAGCAAAGCAAAGAAAAACCACCTCTAGTGGCTGAGAGTTGATTTTAAACATGATGATGATGGTTGGATGTTTATGGCGGAAGGCCAACTGGGGCAAAGAGCGCCAAAACAATAGTCATATACGAGGGGTGAAACCTTAAACACTAAGTAAAGTCAGCAAAAACAAAAGTAAAATCACAAAAGGACAATGAGCATGGCTGGTGTATAGGGCCAGATTTCATTATGCGTCAAAGGAAATGAGGTTTAAAAACTTGACGTCTGACAAATACTAAAACACACGTTTCACGGAAACAATGGCATCGTCACCTAGAAAAAATGATGGATGTAGGGGAATATGTTGTCTGTAGAGTTCTCTGAAGTGTTTGTGTCGTGTTGTGTGAAGTGCCTTGCATGTGATTAGTATGTGCACTACGGATAGGGCCTCTCCGCACCTGCTGCACTGGGGTATAGAAGATCCCGTCAGCAGATACGAGTGCGTTGCACGGGTGTGCCCTATCCGCAGCCTACCCAAGGCGACTTCCGTATTTCTGTTGTGTGAGTCAGATGTGTACCGTCCCAAGTGTGGCTTTATTACATGTAGTTTGTTGTCTGTCTTCATCCCAGTGTGTTTGCCATGTTCTGCGCAGGCGTTGTCATGTGTGGCTTGAGGTCTGTGTAGGGTATCGTTGTAATGTCTACAGTGTTCCTGAGTGCAGCAGCAGCGGCCCTCTCGTCTGCCAACTCGTTCCCAGCGATCCCTATGTGTCCTGTGACCCAGCAGAGGACCAGCTCATGCTTTTGTGCATACACGGACATGATAGTGTTGAATACAAGATTAACTATGTGGTTTTGGGGCGGCTTGTGCGACGACAGTGCGCGAACAACACTCAAAGAATCCGTATAGATGATGAAATTGGGAATTTGATTTGCAAGGATGTGTCGTACAATCAGTAAAATTCCATACGCTTCTGCTGAAAGAATTGTTGTGTGCACGCTCATGGTGATGGCTGCATTGAAATTTGGACCATGAGCAGCGCACGACACCATAGTGGAGGTTTTAGAAGCGTCAGTATAGAATTCTGCACATGTGTATTTAAACTGCAAAGACAGAAAGTGCTTCAGTATTGCAGCTCGTGGTACCCGATTTTTGTCAAGTCTCATAAACGAAAGGTCGCACGACACAGCGCGAACTTGCCAAGGCGGTAAACTGTTTGAACAGGATGACCTGTACACATCTAAAAACGAAGCCCTGAGATCCGAGGCTCGCTCTTTCACTCTAAGTGAAAAGGGCAGAGGAACGGATGGGCGATTTACAAAGAGCAGAGATGTTGATGTATTTTAAAGACAGGATAAAAAGGATGATTATTCAGCGATGAAATTTTAAAAGCATAAAGCAAGTCCATGTACGTTCGTTTGTTCTCAAGGATCCACTTATTACACTCGACATAAAGACTCTCGGCAGGGCTAGTGCGAAAAGCACCCGACGCAAGACGAAGGCCCAAGTGTAGCACTGGGTCAAGAATTCGCAAGGCCGTCTTAGTCGCCGACCCATACACCACACTGCCATAGTCCAAACGAGACCCAACCAAAGCAGTATACAAGCGAAGCAGGAGTTCTTTGTCGGAACCATAGGATTCGTGAGAGAGAACCTTAAGTATATTCATTGTTTTGAGAAATTTATTTTTAAGTTCCTTGATGTGGGGAATGAATGTGAGTTTGTGGTCAAAACAAACACATCCAGATTTTAAACATGCTTGAACCGCAGAGACAATGTGGGTGCTGTCCCCCGTGGTAAACTAGAGTTAACGCCGCCCGCTACGTACGTCACCCAGCAAATTTAATGTCAATCGCATTTACCCAGGTAAATGCACTCAACGGTTCGGTATGACTTTTTTATACTGCACTTAAAACTGGATAAAACGAACTCGAAACTATTGCATTTTGTCGTTACATCCAGGTTTTTCCTAAATGCAGGTTTCTTCCTCAAGGGAATGAAGAAGAAACGAAAGCGATTTTTTTATTTATTGTTTTGTACATACTGCATGCTCTAACCGGGCCCCTGCAGGAGTGGTTACATAGTTCACATGAAACGCAATAACTCTTCACAAAAAGAAAAGAAAAAAAGTATTGATACACATAGGATACTTCGTGATTCACATGCATACATTTTTAGAAAAAATCAATCTCTTCTAGACAGTTGACAAAAGATTCCAGCGTAGAACAATTCACAGCATTGACAGGCAACTTATTTCAAAAACAAATGGCCATTAGGAATAAAAAATACATATATGTATTGACATGACTGGCAGGCTGAAAAATGACCTTGTTTGCCCTGAGTGAGTGTTTAAATGGGTCCTGTAAGTACAGAGTGCGCGGTATCTTAAAGTGACCGTGATAGAGCAAGTATAGAAATTTTAACCTTGAAATTATTCTTCGTTCGGAAAGTGGCTGAAGATTTCATCTATTATTTAGGTTGGTGACGCTTACCCGCCGCGGTGGCTCAGTGGCTAAGGCGTTGCGCTGCTGAGCGCAACCACCGCGGGTTCGATTCCCGGCCGCGGCGGCCGCTTTTCTGATGGAGGCGAAAAGCAAAAACGCCCGTGTGTACGAGATTTCGGCGCACGTTAAAGATCCCCAGGTGGTCGAAATTAATCCGGAGCCCTCCACTACGGCGCGCCTCATCGCCTGCGCTGCGCCGGCGCGTTAAACCCTACAATCAGTCAAATCAAGGTTGGTGACGCTTGAATGCCGCAAATAATTAGAGTAGATGAACCGTGCAGCTAATTTCTAATTCGTTCAATTTTGTCTATTATGATTTCTTGGTTCGGACTCCATATTGTCACGAAGCCAGAGACGACGCAGTTGTCTTGAAGGAAAACACGTTTATTGGAACGAACTTGTGCTCCCCTAAACACTCAAAGAATACACAGGCCGCGAAGCAGCAGTCAACAAAGTGACGTGTGCGGGTGAGCGTGGACGATCGGAATGCTGTGGCGTCTGCTCTACAGGCTTTTATCTTTCCGCGCGAGTGTTTCTGGAACCGTCAATTTACATCCAGAACATTGTAGATCAGAGAAGAATATTGTGGGCTAGTGACATTAACACGAAACAGTCTGCTTATCTGATTGAGATAGACCGTGCGGCATAAAAATAAAGAATGCAAGACGCGCTTCGGTTGACACAGACAACAGAGCTGGGCGTAGCCGGGCAAAAAAAAACAATAAATAAACAAACAAACGCATACATATTTCGCGGCATTACCCCCCCCACCCCCCGCAAAGAGTGCATCGACCCGATGCTAAAACAAAAGACGCTCCGAAACAAGTCCGTCATCTTGCATAGTAAGGTTTCAAGCGAACCACGTTAACGACTTCGGGCCGCGTGCAACGTCGTGATGTTCCGGAGTCACCGTCGGGGATCACCTCGTAGGTAAGTTGGCCGACACGTCGTAGAATCTGGTAAGGTCCGAAATGCCGTCACAGAAGCGTCTCACTGACTCCGCGCCGTCGGCTGGGAGTCCAAACAAAAACACGATCCCCTGGGTGGTACTCGGCGTATCGGCGTCAGAGGATGTAGGGCCCAGCATCCACGAGCTGCTGGTCCGTTGTACGAACTCAAGCGAGTTGGCGGGCCTCTTCCACACGCTAAAGGTATCGCTGGACGTAGGGGTTGAGAGCGTCGTCTTCTACATGCAAAAGAATGGCGTCAAGCATCGTAGTCGGCCGTCTTCCGTAGACAAGCTCAAACGGCGTCATCTCCGTAGTCTCGTGGATAGCCGTGTTGTACGCAAACGTGACATACGGGAGTACTTCGTGCCAAGTCTTATGTTCAACGTCAACGTACATTTGCAGCATATCAGCGATTGTCTTTCTCAGATGTTCCGTTAGTCCGTTCGTTTGGGGGTGGTACACCGTCGTTCTTCTGTCATCCGTGTTGCTGTAGCGTAATATTCCTGCGGTCCGTTCTGCGGTCCGTGATTACAACTTCCTGGGCCCCATGTCGCAGCACAACTTGGCTTATGAAGAGCTTGGCGATTTCCTGTGCAGTCCCCCTCAGAAGAGCGGCGGTCTCTGCGTAGCGCGTCATGTAGTCTGTTGCTACGACAATCCACTTGTTCTCGGATCGTGATGTAGGAAACGGGCCAAGTAGGTTCATTCCAATCTGTTGGAAGGGCCTCGATAGGACGGCGATCGGCTGAAGAAGTCCGGCGGGTCTCGTCGGTGGCGTTTTTCATCGCTGGCAGTCACGGCAGATCCGGACGTAGTGGGTGACGTCGGATGTAAGGCCGGGCCAGTAGTACTTCGCCTTGATTTTTGCAATTGTGCGGGTTGTGCCGAGTTGTCCGGAACATGGGTCGTCGTGGCACGCTTATAAAATGTCGTCATGAACGTCTGCTGGGATGACAAGAAGTTGATTGGTTCTTAATCCTGTGCTGAAATTCTTCTTCACGAGGATGGAGTTTCTCAGGCTGAATGCTGGTAAGCTACGTTTGATGGCCTAGGAACGGCGACGTTGCTTCCCTCGAGGTAGTCGATTATGAGGCGTAAGTCGGGGTAGGCACGCTGCTTGGCGGCTAGGACGCTTTCCGTCACGATTCCGAAGAACGCGCTGTCTTCATCAGAGTCTTGTGGTGGTGGGTCGACGGGGGTGCGGGACAGGCAGTCGGCGTCAGAATGTTTCCAGCCGGATTTGTAGACGACTGTAACGTCGAACTCCTGCACGCGCACGTTCCACCGCCCAAGACGGCCAGAGGGGTCCTTCAAATTGGCGAGCCAACACAGCACGTGGTGGTCTGTCACAACCTTGAATGGTCTTCCATACACGTATGGGCGAAATTTCGAAATCGCCCTTATAATTGCCGGGCACTCTTGCTCAGAGGCAGAGTAGTTTTCTCCTCCTTCGACAGACCACGGCTGGCATATGCTATTACCTTTTCGCAACTGCTTTGTTTTTGGACAAGGACGGCACCCAAGCCTATATCACTGGCGTCCGTGTGCATTTTTGTTTCGGCGTTTTCGTCTAAATGAGCGAGTGGAGGCCGGCTTTGCAGGCGTTTTTGCAGCTCGCAGAAGGCTTTTTCTTGGTAGTTCTCCCAGCTAAAAAGGGTGCTATCTTTCGTCAAGCGTGTGAGTGGCTCTGCAATGCCTGCGAAGTTTGCGACGACGCGCAAGTATTATGCGCACAGTCCGAGAAATCTTCGCACGCCCTTCTCGTCTTTCGGCCTTGGGAAGTTGGCAATGGCTGAAGTTTGTGTCCGGTCAGGTAGGACTCCCGCAGCGTTGACGACGTGGCCCAGAAACTTGAGCTCCTCGTACGCGAAACGGCACTTTTCAGGCTTCAGCGTTAACCCCGACGTGCGAATGACCTCGAGTATAGACTGCAACCTTGCAAGGTGTTCGTCGAAAGTCCGGGCGAATACCACAACGCCGTCGAGGTACACGAGGCAGGTGTGACACTTCAGGCCAGCTAGCACAGTGTCCATGACTCTTTGAAACGTTGCTGTCACGGTGCACACCCCAAACGGCATCACCTTGAACTCGTATAGGCCATCTGGGATTATAAATGCGGACTTCTCTCAATCTCTCTTGTCCGCCTCAATTTGCCAGTAGCCGGTCTTCAGATCCATCGATAAGAAGTACTTCGCATGGCAGGGGTGGTCGAGGGCGTCGTCGATTCGTGGCAGGGGGTACACGTCCTTTTTGGTGATTTTGTTCAGTCACCGGTAGTCAACGCAAAACCTTAATGTGCCGTCTTTTTTCTTCACCGGTACGACCGTCGCAGCCCAAGGGCTTTTCTATGGCTGTATAATGTCGTCGCGGAGCATGTCGTCGACTGGGGTCCGGATGGCTTCCCGCTAATGTGAACAGATGCGGTAGGGTGACTGTCGGGTAGGTCGGGCTCCATCTTCGGTTATTATTCAGTGGTTCGCTAGAGGTGTCTGACGTAGTTTTGAGTTCGACGAAAAACACTCGCTGTAGCGACGCAGCAAATCCAATAATTTCTTCAGTTCTTCTTCCGGTAACGCCGGATTCACGTCGAAGTGATTCGGAAGCTTGAAGGTATCTTCGGATGCGCGTTCAAAGTCGGCAGCAGTGATCACGTCACTTGCTGCTTGCGTTTCTTAGAGGTACGCAATTGCAGCGCCCCTGTTTAAATGCTTGTATTCTCCCCTGAAATTAGTGACCGAAACGTGAGATTTGCGTTGCCTAAAGCGCGCAATGCTTCTTGCAACAGAGACACCGCAGTTGAGGAGCACCCTTTGGTCACTCTCTACGATAGCGTCGACGTCAGGAACTGTATCTTCATAGTAGACGCTGATCATCAAGCTTGTGAGGGGTGGCATGGTGACATGATCGTCGGCAATTCATGATAGCAGCACGGTTTTAGGGGTTAGGTTCCGGCGTCATGTGTGATCGGAGGATAATGTTATAGACTTGGCCTGTAGATCAATTATTGCACCGTTGTCCGCCAAAAAGTCCATTCCGAGAATTACGCCACGGGAGCAGATAGGCAAAATGAAGAACGCTGCAGGCTACGTTGTGCCGTCTATGGTGACGCGCGATGTGCAAGTTCCATTTGGTGTCACGAGGTGGCCTCCTGCTGAATGAATGTGCGGACCGTCCCATCTGGTCATAACTTTGTTCAGCTTCGACGCAAATGGTCCGCTCATGACTGAGTAGTCGGCTCCCATGTCTATGAGGGCGACTACTTCAAAGCCGTCGGTTGACAGTTGAACGTCGGACGCCGCTTTCTTCGAGTTCCGGGTGCGTCGTCGCGTCATATCTCGGCTTGTGCCTGTTTACGGTCGGGCACTGTGCGTCGTGGTCGTCGTCTTCTCAGCAGAAGGTTCGGTCAAGTCGGGTACTCGTCGCGCCGTGTGGTTGTCGCCGTGTTCAAGAATCACGTCCGGGTTAGATTGGGGCGTCGGGCTGAGGGCATCTCGGGAAGCATCGTCGTCTGCGAGTCGTTGCGTCGTTGGAGGGTTTTCATTTTTCACGATCGTGCAACTTTACCTCCAGAAGTTGCTGGTTTTAATTACCCCTGCGTGGGCTGGGGGACCTTCCACGGGCGAAATCAGCATTGCTACGGCGGTTGGGCGACTGGAATGGGTAGGGCGACGGCGATTGATTGAAGAGGGCTGGTCCTCGGTTGGTGTTGGACAGGTATTCCTCGTTCTCAGTAGGGCGCTGGCCGGGTCGGGGGCGTGGGTCGGCGACAGAGAAACCACGCAGTCCGAGTCTCCTGTACGGGCAGCGACGATAGATGTGATCGGCCTCTCCACAGTGGTAGCACAGCGGACGATTATGGGCGGTTCGGCATACGTCCGGCTTCCTCGGCGCCTGGTTTTGACCTTCAAGTGGTCAGGTGGGCGACAGTAGACGGCGGTACGGCGGGACTTCTTAATGACGGGTTAGCGCAGGGCGGAGTCGCCGAACAGCCGCGGAGGAGGTGACAGCTTTGGGCTGACGTGGTACTTCGGTAGGCGTAGAAGTCCCCAAAGCGAGTTGGATTTCTTCCCGGATCACATCGCTCATAGAGGTGACTTGGGGTTTCGGCGTGGTTGGGAAGAGCTTCCGCAGTTCTTCCCTGACGACAGCGCGGATTGTCTCACGTAGTGTGTCAGAGCTAAGAGGACCGGCATCGATCGAGTCCACAACTACCGCATTGATGGTATGGTCGTACTGCCTCGTGCGAATTTCCAATGTCTTCTCCATGGCGGCCGCCTCGGACGCCAATTCGGCCCCCGATTTGGGGGGTTGGTGACAAGGCAAGCAAAAATGTCTTGTTTTACTCCTCGCATCAGAAACCTCAGTTTATTTTCCTCCGTCATATTCGGGTCGGCGCGACGAAATAGTCGCTTCATTTCCTCAACAATGATTACGACTCCTTCCTTCGGGTGTTGCGTTCGAGTTTCCAGTAAAAGCGCAGCTCGGTCTTTTCTCACCACGGTCGTGAAGGTCTTAAGGAACTCGCTTTTGAATTGCGTTCAGTCGGGCAAGGCGCTCTCGTGGCTCTCATACCGAGTTCGAGTTCCATCCTCCAAGTAAAAGAAAACATGCCGGAAGGAAGGTTTCTTCATCGCCTCACCTGTTGAAGATCCGCACGCGCTCAAGCTTCTCCAGCCATTTCTCCTGGTCTTCAGCGGGGCTCCTCGGAATGTTGGCGGTTCCCGGGGCTGCTGCAGCAGGATTGGCGACGTTGGTTCTTGCACCATAGTGGTGCTTGCAGCAGTCGTTGTCTTGGGTCTTTCTGGCAGGAGGCCAAACTCGGGCGGCAATCCTTGCAGTCGGAGGCACCCTCTAGTTGAACTGGGCTGACGGCTTCCAGAGGTCGTCATAAAGAGTGCGTACCCCGCACCAGATGTCACGAAGCCAGAGACGATGCAGTTGTCTTGAAGGAAAACACGTTTATTGAAGCGAACTTGTGCTCCCCTAACAACTCAAAGAATACACAGGCGGCGAAGCAGCAGTCAACAAAGTGACGTGTGCGGGCGAGCGTCGACGATCAGAATGCTGTGGCGTCTGCTCTGCAGGCTTTTGTCTTTCGGCGGGAGGGTTTCTGGAACCGTCGATTTACATCAAGAACCTTGTAGATCAGAAAATAATTTTCTGGGCAAGTGACGTCAACACGAAACAGTCTGCGTATCTGAATGAGATAGACCATGCGGCATAAAAATAAAGAATGCAAGACGCGCTTTGCTTGACACAGATAACATAGCCGGGCATAGCCGGAAAAAAAAACAAATAATAAATAAACAAACAAACGCATACATGGTTCGCGGCAATATTATGTCGGAATATTCTAAGGTAGGGCGAATAAGAGTGTTGTATACATTTAATTTGACTTGGGTAGGAGCATTTCTCAACCTTCTTCTAAGGAAGGATAGTTTTTCTACGGCTGTGTTGCAAACGGTGTCAATATGGGGTTCCCAACTTAAGATCACTGAAAGCGTGACACCAAGGTATTTCGCCTGATCACTTTTAGGGAGTCCAGTATTGTCTAAAGTGCACGAAAAATTAAGCGGATGGTTCTTATTAGTGAATGTGAGGCATTTGGTTTTAGATGCGTTCAGTCTCATGCCCGATTTCTTGCACCAAGCTCAATTATTTTTTAGTGGGTTGTTCAACCCGAATCGGTCCTCTTAATGTCTTACAACTGCATACACGACACGATCATCTGCGAAAAGGCGCATCTGGATTGGTGACTGCACACAAAATTGGATACCATTGATATAAATATGAAATAGTAGAGGCGCAAGGACTGAACCCTGCGGTGCTCCGAGTACAAATGGAGGCTATCGGACGTATGTGTGTTTACGGCTACCCATTGTGTTCTGTTCCGTAAGAAGCTGGAAATCCACGAGATTCTGGTGTCGTCAATACGAAAAGCGTGTAGTTTTGTGAATAAATATTCATGTGGGGCCAAGGCAAATGCCTTCGAAAAGTCCAAGAATATGGCATCAACCTGACGGTCTGTATTAATAGCGTTGTCTAAGTAATTAGTTATTTAGGCCAGCTGTGTTAGTGTTGACAACCCAGGTCGGAATCCATGTTGTTGGTTATAAATAAGGTTATTCCTTTGTAGATGACTGATGATAGATTTAAATATTATGTGTTCCATCACCTTCCAACTCGTGCTGGTTAGTGAAACAGATCTGTAGTTGCTTGGTTCAAATTTAAAGCCAGGTTTTAGTACTGGAATTATTTTCGCCCTGAGCCAGTCATCAGGAATACTGGACGTGTTTAAAGACACTGTATATATTATAAGTAAATGTTTTTAAATCCAGGCAGCGTATTGGTTCAAGAATACATTTGGTATAGAATCAGGACCAGTGGACGTCTTTAGGTTAAGATTGTTCAATATATGTAATATTCCTTGTTCACTTATAACTAATTTTTCCATAGGGTGCACAACTGTATAGGCCGCCTGCGGTTCTTGTGCAGCAGTGTGTGTGAAAACTGACTGGAAGTAGTTAATAAGCTGATTCGCAATGTCTTAGGTTCAGTCAGTGTTCTATTGCCAGTTTTTATTTCCGCAATGGTTGGCCTATCTTCTGGCAGGTCACGCCAAACGTTTTGAGCGTCATCCTTCATAAAACTTCGCAAAGTTACACCGTAAAATCGTGATTTCGCTTCACGTATTTTATCACGCATAGTTCAAACGATACCAACTATTTCGTTTTTATCTCCCTTTCTTCAACGTCGTCTCTTAATTTTTTGTTTCAACTGAATTATCTCGCGTGTTAGCCATGAGTAATCTTTGTTGACCCGGTTTTACAGCAAAGCTTTTTACCTCTACCCCCAAGGGTTCTTTCGCGACCGTTGGTGTCAACAGGAAATTCGAGCGAACAAATAAAAGAACTTATTGGTACCGCTGGCAATCGAACCTGGAACTAGTACACTAACAAAGAGAGAGCCCGTTGTCTTACCGATTAAGCTACGAGCCCACGCAAACACGGGTAGGACAGGTGGTGTACTCACCCAGCACATCTACGCGTTAACCCCCTGCATTATCGCTGAATGCCACGTGAAAGGGTCACGCGAGCTCTCGCGCCGCTGTGCGGTTCGCACACGGCCCGTCTAGCGGCCCTGTGCGCGGCTTGCGCATGTGCTAAGAGTTAAAAAATTAAAGAAAGCTCACACCAATGCATGGCATCTCACTTCTAGTACTCCAATGTGCTAAAGCCTGTGGCCTTCAGTGTTCACGTAAAAAATCACAGCTCCTTGTCACCCGCCCTCACGCCAAATCAAAGAACACAATCAAATACTCCTTTATGCCCAGGGTATCACTCAAGCCCCCCCATAAAGAACCTGGGCCTACATCTCCAGGCCAACACCAAGAGTGACGTATACTTGCAGCGCCTCAAACACAGCAATAATCGTATCATACACATGCTCAGGCGAGTTGCACCAAGAAGCGAGTCCTCAAGCAATCCGATACATTAATTGAAGCCTTTGTCCTCTTGAGAATCACTTACGCCAGCCCCCTGTCTTCTTCTCAGCAAGGAGGACATGAAGATGCTTTATATAATAATTAGAAAGGCGGTTGAGCGGGCTATTCACCTTCCCATGAGTGCGTAAACGGAGAGGCTGCCTAGCAGGGGCTCCACAACACGGTGGAAGAGCTAATAGAAGGCCATCTTTCTAACCAGAAGCTCCGACGCAGAACTGCGGCGGGTTGCCGCATGCTCACCACATTTACTGGGTAGCACAGAAGAAGGCTAAGAAGAAGAAGGCAACTGGAAGGTGTAGCTAAGAAGAAGGCAACTGGCTGGAAATACGTCTGGACCCGCGGTGGAAAAATATATGCAAAGAAATCGGACAACTCTGCTACACTAACTATACGTCATGAGCATGACCTTGAAAAAATACTTCAGTAACCGGCGAACGCTTGTAATGACTTCGGTACTACATCGCAACCTTACGTCGCAGCGGAAAAAAATACGGGGTTGGTTTCGTTTAACACAGTACTCTGGTTTTGCGTTTCTTTGCAGTATTTTTCGAATAGCACCTGCCCCTTTGCCAGTGGGAAATGATAATCTGCCTCGTGATTCAAAATTGTTCACTATCGCCAATAGTGACCGTCATGGTAAAAGCCTTTTTGTTTTTATTTTAGAGAGTTCTAGAACTCTAAAGAGTTCTAGAACGCCTGATAACATTTATAAGTACGAAAATGTGCCTACCGCCACTGAAAATAACTGGTCACATGCCCATATGCGCGGCTTGTATGATCATGCCGCGATACGTTTTTTTTTATTTCTTGTTCCTCATGTTCCCCTGTCACAAGCAACCAAAAGATATACTAGATGTGAAGCGTTATATTACGAATCAGCCTATGCCGCGTCTGAGCTGCGTCCATGTTAACTTACAGTCTGGTGGAAATAAATGCCATATTATTGAAAGCTTTTTTCACGAGGTAGATATGATCTTTGATGTCGCAATCTTTACTGAAGCATGGTTCGAATCTACTAGTGACGTTTTCACCATTCCTCAGTACAAATCTTACTACATGAACAGGGTTGGTAAACGAGGAGGTGGTGTTTGTATGATGATATCCAATGAAATTCAGTGTGAACTGTTGCCTGACTATTCCTCTGTTACACCTGATTATGAGATAGTTACTGTAAAATCTGGTTCAAATATTATCTCTACCTGTTACCGCCCGCCAGGTGGCGATGATTCTAAATTCATTTGCTTTTTAGACTCTTTTCTTGACTTTGTTAACTCTCACAATTACCAGGTAATTTTAGGTGGTGATCTCCACATTAACCTCCTAAGCGACAATAACCCACGGAATGAGCTTGTGACCATTCTAAACCTTCATTTCGGCTATAACGCAATAGCCTCGCCCACAAGAATTACTGAAAATTCCGAGACACTTCTCAATCTTTTTATTACAAATTTCGATGTCCGTAGTGTGATAGGCGGTGTAATTGCACACGCGATTAGTGATCACTTACCAATTTTCATATCAATTCAGAAAACTGTTAAGGCAACTCAAAATTTGCACCATTCAACATACCGACGTATTAACCTTCATTCTTTATCTTTGTTTCGACAACGTGTAGCAGATATAACTTGGAACGGTGTTTTCCGTGAAGAAAACCCTGAAGTAGCTTAGGACATCTGTATGACGAAATTTACCGACGCTTACTATGCTTCTTTCCCACGTAAAACGTACACAACATCTAAGAAAGCGCGTAAGCCCGGGGTGACTCATGAAGTTCTTAAGCTTATCAGGAAAAGGGAGAAACTCTACAACATATTTATCAAAAGTAGGTGCCCTGACGCATTAAAGATATTCAAAAAATATAGAAATTATGTTACAAGTTAACTTCGTACTGCTCAAAACCGATACTACGCCGACCTTTTCAGCTCATCAACAGGGCGTTCAGATGACATTTGGAGAGTCTTGAATACTTTACTAGGCCGCACACCAGAACCTATAAACAAAATTGCCAAGGATGGCAGTGAATTATCTGGAGTAGATGTGGCTAATGCTTTTAATGATCACTTTTTCTCAGTAGCCCTTACATCCACTAAGAATGACAGCCATTTATCTTTCATGAAACCCTACAATCAACACACAATGTTTTTGGTGGCAACCGTTGAAAAAGAAATTATATCAGTTTTCACAGAATTAAGCAATAGCAAATCGGAAGAGGCTTTCGGTTTGCAAATAAAGCCAGTCAAACATGTAATCGATAAGATTTCTAGCTGTTTAGCACGCATATATAACACCTGCTTCTTAACCGGTATATTTCCGCGCAGCCTGCAACGTGCTAGAGTTACTGTAACATTCAAAAAAGGCAACCGTAATGAATTCTCAAATTATCGCCCTCTATCTATTCTACCTGCCTTTTCAAAAGGCTTAGAAAAATACTTCTTAAACGTTTAATATCTTTTTCGGATGGCTCATCGATCTTAACTTCAGCACAATATGGTTTTAGGAAAAATATGTCGACTGAATCAGCACTTCTCGCGCAAAAAGAGTACATACTCGAAAATTTTGAGAACAAAAACATGGTGCTGGGTATTTTTCTCTATTTTAGCAAAGCTTTTGATCTGATAAACCACCGAATTCTTATTCTTAAACTCGAAAACTATGGCTTCCGTGGTAACGTCCTCTCCCTTATGTCTTCCTATTTACAGCACCGTTCCCAGTTCGTAGATATTAACCGCAATCACTCCCTAACAAAACAGGTAATTTCGGGTGTTCCACAGGGGAGCATCCTTGGTCCTTTTCTTTTTATTTTGTATATTAATGAAATAGTAAACATTGACGAGTCTGTTAAATATATCATATATGCCGGCGACACGAGTTTGTTCTTCTCTGGTAAATCCGGAATTACCCTAAGCGAGCATGCTAACAAAACCCCGTCCCTTAATAATTGGGCTTTTAGGAATGGTTTTAGGATCAACACCGACAAAACAAAGGCAATTCTATTTCGCCCTCGACATAAAAATTTCACATTTCTTCCTATCCATATAGATAATACTGAAATGGAAATAGTAGCGCATTTCAAAACTTTAGGTGTATAATTTTCAGAGCACATGTCCTGGAATAAACATATTAGTTACCTAAACGGGAAATTATCGGTTGTGACTAGCTGTATGCGGAAACAGTGCTTTTATTTTCCCATATCTGTTAATATCATTTTGTACAATGGTCTCTTTTCATCTCTATTGAATTAGGGCGTATTAGTGTGGGGCACTACCACTCTTCAAAATATAGAAAAAACTACTCCTTATGCAAAAACGAGTAATCCGAATTGTAAATAAAGTACCTCCGCTATCCCATACAAGTAGTCTGTTTCATGCCCTTAAAATTATCAATGTAAAATCCCTATACCAATTTAAGTTATTTCGGAACTTTAAATTAGAAACAGCCAGAAACGTTGGCACAATGGCCGAACTTGCGAAACTACGAAGAAACGTCATTTCTTATCCAACCCGCAGTCCTGAGCAATGGCAAGTTGACACGTGCCGCACAAATTATGGAAAGCAAATGCTGAAATTTTGCATTCCTTCAATGCGCAATCGACTTTATTGCGAACATGGAACTGATATATTTACACTCTCTTTTAAAGATCTGCGTAACGCGTTCTTGTATTGGTCTCATAGACCTCGTGTATATTTTGTTTTAAAGCAAAGCTTTCTACCTCTACCCCCCAAGGGTTCTTTCGCGACCGTTGGTGTCACCAGAAAACTCCAGCGAACAAATAAAAGAATTTACTGGCACCGCCGGGAATCGAACCTGGAACTAATAGACTAACAAAGCGAGAGCCCGTTGTCTTACCGATTTAGCTACGAGCCCACGCGAAAACGGGAAGACAAATGGTGTACTCACCAAGCACATCTACTGGTTTACCCCCTGCCTTCTCGCTGAATGCCACGTGAAAGCGTCACACGACCCCTCACGCCCGTCTAGCGGCCCTGTGCGCACCTTGCTCATGTGCTAAGAGTTACAAAAATTAAAGGAATCTCGCACCAATCCATGGAATCTCACTTTTAATACGCCAATTTGCTAAAGCCTCCAGTCAGTATTCACGTAAAAAATCCCAGCTTCTTGTCGTGCGCCCTCACGTCAAATCAAGGAATACATTCAAATACTCCTTGATGACCAGGCCATCACTCCAAGCCCCAGCATCAAGATCCTGGATCTACATCTCGAGGATAACACCAAGAGTGACGTCTCCTTGTAGCGCCTAAAAGCAGCAATAATCAAATCATACACATGATCAGGCGAGTTGCCACCATGAAGCGAGGCGTAAAGGAATCTGGTAGCTTTCGATTAATTGAAGCTTTTGCCCTCTCGAGAGTCACTTACGTCAACCCCCTGTCTTCTCGGCGAGGAAGACATAGAGATGCTTTATATAATGATTTGAAAGGCGGTCGAGCAGGCCATTGGTCTTCTCATGAGTGCGTCCACACTGAGGCTGCTTAGCACGGGCTCCACAACACGGTTGAAGAGCTGATAGAAGGCCATCTTTCTAACCAGAAGGTCCGACTCAGAACTGCGGTGGGTAACCGCATGCTTCACCAGATTGGCTGGGCAGCCCAGAATGTCGCTCCGCTTGACGTACTCCCAGACTCTTGGTGACTAAAACTAAAGATGCTCCCTTTGCTTAGAAAGTCAAACCCCCCACATGACGAGGGTCACCGAAAAGCACGGGCTCAAGCGCTAAACACCACCCTCGGTGGGGCTCATGCAGTTATCTACAGAGACTTCTCCAAACATCGAGGGCAGCAACACGCCATCATCGTGGCTACCTCCAGAACCAGCCTCCTTGCGTGTACCTCGCTTAGGACCCAACAAATGACGGCAGCAGAAGAGGCAGCCATCACCTTGGCTCTCACTCAACCAGGGGTTCGGAGGGTAGTCACGATTCCCAGCAATCCTACTGGAATTATCAGTCGGGTTGGGTGTCCTGACCTGCACTGTGCGTGCTAAAAAACTACTCCCCAAACGGTTCCATTCAGCTCATCTGGACACCCCCTCACGCTTCAATGGACGGCAACAAATACGCCCACCCAACAAGCCTGCGCTTTTACCTCCCGTGCTATGGAGCTGCACGAGGACAGTCACCCGCTTGTCACGTCCAGGGAGATAATCCAGCATTATCGCCTTCTGAGACAGACCGTACCTTCTCCTTACCCTGACCTTTCCAGAGAACAACAAACTACCCTACGGCTCATATAATCCGGGCTCCTTCCCACAACCTACGCGTATTCACTTAATGCACCCGAAACGCTACGACGCTGAATGTAAATTTTGCTCAGAAGTAGGAACACCCCGCCCCGTAATCGGGGTGTGCGACTTTAGCCCTGAGCACCCTCCTCTCTTTCCGTCAACTACCCATTAGGGCAATGGGAGATGCTACTCTCCAGGCCCTCTCTACCTACCCAGCTTCAACGGGTGGGCAGAACACAGGCCGCGCGGACTGCACATGGGCCCCACAGAAGAAGGAATCACTACCCAGGGCTGCACTCTGGGCTGTTCAGAAATCTGAACAGCAGTTGGGCCGTTCAGAAATCTGAACAGCAGTATTTCTTCCTCCTCCTTCTCAGCCGCAAGTCTCGTCGCCTCCGTCCGCGGCGCAGAGACGGAGCAGTCAGGTCGTGTAACACCGGGTTGGAGCTTACTTTGATTTTATAAAAAAAAGTTTCCACTCTTGTGCTACACCAATACAACTCAACCAAACACCGTTCATGCATCATGCATTGAGGTAACCTTACCGAGAATATCTCTTTGAAGTAATAAATGGTGTGGTTAAGTGCACTTCTCTCTGGTTTTACCATTTGTAGAGCGATGTGAGTGATTTTAAGTGACGTCGCATGAGTAATCGTTATGGGTGCCGTTTACAGCTTTGCTTTCCAACCACATTCACGGGGTGGATTGGCGCGATTTTTTAAAGCAAAGCTTTCTACCTCTACCCCCCAAGGGTTCTTTCGCGACCGTTGGTGTCACCAGAAAACTCCAGCAAACAAATAAAAGAATTTACTGGCACCGCCGGGAATCGAACCTGGAACTAATAGACTAACAAAGCGAGAGCCCGTTGTCTTACCGATTTAGCTACGAGCCCACGCGAAAACGGGAAGACAAATGGTGTACTCACCAAGCACATCTACTGGTTTACCCCCTGCCTTCTCGCTGAATGCCACGTGAAAGCGTCACACGACCCCTCACGCCCGTCTAGCGGCCCTGTGCGCACCTTGCTCATGTGCTAAGAGTTATAAAAATTAAAGGAATCTCGCACCAATCCATGGAATCTCACTTTTAATACGCCAATTTGCTAAAGCCTCCAGTCAGTATTCACGTAAAAAATCCCAGCTTCTTGTCGTGCGCCCTCACGTCAAATCAAGGAATACATTCAAATACTCCTTGATGACCAGGCCATCACTCCAAGCCCCAGCATCAAGATCCTGGATCTACATCTCGAGGATAACACCAAGAGTGACGTCTCCTTGTAGCGCCTAAAAGCAGCAATAATCAAATCATACACATGATCAGGCGAGTTGCCACCATGAAGCGAGGCGTAAAGGAATCTGGTAGCTTTCGATTAATTGAAGCTTTTGCCCTCTCGAGAGTCACTTACGTCAACCCCCTGTCTTCTCGGCGAGGAAGACATAGAGATGCTTTATATAATGATTTGAAAGGCGGTCGAGCAGGCCATTGGTCTTCTCATGAGTGCGTCCACACTGAGGCTGCTTAGCACGGGCTCCACAACACGGTTGAAGAGCTGATAGAAGGCCATCTTTCTAACCAGAAGGTCCGACTCAGAACTGCGGTGGGTAACCGCATGCTTCACCAGATTGGCTGGGCAGCCCAGAATGTCGCTCCGCTTGACGTACTCCCAGACTCTTGGTGACTAAAACTAAAGATGCTCCCTTTGCTTAGAAAGTCAAACCCCCCACATGACGAGGGTCACCGAAAAGCACGGGCTCAAGCGCTAAACACCACCCTCGGTGGGGCTCATGCAGTTATCTACAGAGACTTCTCCAAACATCGAGGGCAGCAACACGCCATCATCGTGGCTACCTCCAGAACCAGCCTCCTTGCGTGTACCTCGCTTAGGACCCAACAAATGACGGCAGCAGAAGAGGCAGCCATCACCTTGGCTCTCACTCAACCAGGGGTTCGGAGGGTAGTCACGATTCCCAGCAATCCTACTGGAATTATCAGTCGGGTTGGGTGTCCTGACCTGCACTGTGCGTGCTAAAAAACTACTCCCCAAACGGTTCCATTCAGCTCATCTGGACACCCCCTCACGCTTCAATGGACGGCAACAAATACGCCCACCCAACAAGCCTGCGCTTTTACCTCCCGTGCTATGGAGCTGCACGAGGACAGTCACCCGCTTGTCACGTCCAGGGAGATAATCCAGCATTATCGCCTTCTGAGACAGACCGTACCTTCTCCTTACCCTGACCTTTCCAGAGAACAACAAACTACCCTACGGCTCATATAATCCGGGCTCCTTCCCACAACCTACGCGTATTCACTTAATGCACCCGAAACGCTACGACGCTGAATGTAAATTTTGCTCAGAAGTAGGAACACCCCGCCCCGTAATCGGGGTGTGCGACTTTAGCCCTGAGCACCCTCCTCTCTTTCCGTCAACTACCCATTAGGGCAATGGGAGATGCTACTCTCCAGGCCCTCTCTACCTACCCAGCTTCAACGGGTGGGCAGAACACAGGCCGCGCGGACTGCACATGGGCCCCACAGAAGAAGGAATCACTACCCAGGGCTGCACTCTGGGCTGTTCAGAAATCTGAACAGCAGTTGGGCCGTTCAGAAATCTGAACAGCAGTATTTCTTCCTCCTCCTTCTCAGCCGCAAGTCTCGTCGCCTCCGTCCGCGGCGCAGAGACGGAGCAGTCAGGTCGTGTAACACCGGGTTGAAGCTTACTTTGATTTTATAAAAAAAAGTTTCCACTCTTGTGCTACACCAATACAACTCAACCAAACACCGTTCATGCATCATGCATTGAGGTAACCTTACCGAGAATATCTCTTTGAAGTAATAAATGGTGTGGTTAAGTGCACTTCTCTCTGGTTTTACCATTTGTAGAGCGATGTGAGTGATTTTAAGTGACGTCGCATGAGTAATCGTTATGGGTGCCGTTTACAGCTTTGCTTTCCAACCACATTCACGGGGTGGATTGGCGCGATTTTTTTTTCCTGTTGTATTCTGTTTCTCCTTTATTATCAGTGACATTTATATGTTGCTGTAATACCGGATTAACTATTATTCTTAGCTTAACACATTATGGAATGCTTTACTGACCTCCTGGTGCACACAAAAATCCTTACCCTGATCTAGTCACTATACTACGGTCTCTGTTCTTTGTTATCGTTTTTTTTACTAAAGTGGCGCTTTGCTTCTGTGCGCGAAAAACATGTAATTGCTTTGTTGCCAATATATGTACACAGCCTCCTGTTACTCTCCACTGTGTGCCATGTAGGGGGCACATACCTTTGTCAAGCCTTTGTATGGCTTTTTGTCTGTGCCTCCAAACATCCTTGATGTTCAAATAAACTGAATTGAATTGAATTGAATGTCACTCCGCTTGATGTACTCCCCGACTCTTGGCGACTAAAACTAAAGACGCTCCCTTTGCTTAGAAGTATGAACCCCTCACACGACGTGGGTCGCCAACAAGCACGGGCTCAAGCGCTCAGCACCACCCCTGGTGGGGATCATGCAGTTATCTACAAAGACGCCTCCCAACATCGAAGGAAGCAATACGCCATCATCGTGGCTATCTCCAGGACCAACCTCCTTGCGTGTACCTCACTCAAGACCCAAGAAATGATGGCAGCATAAGAGGCAGCCATCACCTTGGCTCTCACTCAACCAGGGTTTCGGAAAGTAGTCACCGATTCCCAGCAAGCCTACCGCGATTACCAGTCGGGATGGGTGTCCCGACCTGATCTGCGTGTGCTAAAAAACCGCTCCCGAAACGGTTCCAATCAGCACATCCGGACACCCGCTCACGCTTTCATGGAGGGCAGCGAATACGCCCACCAACATGCCTGCGCTTTTACCTGCCGTGCTATAGAGCTGCACTAGGACAGTCACCCGCTTGTCGCGTTCAGGGAGATAACCCAGCATTATCGCCTTTAGAGACAGACCCTACCTTCGCCTTACCCTCACCTTTGCAGAGAACAACAAACTACCCTACGGCTCATTCAAACCGACTCCTTACCACACCCGACGCGTCTTCACTAAACCCACTCGAATCGCTAAGACGCTGATGTAAGCTTTGCTCAGAAGTAGGAACACTCTCGCCCCATAATCAGAGTGTGCGACTTTAGCCCTGAGCTCCCTCCTCTCTTTCCGTCAACTACACAACACGAGAAGGGAGATGCTGTTGGCTAGTACCTGTCTGCCTACCCAGCTTCAGCTGGTGGACAGAGCACAGGCGGCGCGGACTGCATATGGTTTCCAGCGAAGAAGGAACCACTCCCGTCCGTCGCACTCTGGGCCGTGCATAAATCTGAATCGAAGTATTTCCTCCTGTTGCTCCTTATCTTGCTGCTCCTCATGCTCCTGCGTTTCTGCCGCAAATCTCGTCGCCTCCGTCCGCGGCGCAGATACGGAGAAGCAAGGTCGTAAGGTCGTGTAAACACGGGGTTTCAGCTGCCTTTAATTTTATAAAAAAAAAAGAGTTTCTACTCATGTGCTACACCAATACAACTCAACCAACCACGTTTCATGCATCATGGATTGATTTAACGTGACCAAGAATATCTCTTTGAAGCAATAAATGGTGTGGTTCAGTGCATGTCACTTCCCTCTGGTTTCACTATTTGTACAGCGACGTGAGTAAATTTAAGTGACGTTGCATGGGTAATCATTGTGGGTTTCATTTACAGCTTTGCTTTCCGACCACATTCACAGGGTAAATTGGCGCGATTTTTTTCTTTGGGGGATAAAGTTGCTTTCGCAAAAAGATATTATTTCTTTGAAACGCACCCACAATTCCGGAACACTGTTCAGGGCGATAAATTCGTCGAAGTTGCGTTCTAATATATCTCATATTGCGTCATCGTCTGCGCGCGCATAATCTTTACCGTAAAGCCACGTTCATCTTGTAGATGAGCAACCTTGTAGATGAGCAACACAAGCAACCTATGATCTGAAATACCCTTTTATACGCTAACTGGGCTGTTTTTAAGTGTATTGCCAACAAACGTCAGGTCGAGAAGACAGGAGGACGACGCCCCAATTCTGGTATGTTCGCAAGCAAGTCGGTTCGGCGAAAAACTGAATGCAGTGAAAAGCGGCGATTCCGCAACTCTGACATATCTGTTATCGTTACACATGTCAGCCCAGTTTATCACCGACAGATTAAAATCCCCTGTCATTATTATGTTTGAGCTTGAGTTTGTGTGCTGCGAGAGATAGTCGTGAACAGCTTCTAAATACTGAAGCGCAGCATTGGGTGGGCGGTATACGCCAGCAAGTAATATGGTCTTGCTGAATAAGATAATTTGCGCCAGAAGCTTTCGTGTTCGGGAATTCCTTCAAGAACAGAAAACTCGATGTTGTTTTTAATGGCTATCGCTACGCAACCGCCTCTGGAAGTCCTGTCGTTACGGAGTAGTTGGTATGATGCCGGAGTTACTTCACAGTCTAACACGCCAGCATGTAACCAAGTTTCAGTAATTACCAGCACGTGCGGGTGATAACATACAATTAAATTTTCAATTTCACTGAGCTGGTTCACTACGCTGCGGGCATTGAAGGACACAATTCTAAAGTTTTTGGTCTTCCCGTGTCAATCCGCCTTCTGAACATCAGGTCTGGCCCTTGCAGCTGCTTTTGGTCGAGAATACCTTGCAGCAGCTTCTACTCTGGCGTTCTGTACGGGGTCCCAGACAAACATTTTGCCATCGACTTCTAGCTCGTCGAACACAAGGGACACCTTCGCTCCTTGTCCCTTCTCGTCTGCGGCAGAGCGCCACAACGGACTGCGCACATCTCTCACTCTTTTCAAGATATCCTTTGAAGTCGATGTTTCTGTGCTTCAGGAAGAAACAATTTGAGTTTTGAGATAAATCAAAAAGTCAAAAAGTCGTAGAACGAGTGGTCGTAGGTGTTCGCTACGGGGATGGCCTTTTGTGTGAATCCTTTCTACAGATTTTGGTAGGTATCAGTGATACTCAACTCACTCTTGTTCACGGATATATTTTGCACTGAAAAACTGCGTGATTTCCGCTTGCTGTCAGTACACCTCCTCCGCATTCACAATGGTAACAAAGTGTCACTTTTGCTTTTTTATACTTTTCGGCATGCGTTAACGCGCGTTTACAACGAATCGTATGCTGGAAGGGCGCCTTTTCGCGAACTTCATACTCTTTCCTGCAGTCAAAATTGTTGAAGGGATGCTAGCTAGGACACTGTACAGGGCGGGGGCGCTCTTCTTTCTCACCGGTGCAGATGGCAATTGCGAGCTTTTACTGAAAAGACCAATCGTTTTGTATTCAGGCAGCAAAAATCATTCACTAACCCATAGCACACATATCAGGGGGCACACGCGACTACTCGCAGACAGGCGGGCCTAGCACCTAACCGACACCGCACTCACACGTGGTGAGGGAAAAAGAAAAATCACTTTATTTCCCAAGCAAATTGGCTAGGGACGCGTGCTGGCCGCCGGCCGAAGCCTGGCGGCGACAGTGGCGGCTCGGTCAAAGAGGAGTAGTTGCAACCCCCGTTGCGAGCTGCCCAGCTCGCTTCCTCCAACCGCTCGACGCTGGAGATAAGGGGGAATGGGTTAAGAGACAGGCTCACGTGGCGTCGTGTCCAGGGAGCCACAGAGGGGACAGTTGGGTGAACGGAACTCAGAGGGATTGATCTTGTGGCGCAGGGAACTACTGGTGAGGGAATTGGTCGGAAGGATTAGCCATAGGTGCACCTGAGTGTTGGTGAGGGATGTGTGGGCAGCGGTATAGCGGCGGCGGGAGAGGCGGTAATGCTCCGTGATTTCTTGGTACGAGAGCAGTCGATCGCGCGCCGACGGAGCCCCGTGGTCGGGAGCAGGAGCGAACCCAGCACGGCTGTTTAGTTCTCGCGCTGCTTTGTGGGCCGCCTCGTTGCCTTCCACCCCAGTGTGGGCCGGGATCCAGACAATGTCGACTGGTTGGGTAGGGGGATTTTGGAGGAGAGTTTTGGGCGAAATTGCGAGCGAAATTTGCGAGACAAATAGGCTAAATTAGTATATTTCGCCAGACTATTTTTCAGAAAAACGACAAGAAACCTTGATTCATCAGCGTAGAGAATTCGTTGCATCCAAGTTAACCGACGCAACACCTTCGTTGTATAGAGGTGGCTAACACAGGCTTCAATGAAGGTGGAAATGGGCATTTGAAAGACTTCGTTAAATAAAGAAATTCGTTACGCATGGGGTTCGTTACATCACGTTTTAACAGTACTGCTATTTTGTGATAGTACTGATCGACCCCGAAAGGTGTCTTATACGAAACATTTAAATTTAGGTAAGGGCAGTGACATAAAACAGAGAGAAAAATATAAGAATTTCAACACAGGAATATTGCGGCTTTGTGATCATAATACATCAAGATTCGTACTTTATCAATGTAATTGTATCCTTTCCCACTCGATCTTTATAAGTGCAATGGTGACCTTTGCTAGCGAGCAAATAAGACTGACAAAATCAGTATAGTAAAGCAAGATTTATTGCTAGCAGCAAGCAGCGCACGCGGAAGCTCGATTTTTACCTTCGAACTCCGGTAAGAGTACAGGAAATGTTTAGCGAAAATTTTCTGTATAAAAAGACAACATTTTAGCCACTTACAAACAGGCCACTAAGCATATAACCCTAAACAAAAAACACCACTTCGTTCCTCAAAACTAATCATAATTGCACAATTGTGTATCATGACTGATGCGGGCGTAGTAGATACGCGGTATTTTCGCAAGTCTCCATGGTCAGTTGCATGGCTTATAAGCGTGGATGCCGACCATTTGCCGTCCCTTGAAACGCCGCCCAGAAGTTCTTTTTAGTAAGTCGTCAATGAAGTCGTATATAAACTGTCGGAGCTCAGCCTTTTCGTCGTCGCCTACTAGTGGAAGGATGGCGTTTGAAGAAGTGAAGGTATCTGCGGAGAAAGCATAAGTACATTGGAAAACGTATTACTCCCTCATTTACGTAAGCGTAAATATTTCGTAATTCTTGCACGTGCATGAAAGGCTCCAAAGTTGCGCCGATGGTGTGAGAAAAACCAGTTTTACGGAACATGGTGCCGAAACAAATCTTTGAAAAGCTCAAGCAAATTTCGTTTCCCAGAATAATCACATCTGGTGGGGGCGGCAGTTTTTCTGAAGGCGCGAAGTGAAAACGCTCGTGTGTCGAGATCAGGACACACGTTACAGATCTGCAGATGGTCTGAATTCCATGCTCGATGGCCGAGCCCCATAGCTCAATTGGGGCTTCTGCGGGTGATACCACTCATATTTGAATATTAAGTGGTTATTCTGGCGTTATATAGTCTTAAATAGACGCTGTAATGGGTCATAACAATTCTAATCACTTAACGAGAATGAAGTCTAGATTTTCGAACTTTTTTTTTAGTGTGCCTCGCCGATTTTTCTGCAAGCCTAGGAGAATAGTGCGTTGGGGAGTGCCACTTCACTCCTAGCTCTCGTCCCATCGACTTGCTGACGTGGCATATGGCGGCACACTTCCAAGTTCACAGGCCAGTATTTAGGGAGTTGCTTGTCCCCGTAAACTGTACAACTTGTGCGCCGACAAGCACCACATAAAAGCCAGATATTGGTTGCAATTAAAATATCAAAAGCTGATGTAGCAGAAATACACAATTCACGCTGGTGCGGTGGCTGCCAGCGATTTCCTCTTCTCCAACCCATTGTTCGCGAGCTACGGCTCTTCCGGAAACAGTAAAATCGCCATCGGTGTTCTGTCATTCAACCACTTCCCCAGGATTATTCGTGGTCCTATGCGTGGAGTACTGCGAAGTGCGCTGTTGTTCAGTTCTCCGTCACAGATCAGGAGATCGTCTGTAATATTTCTGTTATCAAACTGCTGCCGCAGAGTAGGTGGGTACTGGTTAGCTTTTTCTTAAATACCAAGCAGCTTGACGTAGGTAAACTTTCTGGTGCATGCATTTAGGTGTCATATCTTCCGTAATTTATGACGCAGCTAGTTTCGAGGTAACAAAGAAGTAAAGAAATAATACCTTCAGGCGACGCCGCCATCAACGTGCATGTGCGTTTGTTTGAACCCGCCGCGTTGGCTCAGTGGGTAAGGCGTTGTGCTGCTGAGGACACGGGATCAATTCCCGGCCCCAGCGGCCACTTTTCTGCTGGTGGCGAAAGGCGAAAGCACCCATCTTTTAAAGATTGCGGAGCACGTCAATGACCCCCGCATGATCAGAATTAATACGGGAACCTACACTACGACGTACCTCATTGCTTGTTTAACAGCTGCGTTAAACCTCACAATCAATCAATGAAGAAACGTGTATTATCTTACGGCTGCTCAGTCCACCTTAAATGAAGCAAATTTGGTTTTTCGCCCTTTGATGGTTGGTTTTTTCATGGTCCGATATATTTTGTCGTATGTGCTAATGAACTTATCCTAAAGTCGCTCTTTTTTGCGAATGCTGAAGGCAAACAGCGGCCGTATCGCTCACGTACCAGCCGCTTCTTCGACGGTCTTTTTCATGACTGCTGACGTGTGGAACACTTCGCAGGACAGAGGGCACAGGCTCGCTTCACGAACGAGGCTGGCGGCGTGTGCACGCAAGGAATCCAGATCCATTGCTCGTGTTGGTGGAAGAAAGCCTTTCAGCAACTGTAAAGGCCGGACGAAAGGCACCTTAGATGTGAAGGTTCTATAACGAGAAGATCAAGGCTAGTTTAGGGCACTTTCCGATCCATAAATGGGACGTAATATACTCCTTTACGGGGTGTTTAACATCAGAAAGTGATGTGATGTCATAAATGACAGAACTAAAAATAAACCCAATGATTTTATAGACCAAACACCCGTTTTTAAAAACGGCATGACGGCTGGTTCCCACAAGTAATTTGCCACTCAAGTTCTCACAAAATTACTGTCCCTACTTACCACCGTGTAGTATTCCTACTCTTGACCGGTCTCTGTTATGTTTGCCCGTATGCTCACTGTGAGACAACGCGACCGGCACAGGCTGTTCCATTTACCGACCACCATAATCAGCCTCCTTCCCTGTTGGCACTAGTTTCCGAAGGGGGAACGGAAATCGAAAAAGTGGTACAGAAAGAACTGGATAAGTGGGAAAAAGCCAATCACATTTACGATGTCTAGTGTGTCGGTCCACCGACGCTAGCACTTTTTTAGTAATGGAACTCCGGATCATAAGAGGCCAGTAGAGAGTTATCTGGCAACCGTGGTTGTGTACCAGGCCAACACCCACCTGGCATGACTGAACCCCATACGTCTCGGCCCTGAGCCCCCAAATGCTGACATTTAGGGGACGACAGCGGCAGTCAGGCAACCGACACCTCAACGAGGGTGCTCAGAACTTCTTCGTTCGGTCGGGCAACCCATAACTTGAACTTGGCCACGTTGAGTGTCGAACTCTCTCTTGCAAGGAAACCTTAGATGTGCCACCATAGGAGTTCTCGGACACAAAGTGGTATACAATAGGACTAAGCCAGGTTCGAACGACAGAAGCTTCACGGAATAGAGTAGCGTCCATACTGTGTAATACTGTGTACCGCAAGTAAAAGAGAGCACGGGAAGGGATTGTTGATTCACAGAGAGATACAGTGCCATGAAGACGAATCCTTCAATGTTATTAGAAAGAAGCGACTCGTTCTGACCAAGTTGAACTAATGATGCAGGTTTCAAAATGGCACGAACTTACGTACGAACAGCCAGCTACGCTGGTGAGGTCGCCGATACTGTATCAGAGAAATTGGAATAAGGAATTAATAACGCAACAACGCGGATTATAATTGTGGTGGGGACTAACTATAACGTAGGTTAAATCAGGAGGGAGGGAGGTCAATGGGAAACATTGGAGTAAGGGGCCAGAATATCCGAGCAGGCGGACTCCTCGGTTTTGAGAGAAATATCGTGAAGGTCGTAAACACATGTGAAGGTATGGAAACAAAAACAAAAAATGAAATGGAAATAATCCGAAAAAGAGCACCTAATCGAATAACAACAAAGGAATAGAAAAGGTACGTAAAAATTCTCTACGGTTCGCATTAAAATATTGACGGTACTGTACGTTGCAATCCAGGTTTGTGGGAGAAGTGGAGGTGTAGGCCGGTCTATCAGTAATCACAAAATGGTAACGTGCGCACGAAATGTGGAATGCAAAGGCAAAAAATGGATGTAGTGAAAACAACGAAACCAACATAGGGTCCGTGACAGGACGCCGGAGATTTAGAAAAACATTTCCGCAGGAATTCTCCCTTTTAATCGCAGACAATGATGTGAGCGGTGAGGGGCATATTATATTGAGCATTTATTTCACTTCGTCTTAGTTGCCGAAATATTGAAGAAAAGATTGATGTTACAAAATACACAGCAGGAAAATGCAGCAAACTCCGGTCATCTCTTGTACAAAGCAAAACTATCTGATTTATAACATTGTAAGCAACAATCTTTACAAGAAAAAAAATTTGCTCATCAAAAATTATTGAAAGAAGACAAACACCACGTGGATTATATTGCATGTTATATAGGAATAGAATAAATAATGCGAAGTGCTATACACTCAACAAAGCCTATAAAATAAAGAAATAAACTCGAGTACAATAGCAATCGACCACTGCAACTAAAAGAATGAAATACAACCGGTCATCTGGAACCAAAAACGCGTATAATAAACGTTGAATGAGTAAAACACAACATATCAAAGATAATCGCCGTGTAAGCTGCAGCTGTAAGAGAAGAGTAATTTAGAAACCACCTGGTAAACTACGCCTAAAAACAACAAAACCTATTGTGAAAAGTAGGATCACGAAATCTTCGAGGACGGTGGATGAAAATAAATTGGGGAATATATTTGGCGAAATAAATTGGGAAAATAAATTGGTTTGTGCCAACAACCACACAACAACAGGCCAAACGCGGACGGCTGCGCTAAGACTTAAAGCGCTAACAAGAAGCCAGAAATTTAGCACTGGAGGACTTACAGGGTTACCTTACGAACAACAGGGATAGTACAATAAAGCTACCAAAAGCACTCATTTCCAGGATGTACGCTACCCATTTGACGCCAACGTACGCTAGTGGGGTTAAAAGTTCACCTTGTGAGATCTCACAAATAACTAAAGAGCGATAAGGAAAGGCACTCAAGGAAATAAAAAAAGAGAAAAGCTGCAGCATGACTCTGAATAAATTAAACCAGACAGCAGGTGTACTATAAAATCTTGGTGCACTATTTTTAGAAAACCTAGGGACTTTAAAGGCGCGAATAGCTTGTAAAAACACCATCCTAACTCTGATTCACCACAAGAGAGATACCAAGAACTGTATTGGAATACAGACCAAACAGCCTAATCTTGGTTATACTAATACTGTTATTTACCGAGGTAATAGGTGACGCATTGAGTGACAGCCTAGATTTCGAACAACCGAGGGCCCATGCTGCGTATATAAAAGGATAGCGAGCCATTTATTACACAGTTTTCATCAATGAAGAGATCAAAAATCGGCGGAGTGTAAGTTCCTTTAAAGGGCATTCATAGTCCACGCAAAAGTATTTGATGCGGTGAGCACCTCAGCAGTACTTTTCATGTGGTGAATAGTGAGGCATGTTGATACAGAACTGAAAGAATAGTTTGCCCATACCCAAATTAAAGAACGGGTGATTTAAAGCATGGCAGTGGCAGTACTAACCGCCTACCCACTCACTGCCTCTTCTCTACTGCCGTATCTTCTTGCTTTATTCTTTACATACTTTTCACGGCTGTCCTCCTTTCTATCGTTTCCTTATTCATTGGTGTTGATTTTAAAGTTGGTATGTCCTCTCTGATGCCGTACCTCATTTTCGGCAGTCTTCTTATTATCCTTTTCATGGCCGTTTACATACGTTTTTTTCGTAAACAAATACGTCGAGTGCATTCATTATATTTCTTTTATTCCCGAGACAAGCTTTTTTTTCTCAGTTAGCGCCCTTTTCCTTGCCAATCCTTCTGAGTGGATATGAGCCATTCTCTTGGCACCAACCAACCAACAAGGCAAACCGCGAGCTAAACAGGACGACAAGGAGCGAGCAAGCGCGGTGTTGAACGGTACCTGTTGGTGATCGCTTGGTGATGCTGCGAAGTTAAGTCGCAGAGCACGAGCGACTTCACTCCGCTGGCCTCAAGTTTAGTAAGGGGACCTCTGAATGAGCAACCAGCACGCGCCATCAAACTCGCTGTCAGCTAGATCGCCGCCCGTTTCGTCCAGCCGTTTCGCTCAACCGGATATCGCCGTCCACGCTAGAGAAGTGCCCTTTACCCTCCTTGTAGGGCATGCCCACTTACCTAGGGCGTAGAGGGGAGAAGAGGTGTGCATGGCTAGAGCAAGTTAAGAAGGGGGACTTTTGAGCACTAATTATGTAGTTGTTGATAGTGTGGCGAATTGTGCTTCCCCTTTTTGCTTTTGTTGATACGTTTGTGCCAGTTTATGCATTTGTGCTGTTCATCTAAAATTTCATTTTTTCACTTACAAGTACGTGTGGAATCTCCTTGGCCAGTATATGTGACATTTTCTTGGCCAGTATTGATCGGCATCTAGAGCGTGACCTTGACGAAGGGAAAGTACTTAAAGTTTCTTGATATGTCGATTATTTCCTGATTTTTAGGCATCACCGGTATTACCTAACCTGGACGCTACTAACGAGATTTTAGCTGAGTTTCGACGATTGGGGAAAGGTCTATCTTTCACCCATGAAGTGCCTCACAATGACTGCCTGCAGTTTTTAGATATTAACCTTACGCTTTTATGAGCCAACGTTTGTTGGTTGTACCTCCAGAGAGTGCGGACAGGTCTTCAGAAAAAGGGCCATCGCGTGCTCTTGCCTTCAAGGTGCTATGACGAAGACATGCCATTACAGGGTGCAAGAGTGCTTCGTCGCTGAGGTGGCCAGACTTCAGACGGCTGGTTTTCCTGTGGTCGGGTTGACAGTGGTGGCCATGTCGTTGCTACAGAAGGTGAAGGGCAGGGCCACACACACGACGGACCGCCTAAGCGTAAGAACCCGGTGGTTGTACCGTATGTCCATAGAGTGGCACAGATCCTGGAAAATGTAGCCAACAGGCACAGAGTGCTGGTAGTCTTCTATGCCCTCCGGAACTTAGCTACTCTGTGCACAAAGATCATGAGAGGATAGGGCAACAAAAAAGGCTGCCTGAAGGCACATACTACACCGTACGTGGATTGTGCAACTGGGGTCTTATTCATGATTCCGCCTACGTTCCGGAAGGTATGCATTGGCCAAACTGGTTGCTGTTTGAAGACCGGCTAAAAGAACAACACTTGCCGATAAAGGATGGAACGGGCTCGCACCTTCCACACCACTGCAAGAACTGTGCAAACAAGCCCTGCAAGCAGCAAGTGGATCAAACCAAATTGCTTGGATGAAGCAAGGAAAGGTGGCAAGAAAACTGATAGAGGCCTTTTATATACGGGAAAATTACGCCGACCTCCCCTCGGGAAAACCCTGTGTAGATGCGACGCATCGTGGGATTCCCTCGGGGTGTCCGTTGGGTTGATTCTCCGATTGCGTGAAACGTGCCATGAACGGGTACGATGCATTTCCGTCTACTACGGGGTTCCCGCATCCCGTGCACGTCGCTTTGCAGCCTCATCGTCGGTGGTGCTAGCAGTTCTGTTATTGGGCTGGCCGGTGCTTGTTGCGGTTGCGCCGACCATCACGATAGCAGGCTTGATTGAAATCAGCGTTGGACACCGGAGCACCGGCGCTGGAACGACGAAGCGGAGCAGCGCAGGTACCGCGCTGTATACCGCCGCATAACGGTGAGGGGAAAGAGAGAGAGCAGCGCATGCGCATGCGTTAATCGAGCGCTAGCGCGCGCCGACGCACAGCTGGCATTGCAAGGAGCAAGCGCTAACGCGCAAATAACGCTGCGGTGAGAGCGGCGGAGAGCGCATGCGCAGCTGGCGCGGACAACGACGATGACGCCGGATGGATTAAGGGATGCTCGCATGCATGGACAAGGCGAGTGAATGAGATGAAGTCGCATCTAAAACAGCGATAACTGCGTTAGCGAAGCGTCCCTTTCTTTGCATTGCAGTGAATGTGAATTTTTAAACGAGCCTTTCTTGTAATTACACGGATTCCACTGTGCGCATGTGCGCGTAAGGGAATATAAGTGCGTATGCTTTTTTCCAATAAATTAGTTGTGAGTCGGCGCCTGCCTTGTTGTCCTTCTTCATCCGTCCCGTCCATTCGTGCAGTTTTTACTGTAACTATGTGTTCACATGGTAGTTATCGACTAGACCCTCGTCCCTTGTTGGCCTGGTGAGACAGGTGGCATACTTACAGCATTGAAACACCGGAACATAGTAGAAACCTATATAGGATTCTTAGACGACATACATAAGGGAAGTACGAGCAGGATAATCATTCAGAAGGAAAGCTACATGTTCCAGTTAGAAAGGGAGTACGACATCAAGATAACATATCACCAAATTGTTCACACGGTGTCTGGAGAGGGTAGGAAGCCGTCTGACTATTTTAACGAAGAAGGTCGGATAAACGGGGAATAGTTTAACTACCAGAGGTTTTCAGACGACATTCTCTTGCTCCGTGAGCCGGCAGAGCACGTTCATGAAGCCTTAAAAAATTAGTCACAAAGCTTGACCGTCCTGTTACAAGTAAATATGGATAATTCTAGAGTAATGCAAATATGCATGGCGAAAGCGCGCTTTTCAGCTTAGGTAACGCAAGGCTAAAAGTAGTAGAAGGGTATAAATGCTTTGCACGGTATGTCAGTCCTACTCCAAACCTGGAGAAAGAAATGAGGGGCAGAATCAGTCTAAACTGAGGTTCACTGGGCAAGCTCTCCGAAACAATAAAAAGTAAGCTACTTCTATTACTCAGCTGATTGACACAATATATTTCGCGCTGCCGGTGATAACTGAAGTGGAACCTCATTACCCGACTGCTAGGAAAACGTAGGTCAGCTCAACGGGCCATGAAACGAAGGGTGGCAGCAGTACCTTTATAGACAAGAAAGGGGAAACAATCAAACTCCATCTCTACCCCTAACACTCAGGATGTTACGGAGACACGAGACAAGCGCCCGTGAAAGTTCTTGGGTGGTAGAACTGATTGGTGCGCGTGCTGCCTTCAGAATACGTCGCTTGGTCAGCATAATAAATATATCCAAACCTCGTATAGTGAAACGAACGGACGACGTTTCAGCAAACTTCCGGAAAAAGAGGCGGAATAGCGCAACTAAAAGCTATTGTCCACAATGTTGAGGAATGCTTTAGGCGAAACAACGTTAATATACACGGTGTTGCCCAGCCGTCAAAAGAGGATTTACACGAGGTTCTTCTCCATCTTAGCCATCAACCGGAAAAAAAGGCACCGGAAAAGCAATTGGTCAAAGCGATACACAAGCTCAACGCGAAGCAACATAAAATTCCAGCTATCATTTTTCGCTTCAGAGATCCAGAAAAATTCAACCTATGGTTATGAAAGAAACAGACACTTAGGACAAAAAAAAGCTTCATAAATGAAAACTTAACAGCGCATTAACAGCTCTATTGGCAATGCCGGCAAGTTGGCATGCAAGAAAACTACAAGTTTGTGCTGATAAGAAACAACAAACATTTCCTGCAGAAAATCGATGGAGCAACTGAAGCGACTGAAAAGTATTCAGCAAAACTTGTCTAATGACCTGTTTTGATTAACTTTATGAATGGGAGGACTGTCTCCAATCTGTGGTGTTTGAGCGCTCTCATCAGGTAGACGACACCATAATAAACATTAATATTCAAATCTATATTAAAAAAAAGATCAGCTATGCTCGCATTTGAATGAAAGCAAGATTGCTGTCCGCGTAATAGCTTTGACTAAAGTGAACATTCACGCCAAACGACAGTTTTCGTTCTTATTCAAAGGCGCTGAAGGCTTATTCGAGAGCGCTGCTGTGTCGAGAAAAACGAAGGGGTGGCGGAACTTTCGCATTCGTAAAGCAGAACTGGCTGTTAGGTTCAACTCAACTAAAATTTGAGCATGCAGAGGCATTGCTGATATCTAGTAGTAATAAAAATGTAACGAACACGATATGGGCAATTGACAGGCCATCCAACATGATCATGAAGATATTTTTGGGTGAACTTAAACAAATGGTAAAGCGGCATACGAATGATACGAAGCCTATAATGAGAGACACTGCTATTAACTGTTATAGAAGAGTAAAAAACTGCAGCAATAAACTGCGCCAAGTTTCTTTTATCGGAATTCAAGCTTTCAGTGATCATTAATCACCACACAATGAAAGAGTACTTAAAGGATCAAATAACCAGGTCATGCATAGAGTATAACTCGTAGAACGGAGCAAATACATTAGTCTGCAGTCATAAGGGTAACATTGGCCCACCATTAGTTGATAGCACTAGCAATCTTTTTTTTTGTAGAAATAGGTTAAAAGGCTGATCATTTAACAATTAATATTTTAGACGACAAAAAATGGATCCCTACTTACGTGAGACTAACTGGAACACATTTGCTGGCCCTGGATCACCTAAGCTTGTACACTTAAGAACCTGAAGTTTTTCGTGAAATTTAAGAATGCTCGAGTAGATGTGTAAAATAAAACATTCACTCTTTAACAACCGATGAATCACAACTGATAAAATTGCTTTGCTATTTCAAAGATAAAGCTAGGCAAAGATATCGGAAACAACCACAGGATACATAAATTAGGCGATAGTCTTGGACTTTGCCGAATACCGTAACAGCCGAAATTCGCCAGGCTCAAAGGAAATCCAACTTGTCCCAATTTTTTGAACATAACATGCTAGAAAACGTTGAAGATGACTAACTAAATAATGGGAAGAGTTAAACAAGTGACCATAGATGACACCGTAAGAAAGAACTTTTCCAAAGCAAATATGCCTGCGTTGTGCAATAAATTTTACGACAGGTTGATACAAGCCGCTGAGGCATTAGTGGAAAAGTGGGACAAAGATAGAACGCGAACGGAAGAGTGCAAGCCACTACGCGCGTGCGCCAACACAGCGTATGTTAGTACCGAAGCAGAGTAGCGAACTTAGTACCTAAGCAGAGCTTTGCAACACCGTTCACGGAGTGACAACGTTTAAACCACCCGGATTTGACCACATTCGCTTGAGGGCCTTGTTGCGCCACATGAACGGATTAAAACACGGGCTTTTAAATATTCTGAATGAAATACTTCAAACAAAAACGTACGCAAACAAATAGAACGTTCTATTAAAAAACCGATATGACACGCGAAAAAAGGAACTCGCTAACTACACACCGATTGCATATGTTAAGGGTTGTGTCATGTAATTGAGAGGCATACAGCGTCTATAATGCAACCGTTTTGCAAAAAGTGCTACCTAAATAACCCTGTGCAGGTTCGATTCCCAAAAAACCAAAACACCTCTCCACTTAACAACAAGTTTCGGTCCTCTTTAACGCATCTATTGAAAATAACGAATCCGTATTAGTGTCATCTTTAGACCTATCGAAAGCATTCAATACAGTAAACCATAAATTGACTTTGTTAACCTCTGGTCTTTGCGGTTTCGTGGGCAGTTTCTTAAGTTCTTCAAGAGTTATTTCTCACAACGATTTCAATGCGTAAAACTCCATGGAGGCGAGGGGAAGAAATACAGTGGGGAGTGCCTCGGGGCAGCACACTAGGCCCCATACTTGTCAATATATGTGTTACCGATTTTCGTCTACTCCCACTCAACTTGAGCGCATTCCAGTATAAAGCCGACGCGGCTCTATTTCTGAAAATCACCAACTACTACTGCGGAACAAATATTTTTCAAAATGGCAGTCACAAAGTCATGGACTGCTTCAAACAAAATTCAATTTTCGTAAGTTGACAAAAAAACGAATATGGTGCGCTTTACAAAGCTACACAAAGTTGCTTGTCGGGAAGAGGCTATTTATTTGCATATATCTCAAGCAGCTCTTCTAAATGTAGGTCCCTTGCATTAGGCCCACAAGTAAAATATTTAGACCTCGTCTTTGACCAACACCTAACGTGAAATAATCTCGTCTGGTTTGTATGAAAGAAATTAACGGGTATAGCAGCTATGATTCACAACTTGAGACGGCAGGCGCCAATGAAATTAAGACAAACAATTCATAAAAAACTGGCGGAAGGGATTTGAAATTATGGAGTTACCTTGTATGGTTGCTGCTCAGATTTTTATAAACAACGTACAAATAAATAATTAACAGAATAGTGAATTCATTGCCTACAAGAGAAAGTTTCAAGGCGCAAAAATAGACAAAAAGTACTCTTATTCAGGTGTACTTCAGGTGCGCCCGCTATATGGGTACGGGGTACTAAAACGGTATTATTTCTACAACCAGTTTCTGCAACCAGGGAAAAGTAGAATGCTAAAAACACAAAAAGGTTTGTGAAGCGGCGAGTCTGTAGAAATTACGAGAAATAATGAGAAAATATTACTTGCCAGAATTTATATGGCTCTCCGAAACCATCTATGCGATATAAAACACAAAGGAAAATGTTAGATGAAATTCGAGAGTATTGCGTCTCAGGAAACATATATATTTAAGTAAGTATAAGTAAGTATATATTTTGGTTGTCTAGAAGTGTTTTTTTTCTGGTTATGTTGTGTTGGACTGCATAATTATGATATGTGATTTTCTAGCGAGAAGTATTTGTCATGTTCAAGTTTCTGAGTTTGCTTATTCTTTTTTGTGTATGGTTACAATAACGGCCTGAAAAGCCAACAAGCATTCAGTGCTTAGGCAGACCAGAGAGGAAGACTATTTGAAGCAAAAGTGATTAAAGCTGAATGAATAAATGGCTGACTGTCTAGCTGACTGACTGATTGACTGACTGACTGGCTGATTGACTGACTGACTGGCTGACTGACTGACTGACTGACTGACTGACTGACTGACTGACTGACTGAATGAATGAATGAATGAATGACTGACTGACTGACTGACTGACTGACTGACTGACTGAATGAATGAATGAATGACTGAATGAATGAATAAATGAATGAATGAATGAATAATTGATTGATTGATTGATTGATTGATTGATTGATTGATTGATTGATTGATTGATTGATTGATTGATTGATTGATTGATTGATTGATTGATTGATTGATTGATTGATTGAACCACAGAAAGGCGGAAAAGGCACCAGCGCTAACTTCTATAAGCGAGCTCTATTGATACAAGCTGATTACTGGTAAGAAACATTTAGTGATGCCGTCCCACCTACGGGCACAATTCGTGCTAATGGCAAAAAAACTTAGTTGGAAGTCATCGCTTGGGCCTGTTACGTCTTTCAGTGGTTTTACGTGTTATGCGCTGTACGATGCTCTAGATCACCACCTGGATTGCTACAAGACGACTCGAAACTCGCTATGTTTATACCCACATTCAAAGCAGGATATAAGCATTATCCGGAGAACTACCGCCCGATATCACTGGCGCGGATTTGTTGTAAAATACTTGAGCACATTTTCGCATCAGACGTTTACAGTCAACTCGAATCTCTCTCTGGGTCGTATTCTGAGTGCCTCCTCCACTCCATTTTCTTGCTCCTCTCGGCTGAGGGGAGGATTCCGCAATGCTTATGCATGGGGAAATCGATTTCAAGGATCTCCTCCCCTGGAGGCTCGAGGGGAGGAAGGAGTCAGAATAATAATAATAATAATAATGAAACTTTATTTCTGTTTCATAAACACAGATATGGATACATAAACACAGATACAGAAAAAGGAACCGCGGTAAAAAGCTGTCATTGACAGCTTGACGAGGCCGCAGCCCCCTTTTTTCTCAGACAGCAGCATCGCGACAAAAGAAAACACACAGTTATACAGGCAACCGAAAAAAAGTAACAATAAAAGCTAAAACCCGTCATTTTCAACAGGTATAAAAAGAACAGTTAAACAAGAAAGCAAATGAGAGACATAGAAAGGTTAACGCAGTTTAGTACACATGACACGTAATTGACGTTTAGAACATTTATAGATATCAAAATCGGCGCACTGAAATACATTTAAAAGAGAAGGCAGGGTACACTGTATGCGCTCTTTCCCAGTGTTTAAACGGGATGTAGGGACCGCCCAAGTTTCCTTATTCCTGAAAGGGTAACTGATTTCTTTCTGTTGCAACCGGGCCAAATTACGCATGTAGTTTATGTTTATCTTGGTTTCTATTTTGAATCGGTTACTCAAACGATAATTGTACAAGTTGAAGATTTTGATTACACCACTTTTAAGAAAGAGGTCTCTGGTTGGCTCCCTATAACCTTTGTTATAAACGTGACGAAGAAATTTTTTTGTAGTAAATAAACTTTATGTAAAGAGGAATACTGTGTGTCACACAATACTGTGTGTCACAACTATTGTATTGTGCCACATATTGTATTGTATTGTGTCACACAATACTGTGTGTCACAAATATTGTACTGGTATTGTGTCACTGCGTGTCACAATACCAGGGTCTATCTTTTTAGGGCGCAGCCAATTGTCGCCCGTTCGTGGGCTGAGCTGCGTCGCCACCGTCGAGACCGAGCCAACGATGGCTGCACCTACGAGTGAAAGAAAAAGCGAATGATGAAAGAAAGCAAAGGAGGAGAGTGACGCGTAATTGGAAGGCGAGGGCGGTTCGGCGTGGCGGCGCGAGCCAGCGCTCTACTAAAGTGTTCGGTAATGGAAGGGAGGGGGCAGTGTGCTGTGCCCGCACGAGGCGCTCGACGGCTCGACACTTGGCGATAACGTAGGGGAGGCGTGCATGTGACAATGATGTGCGTTCGCTTAAGACGCAATTCACGGTCCCTTCCTGATACGCACTTCGCGCCGCCGACGCAGAGGTTCATCATCGCTGCCGTTGAGAGAACTCACGAGCGAGTGCTGCTTCAGCGCACTGCTGCTGCGCCAAAAGATCGCTTTGGGGAGTATCGTAATCGCCAGCCAATATTTTTTTTCTAACCAACATGGATTCAAGAAAGGCCTATTGTGTGAGACACAGTTATTTGAATTCACAATGACTCGCATAATATTATGGGTAAAAACTTGCAAACTGACTATTAGAAAGCATTTGGAAAGCATTTGACCGTGTACCCCATTGCCGCCTAATTTCGTAACTGTCTGCTCTTCGGTTAGTTTCACAAACCCTTTCACGGATTCGCTACTTTCTTTCACTGCGAAGAGGGTTTACAGCTGTTAATGTTTTAATTTCTCCACAAACGCTACTCTACCTCCGTGTACCAGAAGAAAGCGTTCCCAGATCCCTTAGTCTTTTTAAAATACACAAATGACCTGCCCGTTAATATATCATCTCGCATTCAATTTTTCGCCGATAACTCCATTATCTACCAATCAATCTGCAGAACTAACGATCACCTCTCCATTTACCTGAACATAATGTTTAATCGGTTTAAGCCATAGTTAATGTCATCAAACATATCGAAGTGCAATGTTGTATCCTTATCCGTAAGCGCTTAAAATCAAATTTTCACCATGTAACTAAAAGAAGCCAACTGGATCGCACTTTGCCCTGCAAATACCTAGGCGGTAGACTTACAGATGGCATTACTGCACATTTGGCATGATTAAAAACTTCAAAGCGCACAAACAACAGGGACAGACGGGAGCGACACACACAAGGGCTTACTGGCAACTGCTGGTTTATCGAAAAAACCGAAAATTTATACAGAAAAACGAGTCATAGATTACAGAAACATGGCGCTTCACTCTAAACTTTTTTCCTCCCATATACTCCCTAGAGGTTCTTTTTCGCCTTTCCTCTAGTGGTCCTCCTTGTAGGAGTTTTTTTTACTACATGGAACAGGGAGGTTTTGTTTACCTCCTCAAAACAGGGCGTTTTTGGGTTATAGAAAGGAGGTATTTAGGGAGTGTTAAGAAATGTTCGGGAGAATTTAAGGATGTCAAAATGGAGTATTCTTTACTTCCTGAAGGGCGTTTTTAAGTAATGTTTATGGAATTTTTAGGCGGTTGAATAGGAGCCTATTATGGCTCCCTTTGGAAGTACTTATGTTAGTTCAGGGGCGTTTTTAGGAGGTTCAAGGGAAGCATTTACTTCTTTTGAATGGAGTTTGACGAAAGCTTGGGGAGTTTTGTAGGCCTTCCGAAAGGAGGTTTTCAAGGCCACAAGGGAGAATTTCTAGTTCCCTGCGGGAGTACTGATTTCACACGGTTTTTCTCGATGTCAGGTTTATTTCAAACGAACTTTCGCAGACAAGTTTACATGGTACATGGTGTACACAAGGAGGTTCCGAAATAAATACTTATGGCGACCTCATATTAGAAGTCACAAATGGCACATTGCTAAATAAAACGCCAGTTAGGAATTGAAGACAGCAATACGATGCTAGTTGAACAAACCGTAGAAACAATATTACTACAAGAACTGGAAATACGCGAAAAACAAAGATAGGCACAAACACAACCGCATGGTAAGTGAAATCATTATAGAACACTAGCGGACCGAGAACGCGTCAGTACTTATCAGAACTTATCAGTACACATCAGCGCTCAGTACACAGTGAAAAAAAATGGCTGCAGTGGTTTACAACAACAAACAAAATTCAGTAGGTGGTGAAATAAGCGAGAGCTGTCTGCTAGTTGAACAAATTGTAGAAACAATAATAATACAAAAACTGGAAATACTTGAAAAACAGAAAGGCACAAACACAGCCGCATGGTAAGTGAAATCATTATATAATACTAGAGGATCGAGAACGCGTCAGTATTTATCAGAACTTATCAGTACGCATCAGTACTAAGTACACAAAGTGAAGAAAAAATGGTTCCAGTGGTTTACAACAACAAAACAATTTTTCAATTTGTGGTGAAATGAGCGAGAGCTGTGCAACGATTTGATATTGAAAGGTAACAAGCATTTTGTAGGTGGTAAAGGCACAAGAGATAAATGATGTAGGAGACAGACTGCAGTGAGATGGCTATACATAAATGAGTAATATAAAGAACGAAAAATATGCTGTGGAAAATACCAGTGCGTTTTGATAAAGACACAAATACGCCAAGAAAAGTGACCGAGTCTGACGGGTTAATTGCAATGATATAGAACAGAATGGGTGGTATCGCGAAAGCTTCTTTAGAGTGAGAACAAAAAGCCATGAAATTCGTGTTTTTCGGATAATTTTTAGTTGATTCATTTCGCACCAGTTGGCAATATTATTTAGATAATTGTTTCAAGGTAAATTAGTTTGTTAATATTTTTGCTTCACTGAAAGATACCTTATTATCAGCATACAGAACGGCCCATCAAATATCCCCTTTTCAGTAAAAAAAGAAAAAAGAAATAGTCAGATATAAGGAATTCTTTTTCACTACTATACAATGATTATACAGATATAAGGAATTCTTTTTCACTACTATACAATGATTACAGGATTGAAAACAAATATTAGTGAGCGATATTGATGCGATAAAAGTTAATTAGTTTTAAATCCTTCACGCGTGGTTTGGTGCAGGCAAGGTCCAAAAAGGCATGCTCCACAAACGTTAGAGCTCTGTGTGCCTTCTTGGGATATCGAATGTTGAAAACCCAGAACGATGCAAACAGCAAACAGACTACACAGTCCTCCCAGTAAAGATGATGCAGTCAAGACACGCTGGCCATCGATGTGGAGGCTAACTTCCCCGTTCACGGAATGCAGGTAGTGAGTCAGAGGAACATCTGCCTGAAAAAGCAAAAAAGAAAAAAAAATGCCCCGCACGTAAAATTAAAAACAGACACTATGGTTAAATGAACTTAATAATTCGGTACAGTAATAAAATTGTAAGGCCAGGTTCCCTGCAAATTCCAGTACCTAAATTAGGAATGCAAAGGCTTCATAAAACAAGTGCCAGTACATTAACGGTCGTGGCTTTTGCAGCAATAAAAAAAATATTACTTCCGCACAATATACTCCAGCACAACTTTAAATGACAGTGAAAATAAAATGCAAGTCTCTGTAGGTTGATAGATTAGTTTTTGTTTTTGAGTGAAAAACACTTTGGTATTGCATGATTTTGTTAACTGCTGTTTCTTGCTTTAAGATGCCAGCTTGCATCTATTCAAGTGAGTGGGCACACAGTTAAAGATGCAAACCCTTGCACTGCCTCTCCCCTACCATGGTGGCTCACTTTCATAGAAAAAGGGCAGCTTTTGCGAGCTGGACGGCTGGTGCAAGCCGTGGCAATACTCACTTCTGCTGGAGTGGCCAACTTGGTTTCCGAATGCAGCCTTGCCTTGTACAGCACAGCCTATCCTGCCTTAAGATCTATGAAGTCATTCAACTCGATCATGTATCAGGATCTGCAGAAGAAAATCATGTCAGCAAATAATGAATTCATGCTGGACAGGCACCCACTGTTTCAGTTATACTTGCAGATACCTCCACCTATTTCCCTCCTGGTGTTACATCCAAAGCTAATTTGTTACGGCTTGTCTCATCAAGTATGGTCATTTGTCATAACACAGCTAGTCATACAGGAAAGTCCTTCACTGGGTCAGAAAACGCTTTCTTTTTTTACAGTAGTAATAAACTAGGCGACTCAGTCATCCGTATTCTGACACCTTATTATTCTGTGTCACCGAGCTGACAAGCATGATTGGAGCATAAGGTCATTTGTAGCCGCAACCGCTACTACAGTCTTGTTAGCTAACGTAAACCTCGTTCATGGCACCAAATTACTTGTGATTGCATGGCAACAAAAAAAAACAGCTGAAATGGAAACGCTATCCTCGCAAACGTACCAACGCTGCATGCCACACACACGCCTTAGTTAATTTACCGTGATTGTAGAAGTTTCCGTCACGCAAAACCACAGTGCACTTTTTGGAGCTGCAAGCTCCGTGTCAAAATCGAGTGTCAGATGAATCGAGAATTTTTTTTGTATGGTCTTACTATTGATTATGACAAAGTTATTACCAACAAAAGAAGAGTGTGTGCATTGTTCTTCTAAAAAAATGATATCCTTTTTTATGCCCGGCAGACTTGTGTCATGCTACGGCAAACTCTGTTCTCTTCCATAAGGGCATGAATTTGTGTTTTTAATTACGTGGCCTTAGCTGGTGACTGACGGGCCCCGATTGTATAGTGACCCCTCATTATCATCCGAAAGGGAATAAAAACATTTCGGTTTCGAACCACGTCGCCGTCGTGGTCCACACTATATGCATTTAATCGTTCGATAGGTTCATAGCATCTTTTACGCATGTCACCGTTTCCTTAATAGGGTACGCTGTTAGATGTGAAGAGTCGACTCAAGCGAGCAAACAACCCCACCGAATCTACAGGGCACAGTTTTCGAAGGGGGTGGCCGTCTGATCTGCGGCTTTCGCCGACCAGAGCGCTAAGAATGAGTCAGAGCCTTGAACGAAAACAACACAAAGACTTATATTTGGACAGGCAAGCCATCAGGAGCTTTAACACTTACCTAAAAAGAACACGAGCAGTTCGATGCATATGAGAGACAGAGTCCCAGAATATTTACCGACCGGGCAAGACGATGCACCGCTGACGGAGGCGATTCGGCTACCTGAGTAACCGTCACGTTGCTTTGAAACGACGCCGCGCGCGACAAACGATTTCATCTCGAATGCCCTGTTACAAACCGGCCTACAAAAGAATGCGAATGCATACCCCAAAAGCCACAAACAAGTACAATAAAACGAGTGTGCGCTTTTTTCTTTGTCCGTGCGTGTACGTGCTGTGTGCGGCACGGTTACTTCGCAGTTAACCCTATCCAAACGTTTGACAAACGCATTGACTGATGACAGACCACTTACCAGCGAGCTGTCCACAGCTGTCGCCGTATCGAAATGTTGTTAGCGGCCGTTCGTCGTGTGACAGGGGCACATAAAAATCTTTCCACCAAATGGCACTACTAGTCCTTCTCAAATAAGAAAAAATGATGGCCCAAGGCGAGGCGCTTGAAGCTCCGGCCGCACCAAGTCACCGGCCGCGCTGCATTGATAGCACGGAGGTCACGGAGGTTGTTTACATCCGGGCAGCAAGTCGTGCCGCCAGGGCAAGTTGAGTCGCTGCAGTCGGGTGCGTTGGCGCGCTGGCACGAGAATTTAAATTGTCTATATATGCGCAAGCAAGGAAGCAGATGAACACTGCAATTGTTTGCAACGGCGAGAACTGTCTCTTTGTTAGCAGCAGAGTTTGACAACACCTACCGCCAAAATAAACAGATTGAAACAACATGGCCGCGCAGTCGGCTTGTGATCGCGCTGGCTGAAGCATCTATACGGGTATACGTACGGTATCGGTTTTGTAGCTGCATGGAACCGTCGCGTCCTGCTTTCTCGTTCTAATTAGCATTAGTCCACGGTTGAAGTGCTGACACACGGAAACAACACAAGACTAACATGGCGACCGCCCGCTTGAGATGATTACCCCAGATGGGGAGTTTATTGTGGACGTGGTTGTATACAAGGAACCCAACGCCATCTCACAAATGGTGTTAAGTCGTTCTAAATCCTCCCTTTTGCCACACGGATGGGCAACGGTACTACCATGGAGGTTCGTCCACTTCTTTAGACCATACCTAGGGAGTACATTTTTTGCTATAAGTACTTTTCAGGGCACATTACTTGATTAAAGCTCCATTTCCGGCTAGTTTGCGTTTACAGTGTGATTAGCGTGTGCTCCTTCCCGAATGTGCGCGCTTGTGTGTGTCGCTCGTGTCGTTCCCAGTTTTTTGTGCGCTTTGAAGTTTTCAGTATTACAGATGGCCTTTCCTCGAGTACCAAAGCAAGCTGGGCGAGTTGGTAAGGGTTCATGGTGCATGGAAGCGCGAAGAAACAACGAAAACCAGGAGAAAAAAAAAGAACGGGACAGAGCGTTACTATCAGCTAAACCTTTATCGGAAAAAACACAAAATTATATAGATGAAGAAAAGAGATAACACAAAAAGATAGTGCATACCTTGGGCCAGGCACAAGCGAAACCTTCTGTCAAGTGACATCCAGAAAGTCACCTTCAAGATTAGAAAAACATATGGAGGCGCGATTACACACCTGTCACCCATTTTCGCGATATGGGCTGCCTACAGATTACAGATTTCGCGCGTCTTTTGGTAACGGTGACGAAATGAAATTGATGTGTCATTGAATAGGGGATGGCATCCACACGGCGACCAATGCGCAGACAAGTTTGAAAGCTTATCAGTTTTTTAGGCCCCTTTCATGTTCACGCAGACGGATGTTCAAACAGCGTCCTCTTTGCCCGATATACACACGTTTGCACTTCAACGGTCTCTAACAGCACCGCCACGCTGCATGCCACATCCGAATGAGTGTGTTTAATAGAAAAAAGGCCGAACCCTGAGCGTGACATGGCCTTTCTTTGGACAGCCGCGCAAACAGAAGAAATCTTACCAGGGGCACTAATTAATTCGGCAACATTAAAACGATTGGAACCTTTTTTCAAAGTGTGAAATGTTATGCATGTAGGGCACCACCGCGATCTCTCTTATACCAAGTTCCGCTCTGCCTCGGTTGTGCTCGGAACAACATCCGGACTTCACCCATTTCACAAGCTCCTCACATACACTTGACAACAAGCTATCGGAGAATTCAGCAGCTTTCGACCCAGCCACCTGTTCTCCGAAGTTGGGGGTCTCATTGTAGGAGCAGGAGTTTGAGACGGTCGACTTGATGCACGAGAGCGCGATGCCATTCTTAACGATTTTCGAATGGGCCGATCCGTACTTTAGGAGCAGCTTAGTCGACCTATGGCTAGAACCACCGACGAACAGAACTGACTCACACAACGGACACACCGAAGTGACCTTAGCAATGCTACGGATAAACCCCACACGTCACCGGATTGCCTGATTGCCGGATTGCCGGATTGCCCACTTGGCACTGGATTGCCAAGACCCATGTGGAGCGGGTGTGCAGAGGGCCTATCCATAATGCACGTACTCATTCAATGCAAGGCACTTAACAAAACACGACGCAAACACTTCCCACATGTATTCTGACAACACATCCCGTTGCACCCATAATACTTTTTAAGAGGCGGGCCCACGTTTACAATCATGCGCGTCTTTGAGTTTCTCACTGATGTCAAATTTTCACATGTCATTTCTTATCATGTATTACGACAACCTGGCCCTTCACACCAGTCATCTTCATTGACGTTTGTTTGATTCGACGTTTCATTTTGCTGAAATGATTAGTGGTGCTACCACTGAAATGAACAATTCCAAAAATACAAACATCATCATCATCATTCATTATCATCATCAACATGATGATCAGAAAAACCTGACCGTAGGTCAATGAGCAGGAGGACGTTGTTCTTAGGTAACTCTAAGGTGAAATTCATTCCAAAGCCGCACTCCTTGAGAGAGAGAGAGAGAGAGAGAGAGACGGTAGAAGCTTTAAGGAGCAAAAAATAAACTGTGGGGTGGAATCCTAGTCCGGAAGTCTACGGGCAATCCTGGCTTTGTCCGCTCGGTCAACCAAGATCATCTGGTCGCAAGGCTCGAGCTGAACAGCATGCAACCCCACTGCTCACGGGAAGGGTTGGGAATAGGGGGAAGGTCGGCGTTTCAGCCGCACTCCCCGACGATGTGATAGAGTGTGCCTGAATTGCCGCAAAACGCACACTCCGGGGAGGATTGTGTGGGGAATAGATCATTTAGTCGTACTGGATTTCGGAACGTGTTTGTTAGAATTCGTCTTAGTGTGTTTTCCTGAATTTTAGACAAACTGCGTTGGGCGGGGGGAAAAGTCGTTCCACCCAATCTATAATATTGGGTTATTTCCTGGAAGGTCTCAATCGGCGTTAGACTAAACTTTCGGCATTCTAACGCAAACACTTTGGTAATCGTGCATTTATGACAGAAACAGAACGTCGCCAACGCAATGGAACACACGTTTATGCAGCCCAAGGAGATACTTCTCTAATAGGCGGTCCACTCTTCTATGGAAGGTTTCAAAAAAGTAGGGGCTACCCTCGAGCCTAAGCAGACACCCGGCTTTCGCACAAAAAGTTCGTTTTGCCATCCTAGAAAGGAACACCCAAGGCAGAAGGAAAGCAGTTTCAAAAAGCTGCCCACAGACACACCACGTTTTGTTCTAAAGACCACTTCACTCGTGTTCTTCAGTTATGCATAGTTTTTACTTTCTCCATCAGTTTATCATGCCGAAGGGAGTAAAAGACGTCTTCAATATCAATACGGAAACCATAACTGGTGCCGGGATAATCATTTTTTGAGAAATCAACAACGCTCTCAGAATAATGTACGCTAAACTGGTCCCGAATTATTATAGAAGAAAGATTGCGCTGTAGAAAACCAGACATAACGGTTTGGCAAATGCCATTTTGAGACACGATAGCACGAAAGGGATTACCAGGCTTGTGCTTTTTTGCGGAAAAAAAATTTGGAGGTGAAGCCCTTTACAAACGTTTACGACAGATGAGAGGCTTGGGGGTTAAATAGGTGATATGCCCACGTTTATAACGTTACATAAACCGCATTGAAACGACTATTTTTTCTGAGACCATTCCTTCGGCTACAATTTCCTGAAACTAAACGGTTGGCCTACCAGTGGGATCTCGAAAATGCGAATATTGTTTGGTTCCCATATATAAAAACATATTGTGAAGCTAGACGGCATTCAAAGAAAAGCCGTGGGATTCGTTTTAACAAGTTTAGGAAAATGCACTCACCAACCAAAATTCTTAAAAATGCAGGATACTAACACTGCAAAAACAAGGAAGAATATACGCCTACCATTCACGTACCAGCTACGCCATCAGCAAACCAGCATTGACGCCTCCAATTACATAACAGTCAAACAATCAACACCCACGCGTAAACAGAACCCCATAATACTGCAACAACACTCACCCCGCAAGCAATGTTCCAAACACTCATTCATCCCAGCAACAATAAGGGAATAGAACAGCCTAGCAGCCATGATTACTAAAAGCAATTCTTTATATGTATTTTCATATCTTCTTGAATAACATTTGCATTCAGAACCCCAAGATGGCGCTATTGTAGTCATCTTTAGAAAAATAACTTGTGTTAGACTGTCATTCTTTTCTCTCTTTGACACTGTAATCATTTGGATGCGGTACAATTATTGTGTTAGTACTCGGTTGTTAAAAACTTCAATAGAACTTTTTAGAATTTGGTTGTTAGAAAATGTTAGAGCATTGTAAGCATCATTGTAACGAGTATCCTAAACGATGTATAACTTACAGATGTTTTTTGTATGTTCTAGGGCGTGTTTTTGTGATGAGCTTCCTGCGAAAATTACAACAAGGTATTGACAGTATTTTAAATAAATAAATAAATAAATAAATAAATACACTCATCCAACACGGAACGCGACCGTCCTCTAACACTTTCTTATCTGACAGACACACACGTAAACATCTTTTCCAGCATATCCGAACGTTTTTTATAAAAAAGGTTGTCCGGCAGAACAACAAAAAAAACCTCTTCCACGGAGGTTAGAGCACGCAGATTGTAGGATGCCAGGCAATCAACCACGGGTTTTACACTAACCGCATGGCGCCGACTCCCGACGGAACGTGCAAGGAATCCGGTACATTTATTCATACATCTAGCATAGGCTCGAGAGTTGACTCTACTCTTTGTGAAATCTTCCTTAGCGGAGTGAACCGCCTATTGGAGAAGTAGCTCCTTGGGCTACATAAACGTGTGTTCCGTTACGTTGACGACTTTCTAGTTCTGTCGGAGAGGCACGATTGCCACAGAGTTTGCGTCGACATACGGAACGTTTTCAAGGAGTGCGGCATTGGAGTGAATTTCACCTTCGAGTTATATAAGGACAACATTCCCCTGCTTCTTGACCTGCGGTTACGTGTTTCTCATCGCCATGTTTGTTGGTGGTTATGGCCTAGGTCGATTAAGCCGCTCCTAAAGTACGATACGGCCCATTTGCAAATCGTTAAGAATTGCATTGGGCTATCTTGCACCAAGACAGCCTTCTCAAAATCTTGTAGCTATTCTTACAGCACCAACTTCGGACAACAGGCGGCTAGGTTGGAAGCTGCTGGGTTCCCGGATAACCTGCAGTCAAGCGTGTGTGAGAAGCTTGTGAAACGGGCGAATTCTGGTTGTTGTTTCGAGTCCAACCGAGACTGGTTGGATATTGTAATAGGAGAGTTCGGGGTGGTGCCCTAGATGCAAAAGATTTCACAATTGAAAAAAGTGGCGAAACGTTTCGATGTTGGCGAATTGTTTAGTGCCCCTGGTAGGATTTCTCGTGTTTCGGGCAAACAGGACGCTCTTTGTGTATCCGTCTGCGCGAGCAGGAAACGGTCCTTAAAAACTGATAAGCTGAATGCCATCCGCTGTTCAAAGAAGCATCAACTTTTTTTCGCCACCGTGACTAAAAAATGCGTAAAATCGGGGAGAAAGTTCATATTGCGAAAATGGGTGACAGGCTTCTAAGCGCGCCCTGCGTATGTCTCTAATATTGAAGTTGACTATCTGTTTAACAGATGGTTTGCTTGTGTCTGGCCCAGGTCTTGCACCATCTTTTTATGTGTGTTATCTCTTTTCTTCGTGCATATATTTTCGTGTTTTTTTTTGTCAATAAACGTTTTGTTGATTGTAGCGCTCCGTACGGTTGTTTCTTTTTTCTCCTGGTTTTTGTTTCGTCGCGTTTCCTGTACTGACCATATCGACATCCCCAGCGCCAAAGCTTCCAGGTTATTAGGCATCTTCCGTCGATATTTGCTTCAAGCTTCTTCCGGCATTCGTAAACTAGCTTACACAACATACGTTCGAGCAGAACTCGGGTTTGCGCAACCCATCTGTTCCCCCCTACCATCAATATATGATTAACAAGATTGAAGTAATTCACAACAGAGCTGCTAAACTTATGTCGCGCAATTACAAGTACCCCTCAAGTGTACCAGAGATTAACCGAAATCTTTCCCTTCACCCGCTATATCTACGCAATATTTCCCTTTTGGGCCTTTTCACAATTATATTTACAAGGCAGCAGAATCAAGGCTACATCCTAAAGTTCCGAACAACCCGCCGCCGTGGCTCAGTGGCTAAGGCGTTGCGCTGCTGAGCATGAGGTCGCGGGCTCGATTCCCGGCCGCGGCGGCCGCTTTTCTGATGGAGGCGAAAAGCAAAAATGCCAGTGTGTACGAGATTTCGGCGCACGTTAAAGATCCCCAAGTGGTCAAAATTAACCCGGAGCCCTCCACTACGGCGCGCCTCATCGCCTGCGTTGCGTCGGCGCGATAAACCCTGCAATCAATCAATCAATAAAGTTCCGAACAACATTTCACGCACGGTAAATAATCAAAATTGTTTTTCCCGCCAGTACGGCAAAACAGGTGCATTTAACTTATCTGCACTTCCCTGGCTATCAGGTCTTGCAACGGTCTTTCTGATAACATTGCCGCCAAATATGGGCACAATGCCTTCCGTGAAAGTCTTCATGGTCACTTTTTTTTTGTAATTTTGTACCAGGCTGTTATCATTGTTCTACGGAAATTTTCTGTTCACGCATTTTTCGTTTCAAGTGTATGTTTACTCTTGCATGCTTTTTATCTTGAATATGCGGCATGTTATTCTTTGTTTGCGCAAGTTATAGCACACATTATTTTTGTATTTTGCGTTTCTCTGGATAGGTATTGACGGCCAATTTCTTCTCTGTTTTTTTCTTGGACTGCGTTCGTTTTTTGCGCATTTTTCAAATATTGTTAATTTCGCAGTTTCTGACCTCCCCGTCTTAACGAATGCACGTCAGGGACTTCAAAGTACTTTAACTTAATTAAGTAAATAAGTAAATATTTTTTACTTATTTTTTTGAATAAATAAATAAATAGCAAATAAAAAATAAATATAAAGGAATAAATCAATAATTCATTATTTTTTCTCATTCCGCAATGTAAGAATATTGACAAATAGAAGTCCAGCATGAAACATCTCGAACTACTAACTAGACTGCTATAGTAACGAAGCCCAAGGATACAGAAGAGAGAAACGTCAGTAATCAGGCACTCACATTGGAGTACTTTTGCCATCTCGGTGATTCCACCAGAGCTGCGTAGATGTCGAACTGAACGATGGTGGCCGAGAACACGAGGAAGCATTCTCCACCCGGTGACATGAGTGCTTCGATATTGCGGACGGCGTGGTGCTGGTCGGTGATCCAGTGGAGAGTGAGGAAAGAATACACCCGCTGGAAGTGGCCATGCTCCCGAACAAATGCAGCAACCTCATCATCGGACATCAGGTCCAGGTTCCGGTACTCGATCTTTGGGTGGGGGTGCTTCTCGCGTGCAAAGGCAAGCATCGCCGGTGCGTTGTCCACAGCCACGAGACGCTGGCACCAGGTCGGCAACGAGGGAAGCAAGTACTTCAGAGTGAAGCTGCGGGGTGGCGAAAAATTATTGCTCCGCACTAAAAAAATTCACGCATCTCCAAAAAGTGAATCATGACTAGTGGGCAAAATACTGGGGATCGTTCTTGCAGTAAATCACTCGTGTGAGTGCTTACTGCGGCTAAAACTATTTCCAATCCAATCCAATACAATACAATTTAATTTATTCCAATAATCCAATGCATTTCAATTCAATGCCAATACAAATCCAATTCAATCCCATCTAATCCAAACCAATGGTCCTCGCGCATGCGCAGCTCGGCTCCCGAGGAGCACTCTTTCTCTCTTTATCTCTCTCTAACCTTTCAGAAACCTTTCATTTTGCTCTTAACTTTTGGTGAACCTTTGATGGAAGATTTTTCGATTAACAAGGGGCTGTGCCGTGAACCAAAACTGGTTACTTTCAAATTAGAGAAAAAACTGCTTGTTACTTTTACACACGTCCATGGTTAAACCACCGACTATATCGCCGGTACGCGACGTTCCCAATACGCAAAACGAATTGTTTCTGCAAGAGTGCCTAAATTAAAGCTCGCGAGTGGCTGGCAGATACGAGGATGGTAAAGGTCATCACACCGGCACTCGTCCTCAAAGCGCGTACATCCCCGTAGCGGGCGACCCTTTTTTCGGATAATAGTAGTCAGGGACATCATCAAGGATTTCCTAAACAAGGCAACTTGTTCATCCAGTAGATTCCCAGTTACATTCCCAGTAGATTATCTGTTACAGATTCCCAGTCAGAAAGAACAACGCCATCAACTCTGTTGGTGCTTTATTGTACAATTAGGTATATATACCCCAACATACTGAAAGCTGGCATCGAGAACTCGGTCCCCTTGAACAGCTCATACCTGAACTGTGACCGACACACTCCGGTCGTGGTCATCGGTTGCTTCAATGTGAATGTCTCCAAGCGAGACAAACGGTTTATCGAGTTGGTATTGTAGTAGTCTGGGTTAGAAGAGGTCGCCAACGCTAGCATAGTACGTGAATTTTAAAATCCGTTTGATAAGTCCTTTACGCATGTTGGTTGGATAAGAAGTTTGAACCAATTATTCTTTGTCACTCCGTGAAGAGCAATTAAAGAGAAAGTGGCAGCCATCGCCTTTGCACCAACCGCCTATAAATACACGGAAACAACACCAGATTCGCACGACGCGTGCAGAAAATGCACGATGAGTAGGATTGGATACAAAGGAAGGAACAGCGCACATTCTAACAAAGGACGGACAGAGTTACACTCTGTCTGTCCATTCTTTGTTAGAATGTGCGCTGTTTCTTCCTTTTTATCTGAAAACCACCAACTAGACCAACATGGAACCCTTTAGGATTGAACGGGCAGCCACCAGGATCCCCAATGGCGTCAATGAAACCTGGTGAGCATATCTAAAATCAAAGCCAGCACATCAGCCCGTACAGAGGAACGAATACGCACACGCAATAGCCTGAGCGCTCCTCCCACACCCATTTTTGCGCGCACGCTACTCCAACACGCTGGCCACTTATTGAGACATTTTACAGTTCTACAAGTTGGGTAGAAGCTAGTAACGCCAGCGGGTAACTACGTAAAAAAGGAGTAAGAAACAACCCCCATACTTGAAGGGACAAACACATACTCAAGTTCACAAAGAATTGAAATGGCTGTAACCCTACATTCGTATACTGCGTGTCATAGAGGCCGACCCATACCATATAGTATGGCCTGCAAAATCAAACAAAAATACATAAGATCAAAGACACCACGAATAAGGGATAGGAGGAAATTCTGACCCGCGTAGACCCAAATGTTCAGGAGAGCTGATCGAAAGGCAGGAATAGCGGCATGATCGCACGGAATCCCAAAATAGGGGAACCGAAGTCTAATTGTAGGACCAAATAAAGGGTGTTTTGGTTATTATGTTTTCAATGGGGCATAAGCCCGTTATCCAACACCGATGATATGCATGCATCTTCGCATGACGGCCCAACCACATCAAGAAATCCAAAGCAGACAACAAGCGGTAGAGTCCGTTCATACTTGAAGACTCTGGAATATAAGAGACCGGCATTCCCGGCAAGGAACCTGGTGCCTTCCATTATTCTTGGTCAGTACGAGGCAAATTCCGGTTTCTCAACTTGGTTTCAGCGATAATATTCTTGGTAAATACCGCACAAGTGAGCAGTGCGGAATTAATTACTACCAATGGGCGGAAGTTTCCTATCGATGAACGCCCCAAACATATATTGATTATCCAAAGCAGGATCGTTAAGGATGCGTCGAAACGAGCTCCGTACACTGGCAAATAGCCACGAGACGCGCAAACACGTAGTCGAATATCACCCCGGCCCCAGGTTCCACACGTTAGCCCGAGCAACGAAGCTATAGTTACCATTGCGTGTAGCGTCACCGGCTCCCAAAAGAAAACTGTAGGGAAGCCTACTTCAGCCGCTCATCGGCGGCGTTGCGTGTCCCAACAGACGTTTCACTAGGTCGGTGTGAAAATCGTTTTTTTCCGCCAACAGGCGCTTCTCACTGGCCTCTCCCCAAGCAGACAAATCGTGGGGTCGAGGGGCAAAAGGGCTAGAAGTCAAACTTTTCATTTTGATTTCGTCAGTGACCACGATTTTATACTCCCAAATATGACAGCTGACTAGATGAAGTTTCGTCGAACACTTGACTACGAAACATCGGAAGGAGAAGCCCCTTGGACTGACGTTCCCTTCGCCTTCTTCAGTCTGTAAAACACCTGTCTCTACGCGATTTATGGCATGATGGTGACCAACGTGGAATTCCGCCTATACGTATCACGTATTGCACACGCATGGCTCATTCTTTGCTTTTGCCTGACTAGTAACATATTAGCAATAGATAGTATAGCCCCCACCCCTTTATTCACCCGACTACGATTACTAACATCACTAGTGCGGAATCTGCAATCTATGCGCACTTATTTGCAAATGCCTTAATACAACTGGCAGTCGGCCGACTCGTAAGCACGCAAACGATCTTCTATTTGAATGAAAGAGTAATAAATGCCCCACCAAGCCGGAACGCTGTGCCCGAAGTTGACTTGAACATAAGGCGAACCAAAAATGGTTGGCAGTGCAAACCGAGTAATTATGAAAGAAAATTGCGCGAACAAAGATTGAAAATTAGACCTTAGCCCCTGCAGGATACGGATCCAACGCGCATTCTTGCACCATCACCCAACCGTTGCCCTGGCCAACAAAAAGGGGTGCATTGTGGATGCCTCGTAAACTTAAACATAGAAAGGCATGTTATACATGCATTAAAGTGAATCTGCATCATATCTGATAAACGTTTGTACTCTTTCCTTCGCGTTTCTAAGCACCCCGAAAGCATATATGTATTGGTATTGCAAATGCTGCATGACTTGCTATTCGTAGCAGATGCGTCTGCCGCTTCTAGGCAGTTTTGGGATTTTGTGTTCGGAAGGGTACGTGCTTGGAAGGGTAAGGTGTAGTGACCACCGTATGGTAAGATCTCGAATTCGCCTAGATTTGAGGAGGGACCGTAACAAGCTAGTACGAAAGAAGCTGATTAATGAGCTAACAGCAAGACGTAAAGTAGGAGAATTCAAATATCGCGCTGTAGAACCGATTTTCAGCTCTTACCGAGGAAGCCGAGCTTACGACACAAGAAGCCAGTGACAACCTTACACGCATTATCACGGAGTGTGCAGAAGAAGTCGAGGGCACAATTGGTAGACAGGATACTGGCAAACTTTCCCAGGAAATGAAAGATCTAATTCGGAAACGGCAAACCATTACAATCTCCACCCCAGCTGACAGAATAGAACCAGCGGAGCTTTCGAAGTTAATCAATGAGTGTAAGGCAGCTGACATACGTAAGTAAAATATGGAGAGGGTCTAATACGCTGAAAAGAACGGAGGTTGCCTGAAAGCGGTGAAGAGGCGTCTTGGCGTGGGGAAAACTCAGATGTATGTACTTAAAGATAAGCAAGGCAAAGTCATCACAAATAGGGATAAAATAGTCACAGTGGCCGAGGAGTTCTATAGGTGTCTGTACAGTAGCCGGTGCATCCAGGATAACGCCAAACAAGAAAATAGTTCAGAGGAGATAGACATCCCACCAGTAACAACCGAAGAAGCAAGAAAGGCTTTGAAAGAAATGAAAGGGGGCAAATCACCTGGTGAGGAGCAGATAACACCAGACCTCTTGAAGGATGGTAGAGAAATTGTACTTGAAAAACTGGTAACCCTGTATACGCAATGCCTAATGATCGCAAGTGTACCGGAATTTTAGAAGAACGCGAAGATCATCCTAATCCATAAATAAAGGTGACATGAAGGACTTGAAAAATTACAGCCCGATCAGCTTACTGTCAGTCGTCTACAAGGAACTTACCAGGGTCGTTCCTAACGCAATTTCTGCAACCTTACATTTCAGTCAACCTAAAGAACAAGCAGGGTTCCGTAAAGGTTATTCAACAAAGGACCATATTCACACGATCAATCAGGTGATAGAGAAGTGCGCTGAGTATACTGAACCCCTAAATATAGCCTTCATAGATTACGAGAAAGCATCTGACTCGGTCGAAACTCTAGCAGTCATTCAGCCATTACGGAACCAGGGGGTAGATGAGCATTATGTAAGAATACGAGAGGATATCTACAATGGGCCTACAGCTACCATCATCCTCCATAGGGAGAGCAGTAAAATACCTATAAGGAAGGGTGTCAGACAAGGAGACATAATCTCTCCAATGTTATTCACAGCATGTTTACAAGAAGTATTCAGAACATTGGATTGGGAACAGGTGGGAGTAAGGGTTAATGGAGAATACCTCAGTAACCTCAGATTTGCTGATGACGCTGCCTTGCTAAGTAACTCGGGGGACGAATTGCGAAGCATGCTTTCAGCGCTGGACGAACACTGGTAAGCTAATATATCTACTAAGCCAAGTTGTGACCCTGTATCCCAACCACGAATCAGAGATAATTAGAATGATCAGAATGGGGTGGAGGGCATACGGCAGAAATTCTCAGATAATGAATAGCAGCTATAACGTGAACAGAGAACGACATCCGCGTCTTAGTGCATGGAATCTCAAGGAACACTGCTCTATGCTCGCCTCGCGCGTCTCCCCGCGTGTCACCTCCTCTACCTCTTCCCCTGCTGCCCGGGCCGGTTTCAGCCAGGGAGATTCAACCTATTCTGGCCCCGCGCTGGGTGCATCGGCTTTCAACAGGTAAAGCCGCTGGACGGCACGCCGGATTTCCTGGCCGCCTGGAAGCCGCAGTCGGAAATACCTGCTTGTTCCGTCTCTTCCCCGCAACGCCTCGATTATGCGCCGGATTTTCCACATAAAAGCGGGCACATTGTCGTCCTAAACAATGACAACTTCGCCAACTCGGAGCCGGGAGGGAACATCTGGTAGAGCCTGATGAGCAGAGCGAAGAAGCAGCAAGTACTCTTTCCTCCATCGCTTTCATAGCTGGCTGACCAATTCATCTCGTTGCTTGACTCGTCGTCTAAGGTCGTTGGCCGTGAGGCTCGGCATGAGATGATCAGTTGTCGACGGCAGGCATACAAGACGTTTCCCGACGAGGAAATGCGATGGAGTCAATGCTTCTGGGACCGCATGGTCGTCATCAATGTGGGTAAGGGTACGGCAATTGACAGAGGCTTCAACCTGGATTAAGACGGTAACTCTTCATAGGTGAGGCAGCTGCGTCCAAGACAGCGTTTGAGTGCGTCTTTGATCGTCCGGATCACTCGTTCCCAAAAACCTCCCCAGCAGGGGGCGCACTCGTCGATAAATTTCAAGTGTATGCGCTGGGAGTTCGCGTAATTGATGACGTCCTCCGATGAGAGAGGACACAGTTGCTCGTACAGCTATAGAAGGCTCGTGAGTCGTGCGTTGTCGGAATATACTGTCCCTGGGATCCCTCGCCGCGCGCTGACGCGCCTGAAGGCAAGAAAAAACGCTTGGGCTGTGAGATCTGACGTTACCTCTAGGTTAATTGCCCGGGTGACTGCACATGAGAAGACGGCTATGTACACCCTTGAGTCGTAAGGCGGCTCCGTGCCGCAATAAAGAGATCCACAAAAGTCCACTCCTACGATGTCAAAGGGTGTTGTCTCTTTTACTCGGTCTCTTGGTAACGGAGCGACAGAAGCTGACTCAGCGCGTAGACGTCTTCGGCGGCACGGTAAACAGTTTTTCAGCACACGCCTCACAGTCCGTCGTCCCCACAAAATCCAAAATCTTGAACGAAGGTCGACAAGGGTAGCATGAATACCCCCATGAAAAAGGCGCAGATGTGTTGCCTCTACCAAGAGGTCGGAAACCTGTGGTCACTGGGCATCCAAATCGGGTGCATCATTATTTCGGGCCGTCGAGTTGATGAAGACGGCTGCCGACTCGAAGCAAGCCTTGGTCGTCAAGGTCTGGATGTCATTTAAGGATGGTGGAATGTGAGGGAAGTGGCTTCCTGGCACGGCAAGCGGCGATTTCAGACAGGAAGGCGGTGCGCTGCACAAGCCGCAGCCAGTACAGCTCAGCTTCATGTATTTCGGATGCCGTCAAGGGCACGAAGATAGAAGGCTCATTCGGCGAAGACTTTAAACGACACCTCCTTATCCACGCTGTGACTCTTAGAACCCTTAGCAGGCGACTGTAGTTCTCAATGTCAAGTAGCGGGGGAGGTGGCGATTTCGGTGCTACTGTAGCGGGACACACTGACGCCAGTTCACTGCTGACACTTTGAAGAGTCTGGAGAGGAGATACACTTTCAGGCCAGCTTTCTTGTGACTTGGACAGCCACGGCGGTCCGTTCCACCACATACTCTTCTGCGTCAGTACAGTCGCGGACACTCCACGCGTGAGTAGGTCAGCCGGGTTGTCTGCCATAACGCAGTGCGGCAACGAGGATCCTTCTGTTAATTGCTGTATCTCAAAGGTGCGGTTTCTTACAAACGTCTCCCAGCGGACAGCATGGCCTGAAACCCAGTACAGTGCTATCGCTGAATCGGTCCAGTATGACGCCTTGCAACTTGAAAAACTTGAAAACTCTTGCATCTGGCGAATGTACTTCCATACTCTTGCCGCTAAAAGGCAGGCTAGAAGCTCCAGTATTGGTAACGAAACAGTCTTTCAAGGTGCAATACGGCACTTACTCATCAGAAGGTGTACAGTGAAGTTGTCAATATCGAGTGGACTCCGCACAAACACGGCTGTTCCATAAGCTAAAGGACTGGTATAGGGGAATAAATGAACTTCTATCGTGCCGTGGTTATTGGCACAAGAGAAATAACGCCTCGTTCTTTACGCAGGGAAGACAGAGTGGGAAGTTCAGAAACCCAGTCTTTCCACTCTTTCTCAACGTCATTCTGCAGTGGTTCGTTTCAGTCCTAATTAATTAAGACGCCAAAGCCGTTGATAGAGCAACCGAGCTCGCATATGAAACGGCGATAACAGTCCGAGTGGGTCGAAAAGACGCGCAAAAGCGTGCAGCACCGTTTGCTCCTTGAAGGGCTGTGTCGAGATAAATGTCAAGACGTTATGAGTGGACATTATAATGTCGTCTGTTGAATGGTCCCACAAGCCAAGTTACTTCGATGGGGCCTTACTTTCAGCGACATTTTTCACGGTTTCACGGTCAGGCCGTCTGTAAGGAACTGTTGACCCAAGACGTTATAGTTTGAGCTCCACTTTCTTCGCTCCATCCCTGCGTCTCTTAAGATCTCGTTGGCAGCGTTGTAGATCTCTAACGCTTCCTCATCCGATGAAGCGCCAATAACCAGGTCGTCAACGTAAAATGATTGCTGCAGGCGGGCGGCAATCATTGGATGCGTCTGTTTTCGCGCCTCGAAATGGAGCTGAATTGTTGCTGCGAGCAGAAACGGACTCAATGCCGCTCCAAACGGCCCCTTTGTCATGCGCCAGTGTGCGATTTTTGGAAAGGGGTTTCTAGGAGTGTGCAGTCCATCGATCCACAAAAAACGGAGTTCATCTCCGTCTTCCCGTAGGATCCAGATCTGTAAGAAGGCCTTTCGAATGTCAGCGGTCAAAACTATTCGGTAACACCTGAATCGCAAGAGGAGCTGCAAAAGGTAAGGCCGAAGCTTCAAACCCTTGTCAAGGAGGTCGTTAAGTGACGGCTCACCCTGTGTGTGCGAAGACGCATCAAATACAACACGAACCTTCGTAGTTGCAGCTTCTTTTCGGACCACCGCATGATGAGGAAGGTAATACATGGTTGCTCCGGGAATGTCAGATGACACAACTGGCTCTGCGTGGCCTTCCTTGAAATACTCGCCGATCACAGAGTTGTACTCCCTCAGAAGTTCGGGTTGATGCTGAAAGCGTTGGAGCTGGCGTAGAAGTTGGGTTTCAGCGACATCCATTCGTGCAAGTCATACATTATGGGGATTTGATCATCAGTGGAACGACATAGCGGCCTTCCTCCTTGTGCACAGCGCTCATAAATTGACTAAGCGTAGCATCCTCATTGGCGCCGTTATTCACGTTGGAGTATGTTATCCCAATGGAATTCAGCCTCCACATTTCTGAAGAGTCAATCTGGTCGCACGCCGGACTCTATCCGTGACAACAGGCTAGAAACAGGACAGTCAAGTCAACCTTTTGCATGGACCAAGGAACAGCCTTTTCAGAGTATGTTCCTTGGATGACCCAACCAAAAACTGTCTCCACAGCGCACATGCTGTCCGTTAATCGTTCGATACGTCCTGCGACCAGCTTCCAGTAATTGTCAGAGCCTACTAAGACGCTAATAGTGGGACTCTGATCCTTGCCATCTTGAGGCTCGTCCGCGATGACAGGGTTCCGCTACGGAGTATGAAAACTAGAGCAGGTTCCATAGGTGAACTTCTTACAGTGCATACCTCAGGAACCTCCACATCGTCGAGGGTTACTTCTTTCGACTTCAAACGACCAGTCAGCGTGACGTTCAATTTCCGGCAGCTGTACCGACGCGAACGCTGAGAGTCGCTGAACGTGAATAGCGTAAGGTACTCAACGCCGGTGGATGGAAGCTCTAGCTGGTTCGCCAAGTCGCTGCGCACAAACGTTCGTTGGCTGCCGGTGTCAAAAAGAAGGCGGACCAGGACCCGGTCAGCATTGCCACATGCCCATACCGTAGCCGTTTGTAGCAAGACAGACGACGTGAAATTGCTACTAGCAGAAGCAGTCGTGACCAGCTCTTCTTGTGGAGTCGCCATTTTTCGATTCATGCTCCCAAAAGGTGCTGGTGGTACGGGCACCCCTGAGTAGGCTGCGTCCACACGTCGCAGAGAACCGACAAATGGCGTCGCGCACAAGGGCGACACCAAAGCCACGTGGGGAGGCGGCACCTGCGTGCGAAGTGCCCTGGCTTGCCGCATCTGAAACAACAACGCTTCCTTCCAAGTCTTCGTCGCTTCTCTTCTCCCGACAGCTTAGCTTGGCAATCCTTGGTTCCGTGATCTGACGCGTCGCAGAGTGGACATACACGCGGCTCTGACAACGATGAGCCGGTAGCCAAAGGCAGGGTGGACGGAAGCTCAGGAAAGACATTATCGCGCCCTCCGCTCCACCGATGTCGCGTTCGAAGTGGCTCTTTCCTGCGTCACCTTGCTTTCCTCCCTGCTCTCATCCTGAATCTGCAGAAATCGCAGTACTCTTTTGACCTCGTCGCCTCGTGACCTTGGGGTGGTGGAGTCATCGGCTGCAGCCTCCTTCATGCGTTGCCTGCCAGATCCTCAAGCAGTGCGCGCTAGAGGACGCGATGGAGGATTACTGCGTACTCCGATGCAGGAACTCCCAGGCTCTCGAGCAACTTGTCCTAAACAGGATCTGTTCATATAGGTCACGAAGCCGCGAGACCTGCGCCGCGCTTTCGAAGGGGGCAATGGCGAGGAGGCTATCAATGCGGTCATCCACGAGAACATCCGTTCGGTCAAAATGATCTGTCAGCACCTTGATCGCGACCTCATAATTGCTTTCGGTCAGGCGTATCCACTCAACTGCCCTCTTGGCGTCCCTGCTCAAGTACGTCTTCAAATACTTAACTTTTTCTATATTAGGCAGTTCCGGATGGGTGTGAATAGTCGTCTGGAAGTGCTCCAAAAAATCTTGCCCCTCACGAAGCACGCCGGAGAAGACGGGAAACTGAAGCTTCGGCAAGGCAACCCTGTGAGTAGAAGAGCGGAAGCTGACGTGAGCCGGGGCTTCCTGGTCCAGTTCGCTGTTAATGCAAGCAGAAGTGCAACGTGATTGGTCGCTCGGTGGGAACACTCCTGGCTGGCCGACCTCTGTAGGTGTGACACTGTTGGTCTTCAGCATGAACCGAAGCTTGGGGATCACGTGGCGAAATTTGTCGTGGTACTCTAGCGCACCTGCTATCTCGTCTTCGTACTCTTGATCACCAAGAAGTTCATCAATCTTCGCGTCCAGCTCGCTCAAGACAGCGTCCTTTTCCTCGAGGTCTTCGATGGCTGCTTGTAAGTCTGAGGCGTTCGAATCGGTATCTTGTAGGATCTCGTTGGCCGAAGCCAAAAGACGTGTAGCGGCACCACGGAAAACACCCCGAAGACGGCGCAACTTCTCCATGGTCTGCGCAGACGGATTTTGGTCTTCTCCTGGGTTTCGGCACCAGAAATCAGAAACCAGAATATAATGTGAAGAGAGAACGACATCGCGTCTTAGTGCATGCAATCTCAACGACACTGCTCTATTCTCTTCTTCTGCTCGCTCGCTCGCCTCGGGGGTCTCCCCGCGGGACACCTGCTCTTCCTCTTCCCCCGCTGCCCGGGAGGTGTGCGGGTTAACGCCAGGGATATTCAACAGCAGCCTACCATTGTCCCTGAAGAAAAGACAGCTGCATCTTACCGGTACTCACCTACGGCGCAGAAACTTGGAGGCTTACTAAGAGGGTTCAACTTAAATTGAGAACTACTCAGGGGGCAATGGAGCGGAATGATAGGTGTAACAATAAGGGACTAGAAGAGAGCGGAGTGGGTCAAGGAACAAACGCGTGTTAAGGACATATTACTAGAAATTAAGAAGAATAAATGGACGTGGGCAGGGCATGCAATGCGAAGGCAAGATAATTGTTGGTCATTAAGGGTAACAGGATGGATCCCTCAAGAAGGCAAGCGTTGCAGGGGGCGGCAGAAGGTTAGATGGGCAGATGAGATCAAGAAGTTTGCGGGGATAAATTGGACACAGTTGGCACAGGAACCGGGTAATTGGAGAATAATGGGAGATGACTTTGCCCTGCAGTGGGCGTAGATAGGCTGGTGATGATGATGATGATAAAGTGAAGTGCCCTACTGAATCACTGACTGACTGACTCGTCAACGCCCAGTGAAAACTGCTACATCTAGAGACTTTAAAAGGCGGGAGTACATTTGCGACATGGCGTAGACGCTCATTAAGGGGCAGACTTTTGGAAATAGTAGTCGTATCCGAGGGAAATGAGTAAATTAGGTTTTTTTAAATTCGTGATTACCTGCTTCACCCGTTTACGTTTTCAAGCGCTTTTTGCTGATATATGTAGCCCATAAGAATATCTAGAAAGTGGTTTTTTTTCGATTTCTCTCTAACCAATACTATCGAGGTGATTCCGCATTCTGGAAAAAAAAGTGGTGTTCCTAAAGAGTGTGAAACAAGTTTTTCGCCAATTCATTTATCTAACTCATTGTGCTAGCATATGTCACTCATACATATGCAAAGAACCGTTTTTAACGATCTCGCCCTACGATGCCGTTAAAGGGGCCAAATTGTTTTTTTACAAGTGATACGGTTGACGAGCCAAAAAGGCCTAACACGTGATGTCCACGCCTATCCAAGCTGCCCTTTAAAACTGGTTCAGATATGAGCACATTCTGATTCCGGTGTTGGAGGTCAATATTGCTGAAATTTTTAAAAATTCTACCATGGGGAGGGTTAAAAGGGGTAAAATAGTTTTTCACATATTAATTTTTTATAACACGCCATTTGAGATATCGGACTGGTTTTTGTTGAAATTGGTAATTTACTCGGGTATCTAAACACTATTCTACAACATTTTTCTATGACACCCACCCAATACAGGCAAGCAGGATTTCGAGAAAACACTGTGTTTTTACACATTCGTCAATAACCACACAGCCAGTTGATTAGCCCATACGTTTTTGCTTGCAAATGATGCCCATCCAATTGCTCACCAAATGTTTTCAGGATTTTGTCCCCACGTGCGAATAAAAAGGCAAGCGTTGTTTTTTATTTACACCCCTCTCGACGTGGAATTCAGTTTAATTTTCCCGCGTCCGCAGAGTGCTCGCCATCTGTTGGCACTTACTGCAAACACCAGCCTCCCTAGAAGCCTTGTCATTTATCTAAAATCTAAAAGACAGGACGGACCGGTAAAAAGCGTAAAGGTTAGTGCTGGCCATCTGTTGGGACTTCCTGCAACCCCGCGCCTCCTGTAGGGAGCGCATGTTACTTATCATAAACCTGCACCTATAAGCATCGTTCATTTCTGCTCAGATGGCACTTCATATGAGTAAGAATACCCCTCACCCAGTCGGCCTCCTTCGTCGGCTCCCAGCGCTATCTCCTGCGCAATCCAAGTTTTGTTTACAACCTGGCACTCTTCCTCATATCTTATTAAGAGTGCAAGCAAAACAGCCTCCCCTTCTTCCATCCACTCCTCCCACCCATGAGATGTGGGAAAACCTGGTGATTAAAAGCGATCTGGATGTCCAGACAAATCTTCCTCCAGAGCGAAGGCTGCCCGCTTGTCACATGGCTTTCTGAAATGGGCCACCACTGCCACTTCACTGGCTCAATAAAATGTGTTTCACTCACCGACTCACTCGCTCGAGCGCACCATCTTGGTGCAATTGCTTTAGCGTGAGTTGCAGTAAAACAGGAGTGCCAGTCATTTCACATTACCACAACGCACCTGCGGTTTGAGCCCATGTATTCACAGCAGGCAGGAGCTCCTCAGTGTGTACACTTCACGATGAACTAGTCAAATATGAAAAGTGACATATAAATGAGGACGTGTTATACCCATGAGCGTCATTAATATAATGGCCCACTCGGGCAGTGCGTCTAGTGTTACAGAAAGAGATATGGCAATTTTGACAATGAATTGGATGATATTACAATTTTGTGCGTGCGTCTACAGAAGAACGTGTAAAATATTGCCAGAGCTATTGACGCAGGGCAGCGCGCTTGACGCGTCATCTGTTGGGCTGCTCCGCAAGCTGCATTTCCTCCTCGCCAGACAGTGACAATAATGGGCCTCCCGCCGGCGCTGTCCTAGCCCAACGGATTCCCCTCATCAAAAACTTCTTTCTCCGTGGCCGGGGGACACCGGTTAGCCGAAAAGACGAAGGTAGCGTAGTGTTTAAAGCTGTCATTCGAATTCGTTAGCTTGCGCTCCTATCCCCCCCCCTGGTAACAAAAATTGCTATCATCGCCTGGCCTACTTTAGCAGAGCACAACGTTGATCTTGGGCGCAGACCAAGTGGAAGCCTCTAAACCGTTAAATCGCCTCGATTGCTGCGCCAATTGTGGCTCATTTCTATGCATTTGATCCGCCTAGAATTTGAAGAATCGCCAGTGGCGGCACTAACGGGGCTGTACTAGGCCAATGACCACCAAGTGCTTACCGAAGTATGGGACAATTGCGATAGGGTGCGTAGACATCCGAGCTAGGTTCGAATTCTGCTTCGTTGTTTTTACTGCGAGCTGGTATACCTCTAACAAGCCTGTCCGCGTCAGCAGAAAGCTTCAAGGCTACTACTGGCTACACCCAGGCTACAGAAACTACTGGCAATGCCAGAGATCTAACCTGGGCATTAAGAGAATCGGAGCGATAGCGCGTCGTCTTGCCGGCTAAGCTACACCCTCACGTGTAGACGGGGAGACAGGCGGTAGTTTGAATTCAGCGTCTGTGGAGGGGAGGTGCTTTTTTTATGGTACAGATGTAACAATATGGAGGAGAAGGAAGTGGGAGAGACGACGCCAGAGCCGCGTGTGCCGTCCTTCACTTCCCCCTTCGAAAGACGCTCCTCTCCGTTTGATATCTGACCACGCATCTATGCTCATGATGCCGCCCCGGCGAATTCCAGGTAACGGCTGGCAAGGCCTCTTGTTTCCCCCTTTGCCGAGGAAAGTGTGTGAATTCAAGTGACCCCGCATAGGTAATCCTTGTGGGCGTCGTTTACAGCTCCGCAGTCCAACCCCTTCACAGTTTTATCAGTGCCCTACCCACAGAAATCGGTATCTTGTTGTATCTTCAATTAGCAATTCCCCGTTGGTGCCTTTAAGACGAGCCCAACGATGTTCCAGGCGACATAAAACTCAAAGTCAAACGTATTTACAGGGTCCAGCTTGAGTCAGCTATACCAGCATGGTGAAGTGGCATCAGGGATGGTGCTGGTGCGCATTTTATTTGAAATGCTTGCTCAATTGCCGTTTCGAAATCTCTGAGTTGCTTCTTATCTCGTTCCTAATAATATTCAGAGCACAGTTGCTTTACGTTTGTTCTCCTTCCGCAGTTGCCTATTTTAAACGCCGGTTTTTGTGCTACAACTTCTTCAGGGTGGCTTTTTACCTTGACGACCACTTATTCTCGTCTCATTTAAGCTGATGTTAAATTAAGATTTCTTGGGGATGTCTAGTGAACGCACCCACCTTAATTATCTTGAATGCAACATTGTGAATTACGAAGACTGACTTTCCCAACTAATCTGCCTTGAGGCAGGCAACCTTTTTACTTGTGCGTAGAGGCGTGTTTTCACCTAAGTTGTAGAAAATGGCTTGCGTGCTCTTGTACCGTGTTTTCACATCGGCGAGAATAGCACACATGCCTGGCGTAAATGCGGAACGTTAGCCCGGCAGTGCTTTCGGTCGTTTGGGAAACACACCTGCCTGGTACGCAGCCGATGTCAAGGCACTGACGTCGCATCCGTCCATCACCGTCTCCGTCAACAGGCTCGTCAGAGGGATGCAGAAACGAAGATTTGAATCCCTCCAATAAGGCGCTGATGGAAGGCGCCACGGCGTTCATCGCGGCCTCACACACTTTGACGCCTTCATCGGTTTCTGCCCAGGCGCCTTTCCACACGCTCCCACTTGTGGGTTTGGCTTGGGAATCACTCATGCTGCCGATAGCTAAACGCAGTAAAACAGGTTCAGTTGACTCTGCTCTCACACAAGAAAATCTGTGTCTTAAAAACCTGTCTATATATCATTTTCATCAGGCGAATATATTACTTCAATCAGGACACAATGCTACTATAGAATATTGTTACGTAGCTAAAGACGACGGAGTTGGTTTGAAGGAAAAACAAGCTTATTGGAACGAACGTCTGCTCCCTTACAACTCAAAGAATACTTATGCGGCGAAACAGCAGTAAAAAAAGGACGTGCGCAAGCGAGTGCTGGCGAATCGAATGCCACGGCGTCTGCTCTGCGGGCATTTATCTTTAGGCGCGCGTGTTTCTCGAACCGTCGAATTACATCGAGAACACTGTAGATAAAAGAAGACTATTCTAGGCGAGTGGCGTTGCGGCGAAACATTCTCCTTATCAAATGAGATAATTCATGCGGCATAAGAAAGTATGGAACATACTCTTCACTCGGAACACAGATAACCAAGCTCGGAGCAGCGGGGCAGTAAAAGCAACAACATAAACGTTTATTACGTGCAGTTAACATTCAATATTAAATTCATTCTCAAAAGTTTAAGTATCTATAGAACGGTTTATTTTCTTCTTTCATAGCCTTCTTCCATAATCTCCTAAGCGCACCAGTTCTGCGGCATCCTAAGACATCCTTTGCCCAACTTTTTTGGCTCATAACTGCATTGCGTTTCCTGTGTCCCATCACTTCTAAGCGCGTCTCTTTGGAGACGATAAATTACCTTGGCAGTCTACGGGCTGTCCGTTCACAATGCATGCCAAGCACAAATATAATAATAATAATAATAATAATAATCAATCAACCTTTATTAAAATGCCCAGGAACAGCCGAAGCCTTTGTGCTGGCGCACTGTGGGGAAAAAAAAGGCCGCCTTGAAATACAACAGCGGCTGACACAAAAACAGCCAGGAAAAAAGGTGGCTGAGTGAAGAACAAGAAACTTGAATACTACAGATAATACAGTCAAAAGTGGTATCCAAATTACATTACACGACTAACCGAGACTGCAAATTATGATACATTGCAAAAACGCATCGTACAATGAACATGGCAATAGGATGAAGCATCAATTACACAAAAAATGTATAAAACAAAGTACAGGAAATATTTGCAACTATTCACAGAAAGCGATAAGTTATAGAAACATTTGTTACTGTGCCCTGCTCGGGCCATTTAAAAATATGTATGGACAGTTGACTACAGAAGTGTGTCATTGTACATACAACGATTACGCCCACAGCACCAACAACATATACGAACAAATAAGAACAAACTCTGTCAAAACAACACACATATGAGGAAAATAACTGAAGAACACGACTATTGTCGGAATGAGGTTAGCGCGCCACGGCTAACCGCCCGGCCAAAAACCCCCTAAGGGGACGGCAAAAAATATCAAGTTCCCCGGAGCGAAGGTTATGTAGGCGTTGCAGTCTATCAAGAGGAGAACATCTGCCAAGCTGTGCAGATGTGTGAAAAGGGTGGTTAAGCTTTGTTGCTTTTTTCGGAACACGAAAACCGTTTGCTGCAAGCAGTTCCGAGTATGAAACCGATTTGATTGATTGTAGGGTTTAACGCGCCGACGCAACGCATGCGATGAGGTGCGCCGTAGCGGATGGCTCCGGAATAATTTTGACCACCTGGGGATCTTTAACGTGCGCCGAAATCTCGTTCACACGGGCGTTTTTGCTTTTCGCCTCCATCAGAAAAGCGGCCGCCGCGGCCGGGAATCGAACCCGCGACCTCGACTTCGTGCTCAGCAGCGCAACGCCTTAGGCACTGAGCCGCCGCGGCGGGTCGGGCATGAAATCGTACCTTGAAGTAGTTTGTATAAGAAAAGAAGGTCTGAGCGGATTTGCCAGTAACTTAAAGTGACAGTTATCGGGAGGGGCTCAGACGGAAAACGATGCATAAATATTTATAAAAATTTGGTCTGTACACGCTCTACACGTTGACAATTAGATATGCAGGTTCCATTCCAAATGACAGAGGCATATTCAAGTCGAGGAATACAAAGTGCCATGAAAAGTTTTAGGAACGAATGAGGCGACTGGAAGTTTCGTGAAAACCTGCATACAGCACCAAGCGAGCGGAGCGCACGTTGAGTCAGTTGAGTGACATGAGGCTAGAAAGTTAAGGCACTGTTGAAGAGCAGTCCGAGGTCTTTGATCTCGTCGACTCTAGAGAGAAAACCTTCATCAATACTGTAGCGAAAGAAAATAGATTTAGTTTTTCGGTTATAAGACATAAGCTTTGTTTTCGCCGGATTAAGAGTTAGTCTGTTATCTGAGCACCAGTAGCAAAGGCGATTATATCTTGCTCCAGGGCATCACAGTCATCGATGGACTTTATACGTCTGAATATTTTGATGTCATCAGCATAGAGAAGAAACGAAGACTTTTTAATTGCGACTGACACATCATTCACAAAAATGGAGAACAAGAGAGGGCCCACCACAGAGCCTTGGGGCACACCGCTTGTTGATCTATAAACAGAGGACGTCTGCCCAATAACGCTAACGAAGCTGAACCGATCGCTTAGATAGGTACCCAGCAATGCCACGAGTAGTGCATCAATGACCGACTGCAAAAGCTTATCAAGTAACAACGCGTGGCAGACAACATCAAATGCTTAGCTCAGGTCAAAGTAAACAACGTCCAACTGGCCTCGCTCGGAAATTGCAGCAGAGGCCTGCTCCATGAAGCAGGCGAGATTAGTTGTTGTCGACCTTCCTGGTGTAAAACCATGCTTCTTACTTGTAAGAAACTGCTGTACAGAACTTGACAATAATAATAATAATAATAACAAGAACAATAATAATAATAATAAAAATAATAATAATAATTATGTAATAATAATATAATGACTTTATTTCCACATAGAAAGTACAGGACACCAGCAGAAAAAGTTCGACTAGCTGTAGTAGAGAAAAAGAATAAAAAGCTTGGCTAGCTCCTGGGCCCTTGATGGTTTGACCGCAGCATCGGCAAAGGCAAAGGAATTATCTACATCACTACTTACAGACGAAGGCGACCCTTAGTTGCGCATCATAGCAATTCAAAATGAAATACAGTAATAAGCAAAGCTTAGCATCGCATCTACAAGACATCATTAAGCTGGGTGAGATATTACTCATGAACACACTGAAATGGCAACAGTTCAAATTAGCAGAACAAAAAACACTTGGTCATCAGAAGATACAAAAGCAAACAAAGAACAAGCCATTACAGTGCTACAAAATAAGGTGGCATAGTAACAAACAAAGAGTGTGAATATAGTTGGGCTGCTATGTTTATCATTAGGTGTCAAATAGTAGTTGCATTCTATTAAATCAAATAGTAGTTGCATTCTACTAAATTTTGAGATATTTAGGCCTTTATCAGATATTTCAGGACGCTGGAAAGGCTATGTTGCAACATTTGTAGTCCGTGGTTTGCAAGAATGAAAAAAAATTCGTACGTAGCGCAGAGGGTACTTAATGTTGTACGTTGCGCAGAGGATAGGTACCTATTTCATAGGCGGGCTGTTTCCGACAGTGTTGGAATGTTGTACCTGACTTCTTTTTTGTAACATGCCGCTAGCCGTATATGGTGAAGGGAGGATGCCTTCGGTACCTTTGCCGCATGGAAAAGTTCAAAAATAGAATAGTCCCTCGGGCGGCTGTAAACCACTCTGATACATTCTTTTGGAATAGATAAAGCTTCTAAATGCTTGTTTGTGTGGCTGCATCCCACACAAGATGACAGTATTGAAGCTGGAACGTAAATATAGATTGAAAAAGAAGTAATTTGATGTTTGTAGGCAGAATGTGGTTCCAACGAGTTAAAATACCTACAGTATGTGCCAGTTTCAGACACAGGAGCAAATAGTTAGGTCCATCAAAAGTGAATTAGTCCACAGAAGAGCGGAACCGTGGATGGTTGTCGCGCTACTTGCCACCATGTTAGAAACGCAAGCAGCCTCACGTACGCTCGCTATTTTGCTGAAATAGCGTCCGCTATTCTTCCGTCAGCTAAACGCAGAAGCGTCTTAAAGTACGGCGCATGCGCAGTGCTAGCGACGCAAAAAATAGCGTTCGCTAACTGTTTGCGTACGTCTGGGTACGTTATTCTAAAACCCTCTATTGTCAACACAAACGGACCCGTTGAGCCATTGCCACCGAGGATGATCCGGCACGGAAAGCCAAACGCAAGCGTGACGCATATCACCGGGCTACCAAACCATCGGAACGCTTCCACGGTGCGACCTCGAGTTTCTGGAGAGAATTCATCGAGAATCCTTTCGGTGCCGCATGTGCTGTTTTTGACCGTTTGTGGTTCGCCGGAGACCTGTCTATGATCGCGGGCGTGCGTGATGCGGAACAGCGTGAAGTGGCCTTGGGTGTGTTGCGGCAATGCATCTTCTCCGAAGACGTCGAGCAAGAGCCGGTGTGGGAAAATTGTCGCGATTCTCTCTTTAAAGGTACGGTGCCCCGGTTTGCCACCATCAACGGGTAGGTATACACGCCGATACCGGGACACCTACCTAAACTGGAGGAGCGACTTGTGGCGCCTACGCTCCCATTTATGTCGATTCGCCGATTGATGTTCTTCAATAAGGAGAACAGAGGACAGTACGCCATGAAGTGGCCAGTGATAAATGTGCCAATCGACGTCCAGGATACGCTACAGAGCATACCACGTAGCATAAGTGACGATATGGACATAGAAGTGCATCTTAAGCGTCGGCTCCTCTTCGATCCTACGTACCAACGTGACGTAGTGAAGAAGGCCAACGTGAAGGCTTGGCTTCACTTTCTGGTCAACACTGAGCTATACAAACATCACGGCGTGCGCGTCCACGAAGCCCTACTCCATTCAATACCAGAAGATCCCACCCAAGAAGAACAAGAGCACGAGCAAGATAACAGTGAGATCGTCACGAAATAAATTACGACAACGGGACCTTTGAAAAGGTGTCTCTTTATTAGTACAATATGCAACTTTTAATAGCCAAACTCAACATGGCCAATCCCTACTATAGCGAAATCCTGACAAAGCAAACCCCAACAGAGCGCCAGCTTCGCTGGGATTCCCTCTTCAGGGGGTGGAAGGGCTATGCTTTTTTTTATAAAAGCACAGCAGTCAATCTTTTTTCTACACTTATATTCTTGCTATACAAGCGATATTTTCCAGATGCGTTTACAAATATTAATTAAGTTCTGATTAGCTCTAAATCATCATACAAATACTTCGGATTGCATATGTCATCATCACTATCATGGGCAACTTACATACAAACTATCTCTTCCGAAGGCTCACGCACACTGGGATACATGCGCCGTAACTTGAAATCAGCCTCACCAGATATTAAAATATTGGCTTACCAAACTTTTGTGACACTGAAACTCGACTATGCCTGTTCAATTTGGCATCCTGGCAATCATGTCCTAATAACGATCTAGAAAGAATCCAATACGGCACCACCCATTTTATTCCCTCCTAGTACTCTAACGATATCAGCGTCACCGCAATAAAAGAATCATTGAACCGGTCGTCAATTCAATCTCGTCGAATAGTTTGTCGGCTCTGCCTCATCCACCCTTTTTTCTATCGCCCACAATCACGGCACGCCCTCTTTCAACCATGACACAGAATTTCATCCCGCATTACCCACAGCCACCCTACAGCACCAATCAACGGCCTCACCTCATCCATTTACAACTCTTTTTTTCACAATGGAGTACCACTATAAAACAACCTGCCCGATAACATTGTTACGTGCGGAAACCTCCAAAACTTCCAAAATAAACTGAACAGTAACATGTCGCAATATGAAGGAATGCAGCAAATATACGCCTTTGTAGACTACTTTTTTGGAGCCTGTTTTCTGCCTTTACGTTGTTTGCAACACTTTTTGTACCAGTCTGTTTTTCTTTTTTTTCTTTTTCTGCTGTTTGTGTTCATGGTTGAGCTAGAAATCATAGCTTGTACGCCCCCCACCCCATTATGTAATGCCTTCGGGCCTTTATGTTGTGAATAAATGAAATGAAGGTATACTGGGAAAGTTTCTTCTTCGGCAGCCAAGTATTCAGTTTGCGTGAGTAGTTATGTAGCCAGCGTGCTGTTCCCACGAAAGCTTGCTCGATATAAAAACACCCAAATATATCAATTCACTGATCGTAATACGGTATTATGAATAGAGTAATTAAAACGATAAGAGCTGTTTTGGGATACGTGAATAACTTTGCATTTACTAATGTTGAGGGTGATAAGCCAATCGTCGCACCATCTGGTGATGTTGTAAAGGTCATTTGCAAGTAAATTACGGTCATTAGTATTCGAGATTTTGCTGTATATAACACAGTCATCGGCGTAACGATTAACTGAAGAGTAAAACTTGGCGGGTACGTCGATCATATAAATTAGAAATACGGGTGTTCCGATCAGGTGTTTGTTGCGGAACACCTTATAGTACTTTAAACATAGGTGAATGAGATAGGTCGACTGTAAAAAACTGCGATCGAACGGGTAAAAATTGTGCAGCCAAGTAAGGACGTTAGCATCTGGGTTAACTTTACTTAATGGAAATAACGAAAGGTTATGCGACACTCTGTCGAATGCCTTCAATTAGTCTAGGAAATTACAGTGAGCGTTTGAACCCCGGTCCAGAATCTTATGAACAGTGCAAGTGCGAATGAAGCGATTTGGGTTTCCCAACAGTAATTTTTGCAGAACCCATGCTTAGATGCATGAAAAAATGAATTAGACTGTTGCTATAAAAGTGAGGTTCCTTCATTTTTTGGAAGTAATAATAATAGGACATCACCTCGGAGGGACCTAAAATATGACTTGTATTTCTTGTTCCGAAAAAGTGTCGCACGATTACGCCGAACACTGAGGTTTCTTTTTTTGACCAATCCTGGCCATGGCCAATCTCTCACTAAGCGGGTATGCTGACAAACGCGTTACGGGGACACTAGGCGGTCGTCACTACGCACGCGCTTATGAGCGCTCGGCCTTTTCTTGGCTTTCTAAACTTCCGGGCGGTCGCCGCGAGGCACGCGCTCACGTGAGCGCCCTCGCCAATTTCTTGATACTGTTAACTGCAGGCAAAAAAAATACGATTTGCTCAACAGCTTCGCTGATAAAATAAATTTGTTACAAAGAAAGAACCATCAAGTTCCTAAGAGCCACTAACTGGTGTGCTGAAATTAACCGACAGTAAAGCATGTTGTTGAGCTAGTTGGTTAATCGTACTTATCTGGAAAACTGTGCATACAGACGGGATAGAGAAAAGACGAGGCAGGACGAGCATTGACCTGTCTCTTCTTTTCCTTGTCCCATCCGTACGTCGCAGTTTTAAGTATAAGTATATTATCAAACAGCTGCATTGAAGGGGCCGTGCACAAACCAGAACCTATTGCCCAAACGTAGCCTGACGGAATCTGGACAATAAAGGTTGAAGCTGACAAATTGGGGGCTTGCATTACGAAGGAATAAACGCTTATGGCGAACGCTAACTGGAGAATCGGTATTACCTGTTAATTCAAAAGATGACTGCCCGGAGCAACGAAAAGGGGATTTGTGTAAATAAAAAATGGCAGCATCTCGACTGAGTGGATGATGGCGAGGGTGCGGAGTACGAGCACCCGAAATGACCCGCAAGTTACGCCCCGAGTGACATCCGATTTGCGCCCCGACTGTCACTCGATTGGAGGTGTAAGTTGCACCTTGATTATTCGCTAAGTGAAACTTCAAGTCACGGGTCAAATCGAATTTTGCTTGATGTTCGCTTAATAGTGGTGTGCGCATGGATGGACGCGCACGGACATTGCGAGGTTCTAAGGTGCTCCGCACCGTTACAGGAGAGAGAGTAAGCCGTTTGACTCTCGGGTGCTCGCTCACGGTCGTACGCGAATGGGTAAGATGACTGAGACTAATTCTGTCTGGTCTACCAGACGCAGGCTCGAATCCTGCCGGTGGGTGTGTGATTTTTTGCGATTGTAAATGCTATGCGGACGGACGCGGATGGACATTGTGCGGTCCTAAGGTACTCTACACTTAACAATTAGCTTGGATACATTCAGCCAAGTCTTGGGTATCAGAACTTGTATTCCACGTTCCCTCTTCGCCGATCAAGAGAAATTCTGTCTGAAACTGTGTGAAGAATATAACAATAAAGCTAAAACGCTGTTCACGCAGATGAAGAAACAAATGAAAGCTATCCTCATCCAAAACGGTACAAGCAGGATGGGTTATTACCTCTGGGCGGCCGCTACATGTCCTTGTTACAAAAAATGCGGTTCATTGTAAACAAATCAATATTTGTGCACCTCAACCGGCACGTCCTTCGGAATCTTTTCATGTGCCAGCAATTGAGGAGCGCTAACCACAGATTAATCCTTACAATTTGTAACAAAGGCAAAAACGAAAAGTAAAGCTGACAGAGCGTGTCTATTTGAATGCATGCACACCAAATTTAGAAGTGGAACTATTGAGTGTCATTACTTTGCCTCGGAAATTGGCGCATTCTCAATAATAGCGCGAACAGCAACAGGTGGCCAACCGCAAAACAATTCCCGCAGATGCTTAAAACGACTTTGAAGCCAGCTGTTATGAGAACTCATGAGTGAATCAGCAGGTTCGGGGAAAACGTGCTGCCAAACATTGGCGTGCGCCTTGTCCCAGCATATTTGTGCTCGTACGATCAACGAAAGAATATACCCAAAAACTCGCGCCGGATGTAAACAAAGTTCGCCCCTTGAACAGCATAAAATGAAAATAAAGTGAGCCACTAAAAGGAGTCAAGCGTCACCAGCAGAACAATTTACAGCGCAGACACACGAAAGACGCCGGAAAAAGTTACACCAAGGGCGCTTCCTTTCAACAACATTTTTTGGCGGAAAGAACATCGAGCTTACAATCAAAAAAGCTTGAAAAAAAAATGCACGTGCCTATTACTGAATCAGCCAGAGGAATTTGAGAAGATAATCATGAACACGTGGGAGAATCCCGTAAAACATCAGTTTTTTTTCTGATAAGGCCAAGATAGAATCACTCATTTCCAATACAGTTTGTTGAAAGTCAGTGCTGGTAGCGGCATTCTTCTTTCGTCCTTTGTGTGTACGCGATGTAAATTTTTAACGTGAACCGACAAACCTAACAAGTTCTTTGTCACCATAAACCTCAGCATTAAAATCCGAATCAACCCATACTGAGTCATCAACTAAGATATGAGGTCGATCGCTAGATACGTTAATAAAAATGGGCTGTAACCTTTTAGCAATACAATTGTTTAGGAAAGCACACATGGATCTTAACGCAAGAGTCCCGTGATTATGATAACCTCTACGCCGGTTCGCAATGCACCTCGCTAGTTCATGATTATGAAACCTGACAAATCACCGGCGGCTATAAGCTGCAGTTTCTTCTTGGCTGTACGTAGAGATGTTTTCTGCGAATTACGTCATGTCGCACTATTTTATCTAGATGATACTGTGTAATACGTTTTGGGGATATGATGGACAAATTTCTTATTACAGCGACCGAGAGATGACGGCGTTGATTATGCTTAGGCGCCACAAAATATTTTGAAACATGTAAAATAACGCATATTCTCGGGACCAGAAGCCAGAAAACAGAATGAATTTACGCTATTTACAGTTAGAAACATAGTTGTCAGGACGACGTCGTGTACGTTTGCAAAAGCTTTTGTCCTCTTCCATAAAGATGTACCCCCTGAGACCACAGCCCACATTTTGCTCGTCGTGTTCAATTTCATTAATAGTCCCGTTCTTGAATAGAACCTTGTACCCAAAAAAAACGCTATGAAAGCACTGCCTTTGTTAAAAAGAACACATCCGATCAAGAGCACAGACGAAACCGACCTGAATAAACTGTAATATGTTTCGCAAGCTAAGACCGGAAATAAAATTAAGAACGCGACTGCCGTGCGCCGCGGTGCTTCAAGTGCCGTTAGTTCGTTCACACGGCCGACGAGTGTGTGCGCACGTAAGCCAGGGTGTTTGGGGAAACGAGGAGGACCCTAAAGTGAACGTGAACTAGATGAAACCCGGGTAAGCGGAGGCAGCTTCCAAAGCCGAACCCCAAACTACAGAGCAAATCCCGGAACAACAAGTAGCCGCAGAGGCGGCAACGCCCCCCGAGCCATGCCAGGGGGAAGAGGAACAGGACACAGACAAGACCAAAACTACGGAGCAACAACAACGGAAAGAAGGGAACGGTGCAGTCGATGATAGTGTGGAAGCCATGGACGCCAAGGAAGCACCACCAGAGACGACGGAATGAGGGGGAGGACTTCACCAAGGAAAGCAACGAGCAGAAATTGAAACTATGGAACACGAATGCAGAAAGGCAGCAGTGGGAAAGGGTAGGTACGGTAAAGAATCTCGGTCCGTGTCTTCGACACGTCCGCAGCGCCCGAAGTAGGAGCTGACCACGTTTTTTTTTTCTTTGTTACAGTAGCTATTTCGTTTGTCTATTAGACACCATGCTGTCCAGTTGCTACTACGCCTTTGACTGTTAAACTCAGAACGCCGTTCAGAGTAGTTAAACTCAGACTGCTAAACTGTTATTCTTAGAACCTTGAATGCCCAGGGACTCGGGCCAAAAAGGCACCGGTTGAATGTTAGCAGTCTGGTTCGCTAAAAGCATATCGATGTCATTGGTATTCAAGAAACTAAAATTCAAAGCGAAGAGCACACTGACAGTATGAAGCCCCCTTTGTTGAGGAATTTGATGTCACTGTCAGCCACTCAGTCGGTCTATCAGCGGGCTGCTGCTTGTTGGTAAGAAAGTTCTTAGGTATCGTTGTTCGAAACATAGTGAGCAGTGAAACTGGACACATTGGTTTATGTTACTTTGTTTATGAAGATGTCAAGTTCAGAGTGTTGTGCGTGTACGCCCCCATAAAACCGAAGTCCCGCTTTGTTGTTTTGAAAACATGGAAAGTTAGTTTGAAACGAAAAAAGTTTTGCTTGTTCTCGGTGATTGTAATTGTGTTTGCTCTCCCAAAGATAGGTGAGAGGTAGATGGGGTAGCTGATCGCAGCGCGAAACTACTTGGAAAGATTGCAGCCGACAGTTTGTTGGAAGATGTGGCCATGTTTGCAGGAAATGTTTGCAGGCCATGTTTACACACACTTCCAGTGTGCAAGTCACGCAAGGTTGGATCGCATTTATGTTTCTGGGGATTTTACGCCGTTATGTAACAACTACGAAGTGCAAGAAATGTCATTTAGCGATCACTGTTTGGTCGCTTTTTCGTTGGGGTATAAAACAATACCAAAGTCCTTCTAGTGGTCAATCTGGAAGATGAATGCGAAATTGCTTGATGATAAGGTTTTTCTCGACAGGGTAAAAAATTTCTTCGATAATAAGTATGGACTGAAGTGTAACAGCAAAAGTGAAGCCTGCGAAAACTTTAAACAAAACATTAAAATGATGGTTCTAGAGTGATCAAGTCAGATAAAAAGGGAAGAAAGAGAAAAAAATAGGCCTCTGAAGTATCCTTAAGCAGTTGATACAGGAAGAAACAAAAGAGCCCGGCCTTTTTATAGATGACATAAGAAACACAAAACGCGCCGTGGAAGTTCTGATGTCAAGAAATACCGCGGGGCAACCGTGGGGGCTCGTACGGAAAAAATGTTGGCAGGTGAACAACCGACAAAAACCGCTCTAGCTCACAAAAAAAGGCACTCGCGTAAGCAAGACATAAAACAAATTGAGTGGGCAGATGTAGTTACTCAAAACAAAGGCGCGATAGCTCGTGCGTTCACACAGTACTATCGCTATTTCTTTTCTCTGCGAAAACCTAAAGAAGATGGGTTTAAAACAGAATTTTTGAACTCTTTGCCGCAGCTAGAAAGAGAAGAGACGGCACTCTTGGAAAGAGAGATAACCTTAAGCGAAATGAAAGACGCCATAAATGATTTGAACTCTGGCAAATCGCTGGGGCCTGGCGGGATTGGTGCTTTTTTAGGAGAATTTAAAGCAGAAGTGACGGGACTACTTCATGGGGGATTTTCTGAGTCTTATCAGGGCGGTAGTCTACCGCCGTCATGCGGAAATGCCCACACGGTGCTGATACCGAAGGGGGAGGACAACGATAAATTGAACAAAGTAACTGGCTACAGGCCTATTACACTTACTGATACTGTTTTTAGGATAATAATGAAACTTATTGCGAAACTTATACAATGCGTTATCAAATCGTTAATATGGCCTCATCAAACCTGTGGTATTAAGGGAAGAAATATATTTGCAAATATTCATATAGCCCGCAGCGTACTGGAGTATTGTGTTGCCGACTTTTGAACCGTAGCCATGGTACAAATAGACCAGGCGAACGCTTTCGACCGTGTATGTCATGAAATACTGTTTGAAATACTGCAGCATGTTTACTTATGGTCGGTAATTAGAGACGGTGTTAAAATGGTCTACAGTAATAGTAATAATAGCATAACTGTTGTAAGATTTAACATATAAAATACACTTTTCAGTCATCAGTGAGGCAAGCGGGTCCACTGAGCCCGCAACTCTTTTATTGTTTTTTTATTTACAAATACCTTCCAGGCCTTTGTTGCAGGCCATTGTGTAAGGGGGGTAACAAAGGGTGACTGTCGCGACAGAACTTTGGCCTTTATATAGAACCTTTGTGTGCAAATATAATTGCATGTAGTAGCATACGTGGTTTTCGCCTGCAGGCATGTGAAGTAAAGGTGTTGGCATACGCTGACGATGTGGCTTTTTTCTGTTCAGACAAGGAAAGTGTGAGTAAGACGCTGCGCATGATGCAAGGCTTTTGTGATGTAACGAGTAGTCAATTAAACGTCAACAAAACGGTCGGGCTGTGGCATAGTGAATGGGCAGAGGTACCTGCTGTTTACGGAAACGTCCAGTGGTTCACAACGCCGTCAAAGTATTTTTGGGTACCATTGGTTCGGAATCGCGAAAATACGGCGCACTAGGGCGAAAGGGCGCATGAAATGCGTGCGCAGACAGAAAAATGGGGCCGTAAAAATTTGTTTTTTGTTGCGGGTGTAACTGTATGCAACCTGTTTTTTTGGCCAAGGTTTGGTATATAATGCAGGTTTTATCGTGTTCCCGGATGAATGTGCAAAAGTTTCATCGCCTCTTTACAGTTTTCGTTTGGCAGTCGCTTTCGAGCGAACAAGCCGCAGCAATTTCTTCCGCAGACTGGGTGGTGGTCTGGCGTTAACGCACCTTTTTGTGAAACAACCTGTGTCAAGGTTTTCCTTTTTAAGGGACCAGACAGGCCCTTTCGTTCGGACCTGCTCCGCAACTGAAGCATATCTTGCAGCTATCAAAACGACGAAAGAAAATTTTCTGTCTAACGTCCTTCCATCGATGCTTGCTTCAAATGTAAAACAATTTGGCGGACCATTAACCCTCCTTCTTATGATACTATTGCCTTGCATGATTCATCTGACAAACCCATCCCCAACAATCTCTGTGCAGCACTTCTCAACGAAACATTTATCAGCAATTTTTCCTCTGATTCTTCGAAGGAAACTCCCCCAACACAAGCATTTATTATGAATCTACACCTCCAGTACGAATAGATGTATCTGGTGTCGCTAAGCTCATCGACGGGTTGAACAACTCGTCATCTCCCGGCTTTGATGGTATTAACACCAAATTTCTGAAAAACACTAGCGCATATTGTTCAGTTCTATTAACAAAAATATTCCAACAGTCTTTGGACACGGGTACGCTTCCTAAACAATGGAAAATAGGGAAGGTGATTCCACTCTTTAAATCAGGCAGCAAAACCTCTCCTTTAAATTATCGCCCTATTTCTCTCACCAGTAACTGTTGCAAAATATTAGAACACATCGTCTACAGTAACTTGGTTAACTTTCTTGAGTCTAACTCATTTTTTTCCGCAGCTCAACATGGATTCCGTAAGTCATACTCGTGTGAAACCCAACTAATATGTTTACTCACAAATTGCACCAAATCTTAGATCGATCATCTTGTGCCGATTGCATCTTCTTAGATTTTTCAAAAGCGTTTGACAGGGCTTCACATAGATTGCTGCTTTATAAACTAAAAGGCTTAAATTTGGACGATACCTTGTTAAAATGGATAGAATTTTTTCTTACTAATCGTTCTCAGTTTGTTGTTGCTAATCAATATTGTTCTGGTTTTAGTCACGTTGCATCTGGCGTTCCACAGGGATCGGTGCTTGGGCCGCTATTGTTCCTTGTTTATATCAACGAATGGGCTAGTCTTTTAAACTCTAATGTTCTTCTATTTGCAGATGATTGTGTTATTTTTCGTGAAACAATTAGTTACAATGACACCACCATATTACAGTCTGACCTTAATGCTGTTGCTAACTGGTCCAAAGCCTGGTCAATGGAACTTAACATTAAGAAATGTAAAGTAATGCGTATTTCCCGCACCAAGACTGTCCCACCACCCTTTTATCTTAACAGTGTCCAATTAGAATTCGTTACATCTCATAAATACCTTGGCATCCACATTACTACTAACTTAACGCGGAACCTTCACACCGAATATGTAGTTAGTAACGCAAACCGCATGCTCGGTTACTTACGTCGTAGTTTCTATAAGGAGCCATCACAACTTAAACTAATGCTCTACAAAACACTTATACGTTCCAAACTGGAATACGCATGCTCAGTATGGGACCCAAGTCAGGATAAACTTAAAAATTCCCTAGAACTTGTTCAAAATAACTCAGTTAGGTTTATTCTGTCCAACTATAATAGAACAGCCAGTATTACTGCCATGAAATCTAACCTTGCCCTCCCGTCTCTGTCATCACGCCGTCAAATTTCCCGACTAACTTTTGTTCACAAACTGTATCACCACCATGTTCTGCATGACCAGTTTATCGCTGCACCCCATTATCGATCTGATCGTATCGACCACAGCCACAAAGTTGGAATTGACATTTGCAACACCCAGCATTTCTTTCACTCTTTCTTGCGCAAGACTAGCAGGGAATGGAATCACCTTCCTTCTAGTGCTGTATCTATTACTGATAACCAACAGTTCCGAAATTTTATTGTTCGAATTGTATAAAAAGTATAAAGTCTATAGATCTGTATAATCTGTAAAAATTGTATGAATTTGTAACTTCTCTTCTCTTGTTATGACTGTGAGTTGCTGTTTTTTTTTTCTCGTTGATCTAGCTAATATTGTATAATTAGCTTATATTGTACTTCATTTTTTCCTTGTTTGTTTACCTGTTTTCTACCCCCACTCCCCTCTGTAATGCCTTTTGCCTTGAGGGTATCATAAATAAATAAATTGACGCTAGTGACGGCCCTGCCAAATTTTGTTGTTTCATCCCTTGACTATGTAAGGCACACTGATAGCGGTTTTCTGCGGGAAGTAGTCGCACATTTCCGTTTTCTCACGGCCCGGTTTTCGATGGAATACCTGTCCAATGTTTCTCGTAAGCGTCTTTGTATAGACCTAAGTTAATCCCTATTAGGGTAGCCAACCGGACAGTATTCTGGTTAACCTCCCTGCCTTTCCTGTACTATTCCTTCCTTCCTAAGTTAATCCGTGTTTTCCTATCAATCTTCCAATCCAGATACCGGGACAACCCCGGCCGCGACGTTTTAAAGATGTTTAAAAAATGGCAGTGCGAGGGGCTGCAAAGACGTTTTTCTTTATTCTCCACACGGACACCCTTCCCGTACTGACATTGGAAGAGCGAAGGGGGCTGCTTTGGCCGTGAAGTCCAGACTGCTTTTTGTGCAAAAAACTGGAAAGTGCGGAGCATGTTGTCCTGGTCTGCTGGGACGCAGTCTTTTCCTGGGACGTCTTTCAAAGAACTATAAAAAAAAATTTGCCTTACGAGCCGAAGAATTAGATACCTTTCAGTGAACACGGACAGTATTTCATACTACCTGCTCTTTCTTTAATTTTGCACGCAATATGGTGTAGCAGAATAGATGTTCGTCACAGTTCAGTTGACGCGCCGTCTGTAAATAGTCATTTTGTTTGAGACGTCTGTATTCTTCGAGAAGTGGTGAATAAAGATGATTTTGTTCACGAAGTTTTGTGTTTGTTAAATGAGCTTAGTGTAATGAAAGTGCACCAACATGCCAGCGCCAGCTGAAAGTATAGCGTAGGTGTATTGTCCTCAACCTCAAAGGTTGATTTTGTAATTTGTGTTGTCGACAAAATAGGCAATAAAGAAAACAACTATCATAGCCCAATGAGTAAGACGACTGACACTCACTCTGCCTGGTCTACCGGACACAGGCTCAAATCCTGCCGGTGAGTGCGTGATTTTGGCCGATTGTAAAGACAATGCGCATGGACGTGTATTGGCGTTATGCGGTTTAAGGTACTCCGCGCTTAAAATGTGCTCCTCTGTGTTTCTCGCGTAGGCAAGCACGTCACGGGACCACGCAAGGGAGACATCGAGAGTAGGTGTATAGAATCTGGGATCCGCGTGCTGAGAACACCGTCTTTATCTAATATTTGCTCAATCTTAAGAAATAATTTAGCTTTCCACCACACCAGCAATTCGGTGCAACAAATGAGCTCTTTTACTCTACGAGGCATTGCAAATATCTTGGAGCCTCTTTGACAGCCCTAGGGATGTTTTCTGTGTATGGGAAGTATCAATGTGCGGTGGTGTCGCAATTGTTAATTTTAGATGCAAAGTATCTCTTGCTCTCGGCTCCGTCGTCCGTCTTCTGTTGTCAACGCATCCGCCCGCCCAGGAAGACACCGGCAACACTGCCACTCCAGGAGCCCTTTAAGGGGAAGCGTGCTCGTCCCATGCTAGGCCGGGAAGACACCGCAAACACTGTCGCTCCAGCATCTCATGGTCGGGGCTATATCCCTCTCTAATAGCTGGCGCAAGCAGTGGGACGGGCTAAAATTGAATTTACTTAAGCAAACCACCGCTGTGTTTAACCTGGAGGAGAGCCAAACGGGATGGGAAGGGCGAGAAGGAGAAGTGAGGACTTTACGTGGCAAGGGCGGCAGGAGGCTGTAGGGTCCCCACCATATTTGCAGTAAACTGAGCGGATATGTGGCCATTTTGTTTTCTCTAGCTGGCAAGAATGGCACCTAGGAGCAATAGTACGCGCGAACGAAGCTAAAGTGGCTACGGAGACCCAATACAACCTTGGTTCGCTCAAACGAACGGGTTGTCCAGATCACAATGACGCTAATTGTAGCGCAAATTCTAAATAAATGTTCTGGAGAATAAGAAAATAAACGAAACAGTTACGACCCGCCACCTGCCTGCTAATCCAGCCGTTATGATGCCACAAGCACGTGCTCGGGCCATTTGCGTCTGATAACGAAAGCCACTCCCAGGAGACGTGACGGCGATTGCAGTTGTGTCTACATTTACTTTTTAGTCTTCTCGTTGTATGCGGACGCGTAGATAACCCACTGACAACTGTGTTTTTTTATAATTTCTCACAATATATCATTGCTAACATAGTAATTCCCCAAACTTAAAGAGATTTTACAAATTTATTTCTAGGAAAAAGCAAAGTCTGTCTGATCCGAAAAGGTGTAGGATAAGAAACCGAAACCTATTATTATCAAAAAAACGAGGTTTGTAAAAAAAACCGTGACTTTGTGTTCATGGTCTCTATTAGATTTACTCTTCCATTTCACTACTATATCGTCAATTTTAAAGAATGTCACAAATGCTTCTTACCGTCGTTGGAGCGGATTCAATGAGGCAGCAAAGATATTCTGGAATACAATCGGTGCGTTCTTCAATAAAATGTCCTATGCGTCGTAACGATCGATGCTGTATGTGGCATCGTAGCGAGTTCCAGATTGCCTTCGAAGCCACCAAAGCCGTCAGCAGCTGGCATCCATGCGCGGCTGGTTGATTTACATAGTGCGTGGGTGCAGCCGTGGCATCCGCTGGCGTCTTGTTTGAATAGAAACCCGGATATCACGTGGCCTTTTCTGATATAAAAACCTACAGCTGAAAAGTTGAACCTCTCGTTGAAGACCTTGTTTGGTAATTTCATGTCTGTTTTCAGCCGTTTACTTGTTAAAACTCAAGACAATGAAGAATCCTAATGACGCATTGAGTAGTAAATACTTATTCTTACACACCTTCATATAAGTAGTGCACTTTTGTGCATAAGAGGTTTTCATATCGGAATGAATCGGCCCAAAGTTCACATTTGGTAGCATAAATCAGCTCTTTAATTTACATAAGGTCTGCATCGTGTACATGAAGTGAATTTATGTGCCCTTGTGGATTCAGTACGTGACAAGACGTAAATCAGCCCGCAGAAAAACTTTGAAGTAAAAAAGCAAGAGGCTTTTCCTCCCCATATGTGGCATATCCTGCAAAAACCGGCTTTCTTGCACCGAATTCATATCACGGACAGCGGCATAACCTTGGTCTACTGTGAGTTCCAAATACCCATTTTTGCATCAAGGTCGGCAGAAATTGTAGCTGGATGCGCATCGCAAATGGCTATGTAGCCCAAATGCTATTGTCGATAAGCCACTGGTTTCGTAACAGAGAGGACCACGCTTCGACACGAACTGCGGCGAGGTTTTATCCCTTCCAGAAGCCTAAAAGAGCCTTCAGTCCAAAGATTGGCGAAATTCAGGTTGGTAGGCTAACAGTGTTTTTGTAGTAAATATCACTAAACTGCCCTTCGAAGCAATGGGAAAAAAACTAAAGTAAACTTAGGACCCGTTATGTACATTACACTAAAAATAATAGAGAAATCAACATACATGCTACTCCACAAATTGGTCAAATCGCATCAAAAAAGTTTCTTCGGCCAAAGAGTTCCTTTGTACCTCATTTCCTTAGCAAGAACAACAGTTCTGCCTTGCGCTATAGAATATCTCAGCTGGTGTTCCATTAGAACTATAAAAACTGGCACCGACCAAAAATGTTTGAAAGATCCAAAAAAGACGTTTCGGCTCTCGTACGGGTGCCTTGTTCACAATGAAAAATAGGGGGGGGGGCGAAAGGAATCCGGTTATGTTGGCTTCAAGAAGTGACGTAGGCAACGTGCGTACAAGTGTGGGAAGTAGCCGTCATTGCGATTAACTGTAGGCCCCGTATTATGTATTGTCAGGGATTCGAGATAACGCCGTGAGGTACAATTCTTATCTAAATTACTTCACTTTAAATTAAGTTCACACAGCGGACGCAGCTCTTAATTGGAAGTCAGTCCATGAAAAAAAAAAGTTACAGGTATGCAGCTCCCTCACCCCGCAAAAGAATTTCTGAGATGCTCGCACTCAGGCGCAATACTAGAACGTGAAAGCTGTTGTAGATTAGCATTTTTGGACATATAGTTAGGTTACAGTATCATTGTTTATTGTCGTAGTTCGGCGCTAGTAATCGTCGTCATATGCATGCAAGATGTCGCCTTCTTCGTTGCAAGTGGTGGTTGCAAAGTCATCTTCAGCATTGCACACTTACACCAGCTCTTTGTCATCGACTCGAGGCAGCAGGCACGGGGTCTCCAAGTCGTCTCGGGAAGTATTGCCACACTTGTAGCCATGTCCCCAATTATCCAAAATTGCTTCTAGAGAATGCCGTGGACGCGCACGGCGCCAAGCAGGCTGTATTTTGAAATTTATCATTAGCGCTGGAGTTTTTTTATCTGAACGGTAGCACTTGACGACAGCGCTGGAGGTTGTTTGCAAAAGCCACTGCGCGTGCCCAGGAAGATCGGCGGGCGCCGCGAGGAACGCCCAAACGAGCGCTGTGCATCTCCTTGGTATTTTTTCTTGCAACGACAAACTTACGGCTTTTGCAACAGCTCTGCTGTTAAACAATTCAAGACGGAATTGGTATCCCTCTATTGTTTTTATATTTCCATCATATTCGGCTTAGGGAAATGAGGGTGAGCGGTACGCATTAGGTGCCTGTTCACGGCTTCTACGCTGCGGTTATGATGTATTTAAAGTGCATTTTATGGTTGTGGTAGTAGTGGTAGCAGCCCCTTTATCCCACTTCGTGCTGCAAATGATAACGCCATGATGCTGACCACGATGAAACTGACGCGGACGTACTCAAGGAGAGGCCAGTTTTTTTAGCGCCAAGTTGACAAAGAATTCAATGATAAGATGCTGTGCAGCCATCAAACAGAACTCTACAATTTTTTCTTGGGCCTTTGCTAAAACACATGCCACTGGGATACTGGAGTTGTACAGCTGGTCAGTGGAATTCTAACCCCGCCGATTTAGGGAGAACAGAACAACGTAGGTATATCGCTTTGCAAAATAGCCGCATGCATGGAAGACGTCTCCAATCTCTATTTTACCTTCAGTTGTTTCTGGAAGACGAAATTGTAGTGGCCCTCGAACTCTAGTGCGCAACACAGTTACCCTTTATTCTCCAGTTTTTCTTATTTATTTATTTAATATAAGCGAGTTATGAAACAGCGCGGGAAACAGGACTACAGAAAGGGCACACAGAGTCCTGTGTTGTCCTGTTCCCCGCGCTTTTTTATAACTCAGTTATGTACCAACTAGCCCACCTTCAATCCTTGTTGTTTTATGTGGCTACATCGCCCACTGGTTTACAGTACAAAACGGTTTCAGTATAAAAAAAGAAAACACAGCAAATTATAACTACACAACAATTAGACATAACAGCATACAACAGAAATCTAAACACTTAAAGCACAGCATTTCAAGAAACGTAGAAAACCCATAATTTCAACAAGCAGTTATACATAACCTAAAATATACACCAGCAACCAAAGAAAGTAAATACAGGGTGAATATAACATAATACATTTGTGAGTTATTTCACCTCAACATGCTGTTTCAATGGCTGTTGAGAAATTGCAATCTTAGAATATCGGAATTTTTCCGCGTTCCAGTCGTTATTAGTGCTGGGAAAGAGAAAAGTATTCAAGTACATTCAATCGGCAAGTAAATTCCCTAATTTTTAACATATGATCTCGTCGTTCGGTCCTATAGGTAGCGTTTTAAAAAAGATTTTTTTTATTTATTTCATTCCTACCATAGCATACATTGGAGGGAATTTCAAGTCGTTGACTTGCCGGCGTGCACAAAGTGGTTTCCATCCAAATGCCTGTGCAATTTCCGAACTCTTTATTCGAAAATCACAATTGCCTGTAACATTACCGGCGAATCCTCCGTAAGGGGGTTAAGTTAGGCTAATAAGGGTCTTCCAAAGGCTGCGAGTTATGTTGGATGGCAGTGGTAGGGGTGGTAATCACAAGAAACATATATCCTTAAGAGCTCCGGCAAATTTAGCTTGGAGTCCCACGCCCTGCTGTGAGAGACAGTGGTGTTGAACTACGGCTCTAGCGGAGATGTACCACAGGAGGAGCGGGGTCTGCGTCACTGCGAGTAGGAAAAGTATCCGTCCTCGGCACGATAACCGTATCGGTTGCTAACGTGCGGATCGCCTGCGGCTCAGGGTTGGGGATAGAGCACTAGTGGATGTGGCGCACCGAGACCAGGTCAGGGTGTGTGATCACCCATTTCTCGCCCCTTGTGGATCTGATGCGTGAGCAGAGACGGACCAGCAGGTCCCACTTACATTGCTTTACCTGCAGCTCCCCCTTCGGGCATGTGCTCCTGTGCTACCAGGGAAAGAGGCTCTTGCCGGTCACACCAGTCTCAATGACGACAGGGGCTCTACGACTGCCGAAGGTGGATGGTGTACGTGAGGTCTCTTTGTTGTGGTTCTCCCAATTCTTGCAGCCAATTACAGCACGACTAGCTTGCCAGTAGAACTAGAAACCTAGGTCAGAAGCCTTTTTTGCACCCTATCCAACGTTCACTCGGCACATTCATGAAAGGGTCCCAAGCAACATAACCATACACAAAAACTGCTCGCATTTTGTAAAATACGAAGTTTCTTTTAGTATCTCAGGCGCGTCCCTGAAATGTCTTTGAAAAAAGTTCCCCGCATTTCCCCGAGGGAAGAATGTGAAAGTGCGAATGCACGAGTTGAATTTGCGCGGTTCGGTAATGTTCGCGAAAGAGAGCTCACACACACACACACACACACAACTACAAAGAAAGAAAGATGCATTTATTCACAGACACCTATTTGTGTTGTTGTTGTACTTATTTGCTAGAGCGGTTCTCAGCTTTGAAATTTCGTGTCAGTACTCCTTTAAGCGGGTGCATTAGCCCTTCTCACGCCCGATTCCTGGCCAATCCCCCACGTGGGTATGTGCCATGTCAGCGGCCAGGCAGCGCGCGCCCATCTCCCCCCGTTGCCAAGGAAGACGAGGAGATTCCTGGCCAATCCCCGACGTGGGTATGTGCCATGTCGCCCATCTCCCCCCGTTGCCAAGGAAGACGAGGAGCGCGCGCACCCGCAGCTGTTGCTATGTGGACGGGCGGCGGTCAACGGAATTCAGGGTCGCTTATAAAGTGCATTCGCACTTAAAAAAATTGAATTAGGCGCGAAGCCTTGGCTCTAATCATATCTACGGGACTGACCCAATATAATGTTGCCCTGATATATTTAAAGTGGTCTACCTCTTCTACTGCGTGAAATTGACGAAACACTGAGGAATGCTCTTCATTGTATCTATCACATGTTCTCTGCCTTTTATTCATAGACCCTTTTATCTGGTATATTCCCTGAAAATTGCACAATGCCCATTTTTAAATTCGGCAATTCCTGAACACCACGTAACTACAGACATTCATCAATACCAGGCACTGGAACTTTTCAAACATATCATTCACTCACAGGTGATTAGCTATTTAGAAGAACATATCATCTGTAAATGCAAACACAGCTTTAGGAAATGGTACTCCTTGGACAGTCAGCTTGCTAGTTGTATTAAAGACATTGAATCATCCATTGATGCCGGGCTTCAGATCGACCGGATATTTCTAGTATTTTCTAAATTTTTCGTCCGGGTATACTTCATCACAGATTGCTAATCAAACATACACAACTCAATATCATCCCTCTTGTAATTGCATGGGTTCAATATTTTCTATCATGAAGGGTTCAATTTACATTTGCTAATAACGTTTATTTATCTTTTGGTCATGTACACTCTGGTGTTATTCTGGTGTTATGTTATGTTATGTCTGGTGTTATGTTTGGTCATGTACACTCTGGTGGTGATGGGTCCTTTACTTTTTCATATTTTTATCAATGAGTTACCAAATTGCAGCTCTTCGGGGATCCAGCTGTTTGCCAATGACTGTTATGTATTGTAAAATAACCTGCTTTACTGACGGACCATCCCTCCAAACTCACCCTGTCCCAATATCTACTCGGTTTTCCACTTGGTTAATGTCACTAAATATTTCCAGAATTAAACGTAGCTCCTTTACAAATAATGCATCTCGCTTTCAAACTTCCTACTCCCTAAAAAACACACCTTTTGAGCTACCAAGCACTTAGAAGAACCTAGGACTTCCCCTGCACTGTGGCCTGAGATGGAATCATCATAATAACTTCATTCTTTTATCGGGCAGCGTTCATCGGGCTTTTTTAAGCACAGACTAAAACATGCTCCATCAAATCTCCGCAAACCTGCATACACTTTGGTCAACATACCTTGAATTGAATACGCATTTACATTTCGGGATCCTGACAAAGCATACATAGTTGACCAAATTGAATCCCTTCAAATTCGTGCCGTTTGTTTCATCTTTTCATGTTATTTATTTAAAACGAGCGTCATGGCTCTCAAACTTCGCGCTTCTTCTCCTATCCTTTCACACCGGCAAAAACTATGCCGTTTATTATTGTTTCGTAAACTCTCCCATTACTCTTCACTTCATGCTGATTTCTTTTCTTTTACCACCCACCAACTTTCCCCGACGTGACCATGCCTTAAAGGTGATACGTGTAAAATGCCACACTTTTTGATATTCACAATAATTCACATTTCGCACAATTGTTGATTGGAATGCCCTACAATCTCACATTTCAACTGTAACTCATCTGACTAAAGTACAAGAACTTTTACGCACCTATTTAGAATGTTAACTTAACACATAATCACTTAACCTTGCCCCGACTGTATTCACTTCATTTGCCCATTAAAATTCTGTAAGTCTTGTTTGCGTTGTTCATTTTCAATGTACCCCGCCCCCTATTTGATACCCTCATAGTGAGGGCCTTTGGAAGTATTTTCGAAAAAAATAAATGAATAATTACCAGAGAAAGTTTACTACAATTGGAAAAAGGAAATTTGTGGTCCTTACATTATCGGGTAACTGGTGAACTGCCTGTGCAAAAGGTTCCTGCTATGACGGGACGATTGACTGTATTTGTAATTATCACTTTTAGAATCCAACAAGTGTACAAGCGCACGAGCTGAATTAAGACTACCAAATTTTCGTTATGGTTCAATTAGGGCGTCTTGAATGAATCAGGTTAAATTTGGTTCAAGTACGGCGCATTGGATGAATAAGGTAATATTTGGTTTAATTAGGGCGCTTTTGTTTGATCAGTGAGTGATGAACATGAGTGCTATGGATGAGTTAGGTTGAATTTGTTTGAATATAATTGTCATGTGTCAGGGCACACCCTGAGAGGGGCAGACATCAAAACTACCAAAAAAAGGAAAGAAAACAATAAAGGAACGGCCATTTGAAGTGCGTGCCAGGAGCGCGCCAATCAGAGAACGCCAGCGCCGAAAACCCGAGGAATCATGGGCAAAGGTGGCAGCGCACTCGTCGGCAAATTATAGAACGCCCCGCCGGCGTGGCGACCATATAAGGACATAGAAGAGGCTAAGAGCCAATAAGAGTGCGCCACGGGAGAGCCCAGAGGGTGTAAAAGCGGGGCGCGCAAAGTGTAGAGGCAAGAAACCTGGAGGCAGACAACCAGGAGGCGGCAGGAGCACGTGCGCTGCAAGGAACGAGCCAGGGGGACGCAGCCAGGCCATCGACCGTACCAAAGGAGCCTGGGCGGGAGCGGGCCGACGTCGCATCCGCACCGTCATCCTGGGTGCACCACGAACCTGTGTCTTCCTGGCCCCAGCGGCATCAGTCGGGCACCAGCGGGCAATGTCCACGCTCCGTCGACGTTGATCTCGACGGCCCCGAAAGGCGACATTCGTGCCAAGCCCACCTGGGACCTCTAGCGGCAGCCAGAATGGCAGCGGCTACCCGGGAGTAGCCGCTGAGGATACTACTCGGGACACGCAAAGAACACGCCGTCCAAGGAGTGACCGCGCGCATCGAACGCCGGAACCGAAACGAGACGAGGACGGCTACCACCGAGTCGCGGCCACGCAACGGGTGGGACACGCCAGCGCCGACGACAGCGGGGTAGGCCAGTCCATTATAGGGACATAGTAGGACACAACTGAGGAATTGTGGTCCGAGAGGAATTAACTAGATCTTGATTAGGGAGTGTATTTAGAGTGTACTTAGTGTAGGACTTTATTGTAGAGACTTTTGGGTTTTGATTTGAATTGTATATTGAGCTGTTAAGTTATCGGTTAATATTGCCGTTGTGTTTTGGGATTGTTAGAGGTTTGAGCGTGTATCATGTTTGTGCAGTTTAATAATTGTGTACGTTGCGTTAAGTTTTTTTGAGTGTGCATTAAACTGGTGTTTGGTCAAACTCGTCAACGATTTTCCTGCATCCTTTTATTTGAGCTAGTTAAGACAACCTGACCATCGGTTCACGTGACACTAATTAGGGAGCATTGAATGAATTAGGGCTCGTGGGATGAATTAGGTCTATTTGGTTGAATAAAAGCGTTTGGTTGAATTAGGACACAGTGGACGGGACCTTGACAAGCATTGGTTTCGTTGGGCTGAATTTGGTTTATATAAGCGCAGTGTTTCAATTAGGGTGATTTGTATGAAGTAAGGCGCTTGGATAAATTGCGTTGACGTTGGTTGAGTTAGAGCGCAATAGATGAATTTGGGCGATTTGTTGAATTAGGTTGAATTTCGTTGAATTAGGGAGAATTCAAGGAATTAGGGCGCTGGTCGTTTGCCTCGAGAGGCGGAGAATGAAGGCTGCAAAAATCATTCACATGGTCTGTGCTGCGTCTTTCGGTACACGAGAGTAGGTGCTATGCGTTTGGTGGCAAGGAATCATCGGTAGAGAGTTTCCACATACAGTAATACCTCTTTTGGCGAAGTAGTAAAAACTGGAAAATATTTCGAGATAATAGGACTTTCGTGTTAAGCAAGGTTGCGCGCATTGCCAAAATATCCGGTTCTTTGCAAAAAAAGGCGCTACTACATACCAGCTCTTACAGCAGCTTCCAATCTTTCATAAGGGTTTAAAAGAAGAAAAAAACAACGGTTTAAAACATTCTTCAATGAACTGTTGAGTTTGGCTTAAAAACTTATAGGTGGCGCTGGCGGACACAGGAGTTCTGTGGGGAACGCGTCCACTCCACATAATTTTGTTCATTGCAAAAGGGACCCTCGATCTCCATTGGGTTTTTCCCGCATGTCACACCTCTATCTGCTAGTACACTACCTGTACCTCTACGCATGTATTTACCGTCAGATGACCTGACGCAGGGTTGCTTGATGAAGCTGATACGCCTCTGGGCTTAGACCTCCGGGGGAAAATCTGCTTTGTTGTAGACGCGGCTGAACGAGAAAAAAATCGAGGGACTTGGGCACGGTAGTATCGCGGAAATCTCGGGAAACGGTCCGCGGCGGCGAAATTTTTGTTCCCCTCTCAGTCAGCATTTCGGGATATCCGCAGTTTTGGCGCAAAAATACTTCGCAATAAAGGGTAGCAAATACATAGGACGTATAGGCTATGGTTCGGTGTACTTCCAAAGTGCATATACTAAATGGTTCGGTGCCGCTGAAAATTTCGACCAAGCCGATTTTTTCAGATATGCGAGTTCGAGTTAACGAGGTATAACCGTATCTAATCGAAACGCCCCAACAGAAAAATACACTTTTATATGGACGAAAATAAATATTTCAACCCTAGAATTTTTTTTGCAAATTGGTTGTGTATTCTGAAGGTTCTGATGTGCGTCTATATGACTATCCGGTTATACGAGTAGACGAGACAACTATGCTACTAGTGATCAAAAAATAATTGTCTGCTTAAGTTTGTTGTGTTTTGATTTTGGTTTAATTGTCCACTGTATTATAGAGATGTACATTATTGCTAGAGCAATGTACGACATTTACCTACCCGCATTTTAACAGTGGAGATTATGCATGTTAAGACTTTTCGTAAGTCTGCTGAAAGTCACGCATCACGCAGGGGTGGGAGTAAGTTCCCACACCCGCCGGTGGCCTCGCAGAAACCGGTGCTGGACCCACCGATAGAGGGCGTAGTTGTCTTGCATGGGTGGGTGCCGCTCCCTTCTGCTAGGAGAGGGAGAGGCCTCTCCCTTCCGCCTCCTGCCGGTAACATTTAGCCGCCGATTCATTTACGCAAGCGGCAGAATTTGCGCGGTGACGGCCGTGCCATTATCATGCGAGCGCCCGTTAACGTTCGAGCCGAGTAAGAAAACCACAGCTCCACTGTTTAGGCACATTTCACACTTGACTAAACGGGAATAAATTTTTTTCAGTTTGCCGTCACGATTTTTGGTGTGTCTACCAATCCTGGCTACTTTGCCCACTTTACGGTCCGTCCGTATTTGTCTCCCTTTTACGTCGAACCGTGCCAAGTATATCAGCGAAAGTGGAGAAGCGATAGGGCGGGAGAAGAAAAGTGATTTTCGGAGGGAGTTGTGAAAGTGCAGAGGGCTGTAGGGATGGTGTGTACACGTGTAGGACAAGCTAGTCTGAAGTGAATTTATTCCAACATGAAGCTGTTCCACAATCAGTACCGCATTTTTTTTGCGCATGCCGAGCGCCCCCTCTCTCCCGTTCCGCCTCCCCCCTAACCGCGGTTGATCACCCAAACATCGCCATATGTCGAGAGGCTACCATAGGTGAATCGAAAATAATGAATACCTATTTTATTGGTTGCTGGTTGATTTTAAACGTGTTTGAAGCCCAGGGACCGTGCGGGGGCGGCCTCCAGTGGTAAACGAGGGCTAAGGCCGCCCGCTACGTACGCGACACAGCAACTTTAACGTCCACCGCGTTTACGCACAAACATGCGCTGAAGTGTTTGGCGTTAATTTTTGTATACTACTGCTATTCTCAAATGTCCTCATAGAACCCGCAGGGTGTCTCATTGAAAACAACGGAATATAATAAAGTGTCACTAACTACTAGAGGAGCGTCATAAAACAAATAAAATTGTTTAAGAACCTTGAACACAGAATTATTGCGGCGGTATGATCGCAATACCCCAGGACTGTAACTTTATCAGTGTAATTATATCCTTTGCTAATCCATCTTTATAAGTGCTATGGCGTGCTTTGCTAGTGAGAAAATAAGACCGACATAAACAGAATAGAAAGTAAGATTTATTGGTAGCAGCAGGCAGCGGACGCGCAAGCTAGATTTCTACCGGCTTCGAACTGCGGTAAAATGGCAGGAAACGTTTAGGGAATCATTTCCATTTAAAAAGTGGACATTTCAGCCACTACAAACAGGTTACTGGCCGTAAATTCCTAAACAAAGACCTCACTTGGTGCCTCGAAACTAAGCATATTCGCAGCATTGTGCATCGTAACTAATGAAGGTATGGTTGATACCCGGCACTTTCTCAAGTCTCCCTGGTCAGTTGCCCGGTTTGTAGGCGTGGATAACCACCATTTGCTGTTCCCTGAAGCGGCGCCCAGAAGTTCTCTTTAGCGAGTCGTCAATGAAGTTGTATACGAACTGTCGGAGTTCAGCTTTTTCGTTCTTTCCAAGTAGTCGAAGGATGGCGTTTGAAGCGGTGAAGTAATCTGCGCAGAAAGCAGAAGTACATAACAACACTTATTACTCTGCGCATTTACTTATAGGGAAAGATCTCGTATTTCTCGCACGTGCGTAAAAGGCTCGAAAGTTCCGCCGATTGTGCAAGAAAAACGAGCCTTATAGAAATGGTGCCAAAATAACGCCTTAAAAATCGCGAGCAAACTTCGTTTCCACGAATAATCACATCTGGTCGGGGCGGCAGTTCTTCTGAAGGCGCGAAGTGAAAAGGCTCTTGTGTCGAGATCAGGACACATGTCACAGATCTGCAGATGGTCTGAATTCCATGCTTGATGGCCGAGCCCCATAGCTCAATTGGGGCTTCTGCGGGTGATACCACTCATATGTGAATATTTAGTGGTTATGATGGCGTTATATAGTGCTCAATAGACGCTGTAATGAGGTATAAAAATTCTAATCACATAAGAAGAATAAAGTCTACATTTTCGAACCTATATTCTTAGTATGCCCATCCAATTTTCCTGCATGCTTATGAGAATAGTGCGGTGGGAAGTGCCACTTCGCTAGCAGCTTTCGTCCCACAGACTTGCTGACGTGGGCTATAGCGGGACACTGCCAAGTTTACAGGCCAGTATTTATGGAGTTGCTTGTCACCGCATACTGCACAACTTGTGCGCCAACAAGCTCCACATAAAAACCAAAAGTTGGTGGCAATTGAAGTATTGAAATCAGAGATAGAACAAATACACATTACACGCCGGTGCGATGGCTGCACCGATATCCTTTTCTACAACCGATTGTTCGCGAACTACGGCTCTTCTGCAAAGCAGTAATATGGCCATCGGTGTTCTGTCATTCAACCACTTCCCCAGGGTCATTCGTGGTCCCGGGCGTGGAGTACTGCGAAGCGCGCTGTCGCTGCGCCCTCCATCACAGGTAAGGAGGTCGTCTGGTATATTGAAGTTATCACTTTGTTGCCGTAGAGTACGTGGGTACTGGATAGCATTTTCTTAAATGGCGAGCAGCTTGACGTAGGTAAACTTTCTTGTGCATGCAATTAGGTGTCATAACTTCCGTAATTTATGATGCAGCTAGTTTCAAGGTGACAAAGAAGTAAAGAAATAATAACTTCAGGCGAGCACGCCATCAACGTGCATGCGCACTGAATATAAACCTGTTTGAACCCGTTGCGTTGGCTTAGTGGCTACGGCGTTGTGCTGCTGAGGACCTGGGTTCCATTCCGAGCCTTAGCGCCGCTTTTCTGCTGGCGGCAAAATGCGAAAGCAACCATGTTTTCATCATTTCCACACACGTAAAAGATCCCCAGATGGTCAAAATTAATCCGAAGCCCTCCACTAGGACGCGCCTCATTGCCTTGTTAGATCAGCTGCGTTAAAAATCAAAATAAATCAATAAAGAAACGCTTATTGTGTTACGGCTGCTCAGTACATCTTAAAGCAAATTCGGTTTTTCGCCCTGTGATTGTTAGATTTTCCCCGTCTTACATGTTTCATCGTATGTGCTAATGAACGTATCATAAAGTCGCTCTTTTTTCGAATGCTGGAGGCGAACAGCGCCCGTCTCGCTCACGTACCAGCCGCTTCTTCGACGGTCTTTTTCATGACTGCTGACGTGTGGAACACTTCGCAGGACAGAGGGCACAGGCTCGCTTCACGAACGAGACTGGCGGCGTGTACACGCAAAGAATGCAGATCCATTGCTCGTGTTGGCGGTAGAAAGCCTTTCAGCAACTGTAAAGGCCGGAGTGAACGCACCTTAGATGGGAAGGTTCTCAGACAAGAAGGTCAAGGCTTGTTTAAGGGCACATTCTGATCCCTAAATGAAATTCAATATCTACCTTTACAGGGTCTACAATGTAACAAAGTGATGTGATGGGATAAATGAAAGAAGTAAAACTTAAACGCCATGTTTTTGTAAACCAAACCCTCGTTTTTGAAAAGTCTACAACGGCTTGTTCCCACAAGTAATTTGACCACTCATGTTCCCACAAAATTACAATCCTAGCTTACCACCGTGTGGTATTGCTGCTCCCAACTGGTTTCTGTTATGTTTTCTCATATGCTAGCTGTGAGACAACGCAGACCGACACACGCTGTTTCATTTACTGACCACCACAGCAGCCTCCTTCCCTGTTGGCATTAGTTTCCGAAGGGGGAACGAAATCTAAAAAAAGGTACAGAAAGAACCTGGCTAACTGGCAAAACGTCAATCACATTTACGAAGTCTAGTGTGTCGGTCCACCGACGCTAGCACGTTTTTAGTAATAGAACTCCGGATCATAAGAAGCCAGTAGAGAAGCATCTTGAAATCGTGGTGTTGTACTAGGCCAACACGCACCTGGCATGACTGAACCCCGTACGTCTCGGCCCTGAGCCCCCAAAAGCTGACATTTAGGGGACGACAGCGGACGTCAGGCAAGCGACACCGCACCGAGGGTGTTCAGAACTTGTTCATTCGGTCGGGCAGCCCATAACGTGAACTTGGCAACGATGAGTGTCGAGCACTCTCTTGCAAGGAAAGCTTAGGTGTGCCACCATAGGAGTTCTCGGACACAGAGTGGGATACAATAGGACTCTGCGAGGTTTGAAGGAAGAAGCTTCACGGTGTTGAGTAGCGGCCATACTGTGTGCTACTGTGTACCTCAAGTAAAAGAGAGCACGGGAAGGGATTGTTGACCCACCGAGAGACAGTGCGACGCGGAGAAACCCTTCAATGTTGTTAGAAAGAGGCGACTCGTTCCCACCAAGTTGAACGAATGATGCCGGCTCAAAATAGCACGAACTTACGTACGAACAGCCAGCTACGTTTGTGAGGTCGCCGATACTGTATATGAGAAATTGGAATAAGCAATGAATAACGCAACAACACGGATTATAATTGTGGTGGGGACTAACATTAACGTAGGTGAGGAGGAGAAGGCAGGGAGGTCAATGAGAAACATTGGAGTAAGGGGCCAGAATAGCCGAGCAGGCAGACTCCTCGGCTTTGAGAGAAATATCGTGAGGGTAATGAAAACATGTGAAGGAATGCTAACAAAAACAAAAATGAAATAGAAATAGACTGAACAAACAGGAATGAATAGAATAACAACGAAGAAATAGAAAAGTGACGTAAAATTTTTTATGGTGTAATTTAAAAAATTGACTGCACTGTACGTTACAATCCAGGTTTGTGAAGGACGTGAAAGTGCATGCCGGTATAGCAGTAATCACAAAATGGTAACGTGTGAACTAAATGTGGATTGCAAAAGCAAAAACTTGGAAGTAGCCCAAAACTACGAAACCAACATAGGGTCCGAGATAGGACGCCGGAGTTTTAAAAAAACATTTCCGAACGAATTCTCCCTTTTAACCGCAGACAATGATATCAGCGCTGAGGTGCATGTTATATTGAGTATTTATGTTACTTAGTCTCATTCGCTGAACTATTGAAGAAAAGATAGCTGTTATAAAATACACCAGCAGGAAAATGCGGCAAACTGCCGGTAATCTCTTGTACATAGCAAAACTAGCTGATTTATAACATCGTCAACAACAGCCTTTACAAGAAGAAATATATGCACATCAAAAAATCATAAAAGAAAAAAAAACGCCACGTGGCATATATTGCATGTTATAGGATGGGATTAAATGACGCGAAGCGCTATACACTGAACAAATTCCATAAAATAAAGAAATAAACGCACGTACAAAAGCAATCGACCAGTGTAACTGAAAAGAATGAATTTCAATGGCTCATCTGGAACCAAAAAAGCTTATAATAAAAGTTGAATGAGTAAAAGATCACCTTACGAAGATAATCGTCGGGCCAGCCGTAGCTGTAAGAGAAGAAGAATTTAGAAACTACCTGGTAAAGTACGCCTGAAAACAACAAAACCTATGCTGAAAGGTAGGATCACCAAATCTTCGAGGACCGTGGATGAAAATAAATAGGCGAGTTGTCGAAAATTGTTAACCCAGGCACAGAAAATAGGTTAGTACCAACAACCTCACAACAACAGGTTAAACGCGGAAGGCTGCGCTGAGACTAAAAGCGCTAAGAACAAGCCAGAAATTAAGCAGTGGAGGACTTAGAGGGTTACGTTGCTTATTCATTAGTGCTGATTTTATAGTTGGTGTGTCCTCTCTAATGCCGTGCTTCATCTTATGGCAGCCTACTTATGATCTTGCTCATTCCCCTTTACATACTTTTTTCTTAAACGATTTCTTCGAGTGCATTCACTACATATTTTTAATACCAGGCCAAGCTTTTTTTCTCTCAGTTAGCGCCCATTTCCTGGCCAATCCCCCAGAGTGGTTATGAGCCATTCTCTTGGCACCAACCAACCAACAAGGGAAAAAGCGAGTTAAACAGGAGGACAAGGATCGAGCAAGTGCGATGGCGAACGCGACCCATAACTGGTCGGTTGGTCCTGCGGCGCACTGCTACCCAGAGCAGCAGCGACTTCATTCCGCTGGCCTGAGGTTGAGTAAGGGGACCTCTGAATGAGCAACCAGCACGCGCCATCAAAGGTGGTGCCAGCTAGGAGGAGGAAACAACTTTATTGGGAAAACACCTGCTGCGGGGACGCGGCCTAGGACGTCGTGATAGCTGGGCCCCTGTCAAGGCTTACTTGCGCGTCCTCTGTTGGAGGAGCACTTTCACGCCGTTGACGGTTCAGGGCAGCCACCACCAGCTGGACGGCCTGGAGTTGTGAGTTGTAATTGACATCTCTCGCTGCTGCTGTAAGCTGCGGCGGGAGCGTGGTGCCTTTCGCTTCTTCTAGATGAGTTAGGCAGTCCCATAAGACATGGGCCTCCGTGGCTCTGTCTCTATTACACAGTTTGCACAGATCACTGGTGTACACTTGTGGACATATATGCTTAGCTATCACTGGGGTCAGTAGACAGTTCGTCTGCAATTGTCTATATACCACTGGCTCTTTCCTTGTTAATTTGGGATGAGGTGGGGGAAAGGTCCTGCGGCTATGTCGGTACCACTCCAGGATCTCCATGTATGTGGTGAGTGGTGCCGTTTCTTCAGGCACCTGCAACCCTGGTGGGAGGCTCGGACTCTCGGACGCTTCGCGGCTGGTAAGCGCGTGTGCAGTCCGGTCCGCCTCCTCGTTGCGGTTGCTGTGCCCTTCTAGTGAGTTCAATGGGCCCACGTGTGCCGGGAACCATCTTATAGTCACTGGTGCCGACCGGGGGGGTAGGGTACCGCACACCCTCACAACACTGGGGGTCACACTGTTTGTAGCATAACTGGTGATCGCTGAGCGAGAGTCACTTAACACCATGGAGCATTTCGGATTAGTGAACGCCAAGGCGATGGCCATTTCTTCAGCGTTTTTTGTCTTTGGCTTTGATGCTGCCCGCCGTGTATAGGTCGCCAGTGGTGGCGGCTATCACCACTGCGGTGTAGGTGTCTGGTCGACCTGGGTGTTGAGCGACGTCGACGTAGAAGGCTCCTGTGTCCGTGGCGTGAGTGGCGGTTAGGGCCTTGGCTCTCGCGAGTCGTCGTTCTCGGTTGTGGTCTGGATGCATATGTCTGGGGATGGGACATATACGTAGGTTGTGTAGGAGATTTCGTGGCAGTGGTAGTGATTGTTCGCTGTTACGTTGTGATTCTTGCTTGCGAAAGCCCAGGTGGTCCAGGATGTGTCGCCCAGTGCGGGTCTGCAGTAGCCTCGTACGTTGCGCTGTGCGCTGAGCCTCGGCATTTTCTTCGAGAGTGTTGTGTACGCCTAATTAGAGAAGCTTCTCCGTACTGGTGTGGATGTATAGGCCTGTCGCCATCTTATACGCCTTGCGGATGAGTGCGTTGAGCTTTTGGCGTTCCGCTCTCTTCCAATTGTGATAGGCGGCCACGTATGCGATGTGGCTAATGGCAAAAGATTGTACCAAGCGGAGGAGGCTGGCCTCTTTCATGCCCGCATAGCGCGTGGATATTTTCCGGATTAATCTGATTGCTGTGGTGACTTTGGTTTCGAGCTTATTTACGGTGAAGCCTTTGCATCCACGCACGTCGAGTTGTAAGCCCAAGACTCGCAAGGTCTTTACGTGAGGGATGACGGTCCCGTCTCTTGTTCTTAGAATTATGCCGTCGGCCGCCGTGATATTTGTGCGTCGCCCGTAAGGTGATAGAACCAAGAGTTCCGATTTGGTTGGGGAGCATATCAGTCCAGTGTCACGAAGTCGATCTTTGATGACGTCGATTGCTTGTTGTAGGGTAGCCTCTATGTGGCCGTCGCTGCCTCCCGTAAGCCACAGGGTGATATCGTCGGTATAGATGGTGTGTTTAACATCGGGAAGGCTCGCGAGGTGATTGGCCACATCGATCATGACCAAGGTGAATAACATGGGGGAGATCACTGATCCCTGCGGCGTGCCGACGCTTCCCAGCTGCTTTTTGGGGAGCTGGATGTCCCCGGCGAGGATAGTCGTAGTCCGGTTGGACAGGAAATCTTTAACATACGCGAAAGTGCGTTGTCCCATGTTTAGGCGGGAGATTTGTTGCAGAATGGCTGAGTGCCGGATCTTGTCAAACGCGCTCTTGAGGTCCAAGCCGAGCACTGCCCTGTTGTCGAGGGAGCGTGCTGGCTCGTGAATGACCTCGTGTTTAAGTAGCAACATCGCATCCTGGGTCCCTAGCTTCGATCGGAAGCCGAGAATCGAGTTCGGATATAGATTGCCATCTTCAAGATACGCCTGCCATCGGTTGAGCAGTATATGCTCGAGGACTTTGCCGATGCAGGACGTGAGTGAGATGTGGCGCAGATTATCTATGTGCGGGGGCTTCCCGGGTTTAGGTATAAGGATCGTTTCCGCCTCTTTCCAGTGTTTAGGTAGTCGGCCACTACGCCAGCACTCGTAGTAACGTGTAAGTGCGGTGATGGCTGCGTCGTTCATGTTGCGGAGGGCTTTGTTCGTCGTCTTGTCCGGTCCTGCCGCCGACCTACAGTTGATGGTTTGTATCACTGCCCTGACCTCCCATTCCTCAATGTCTCTATCTAGGAGAGCATTGCTTCCCCCCGTGTAGTCTGGGAGAGGTTCGTTGGGAGTGACAGACAGGTACTTGTCATTCAGTCGTCTGCATAGTTCGGACTCGCCAAGCTCTTGTTTGGCCCGATGAAGGGTACGGGCGAGCCAATGGCGCTGCGAGCCTTTGGTCTTGTTCTCGGCTAGCAAGTGGCGTAGGAGGTTCCAGGTGCGGCTCTTGTGCATTTGTCCATCAGCTTCTTGGCATACCGCATGCCATTGTTGGCGGCAGAGGACCGCACAGTGTCTCTCGATTTCTCGGTTGAGTATCGCAATCCTCTTGCGGAGCTTTCGGTTGTGCCGTTGGCCTCTCCATCTGTTTTGCAGAGATTTCTTTGCCTCAAGTAGGTGTGCCAGTCGGCTGTCAATTTGAGAGATTGAGTCGTCGTATTCGATGTCAGTGGTGGCTGCCTGGGCCGCTCCGTGAAGGGCCGGCGTCCACTTCTCTGTGTCGTCCACTTGTGTTGGGATGTTATCCAATTCTCTGCGAAATTTGACCCAGTCAGTTATGCGTTGCACCTTGGGGGAAGGTGTTTGCATTGCAGATCGTAGTGGTATTGTGACTTCTATGATGCAGTGGTCACTGCCTAGCGTTTCCCGGTATTCCTCCAACGGATTCCAGCTCTATTGGAGAATGTGAGGTCGGGGTTAGTGTCGCGTTGCGTGGATGTTCCGAGGCGGGTGTGTGCTGTTGGGTCGTTGAGTAAGTGGTAGTCGGCGTCTGTAGCATCTTCCAGCAGGCTGCGTCCCTTGGCGCTTGTCTTGGGGTAGCCCCAGTTCGTGTGAGAGGCATTGAAGTCGCCGCAGAGTAATGCTGTGTTGCCATGAGCCAGTTGACTTGTCTTGTGAATCAGGGTTCGGAACCTTTGCTGGAAGTGCTTGGGGTTGCTGTATGTGTTGACTACAAAGGTACTCTCCTTCTTTTTCTTGCCAGTGATGAGTTCCACCGCGCAGTATTCGATGGCGCTGTTCTTTAGGAGCGTGTGTTCGACATAGGTGATCCCTTTCTTCACCAGAGTGCAGACTCCTTGACCGGCCCCTTTGCCTACGACGCGGGCGCTAGGTGGGCTGGCGTGGGAGCGATACCCCAGAAAAGTCGGAGGGATCTCACTATGCGTTTCTTGGAGTAGGATAACATCTGGTGATCGTGGGAGCTGTTTGATGTATTGTTGTAGGGCTGCTCGTCTGCACTGAAAACCGTTTGCGTTCCATTGCCAGACAACTAGTTCTCGGTTAGGGGCTAATGCTGCTCTGGCCATGTGGGGCGTTGGTTGGGTTGCGGGTAGTGCGTTCCGGAGCCGAGTTTAGCGATGGCTGCTTGCATCTGTACGAGTGTTTCTTGTATCGCCTGAGTGCTGTGTTGCATGGCTGACACGTCTGTTCGAGCGTCGTGAGGCGTGTGATGATAGTTGCAGTGGTAGCTTCGAGTGCTGCTAGACGCTTGTTGGTTGATTCCGCATGTTGGTTGAATCGTTCTTCATGCCCGTTGAAACGTTCTTCGATGCGGCGAAAGGCTGCTTTCAGATTCCCCTCCTTGGGTGTGTCAGTGGCTCTTCTCTTGAGTTGGGGTTCGGGTTCATCTGTTTCCGAATCCTCGTCGACAATTTCTTCAGCAGGCGCATCTTGGGTGGGTGTCGGTGGTAGTTGCTGGAGGGCGATCAGTTGGTCCAGCTTCCTGTTCATTTCCGCAATGCGGGCGTCTTGTTCCGCGACCTGCTCGAAGGGCGATCATTTCTAGATTCTGTGAGGGTTTCGCCAGTGGAGGTGTTGGCTTGGGTGCTTGCGGTTTGGGAGCTGGCGGCTTGACTACGTCGGTCCACGCCACTCGCTCTTTTGAGCGCGCCGCTAGATCGCAGCCCGTTTCGTTCAGCCGGAAAAGAATATTTGGAGGTGAAGCCCTTTAGAACTTTTTACGACAGAGGAGAGGCTGTGGAGCTTAAATAAATGGGATGCCCACGTTTATAACGTTACGTCAACCGCGTTGAAAAGACTATTTTTTCTGAGACGATGCCTTCGGCTAGTACCTTCTGAAATTAAACTGTTGGCCTACAACACGTACGTGAGATGTGTTCTTGAATATGCCCGTACACAAAAAAAACATTGCGAAGCTAGAAGACATTCAAAGAATAGCCGTGCTATTCATTTTTAACAAGTTTAGGCACATAGACTACCAACAGAAATGCTTAAAAACAGGCATACCAACGCTGCAATATTGAGAGAAACTAGCACGCGTACGATTCATATACCAGCTACGCTATAAGCAAGCCAACATTGACGCCTCCATTACAGTCAAACGCAAATTACAGTCAAACAATAAAGACCCGCGCGTAAACGCCCCACCCCCGAAATACTGCAACAATACTCATCATGCACGGAACGTTTAAAACACTCATTCTTCCAGCCTCATGTAACAGCCTCATGTAACACTCATGTAACAGCCTAACAGCCCTGATTACTAGCAGCAATTCTTTCAATATATTTTCCATCTTGTTGAAGAACGTTTGCGTTCGGAACCCTAACATGGCAATATTGCAATCATCTTTGCAAAATTGACTGTTTTAAACTGTTATTCTTTTGGCTCTTTGACAGTTAATTATTTGGATGCAGTACAATTATTGTGCTAGAACTTGGGTGTTAGAACTTCGTTAGAACTTCTTAGAATTTGGTTGTTAGAAATTCTCCTGTGCCCGTATTTTCTGTGTCGCGTCTGTTAAATACCTAGGTGTACATTTTGATGGGGATCTTTCGTGGAACACACACATGGCTCACATATGTAAAAAGCTTAGAACTATTGCCTGTATGCTGTATAACTTAAAAGTGTTTCTGCCGTTCTCTGTTCGAAGAATACTAGCTCAAACTTTGAGTTACAGTGTTCTTCGTTATGGCATGTGCTGTTTTTTTAACTGCTCCGCTACCTGGAAAAAGAGGGTTAACAGTATTTAAAAAAAACATTGCCAAGAGTGTTCTTTATAAGTCGCACGTGCCGGATTCGGACAGTGTATTTAAGGCAAGTGGTCTACCGTCATTCAATACATTGTTTAAGCACATCGTCGTGCTAAAATATTTCTGGTGTACGGATTACCGAACTCCCAATGTTAAACCTATACCTCTGCGGCACATACCTCGATATATGACGCCAAGGGTCCGTACGCATTACGGAATGGCAACGCGGCCATATTATGTTCCTGCTATCTTCAACGAATTGCCTGACGAATTGTTCTCTTCAACAACACGGAAACGCTTGCGTGCTGCTACGCTGGCATTGGAAATATGCTGAAGTATGCATGTGTACGTGATGATTGTTAGCTATTTCTTTGTTCTCTAATTGTTTTCTTGTGATGAGGAAAATGCCATCGATGTAGCTGAAACCCATGTTGATTTATTGTATCTCTGTTTGTATGTTTGTCTTTGTCTCTTCGGTTTGTCGGTTGTTGTTTGCTTTCCTTTTTTCTTTCCTTGCTTTAATTTTCTGTCTTCTCTCTTTTTTTTTCTTTTCTCTTTTTCTTTTTTTATCTTTTCTCTTTTGTTTGATTGCCTTTTTTTTACCTTCCTATTCAGTTACCACTGTCAAAGAGTCTTTTTTGCAGAAGTGAAGGCCGTTGCGGCCGGGCGACGCCGCACAAGCCCACCTGTAGGCTTTGGCGACCCCATTTTCTTCTGTACATACTCCTTGATAATAAACGATGATTATGTGGATCTTAGAACTTCGCAAGCATCAATGCAACGCGTATCCTAAACGATGAATAAGTTACGGATGTTTTTCATTGTGTGTTTTTCCGATCTCCTTACTGCCAAAATCTCGACAAGCGATTGACAGTATTTTAAATTAATAAACAAACAAATACATTTAAATAAATAAATAAATAAATAAATAAATAAACTACTCCAACACAGAACGAACCCGTCCTCTAACACTCTTTCTTGACAGGCACACGCGTAAAGGTCTTTTCCAGCGTATCCCACTCTTTTTTTAGAAAAGAGGTTGTCAGGCAGAACAACAAGATAACCCTTTTCCTCCGAGGTTTGAACACACAAATTGTTGGGTGCCAGATAATCAGCCACAGGTTCTACGCTACCCTCATTGCGTCGACTCCCGACGGAACGTGCACGGACTCCGGTCTACCATAGGGTCGAGAGTTGCCTCTACTCTTTGTGAAATCTTCCTTAGCAGAGTGGACCGCCCATCAGAGAAGTATCTCCTTGGGCTCCATAAACGTGTGTTCCGTTACGTTGACGACTATGTAGTTCTATCGGAGAGGCACGATTACCACAGAGTGTGCATTGACATCCCGAAAGTGCTGATGGAGTGCGGGTTTGCATTGAATTTCCCCTTCGAGTTATCTAAGGACAACGTTCTCCTGCATCTTGACCTACGGTTACATGTTTCTGATCGCCATGTTTTCTGGTGGTTCTGGCCTGGGTTGACTAAGCCGCTTCTGAAGTACGGATCGGCGCATTCACAAATCGTTAAGAATTGCATCGGGCTATCGTGCATCAAGTCGGCCCTCTAAAAATCTTTTCCCCATTCTGTAAGCACAAGCTTCGGACCTCAGGTGGCTAGGTTGAAAGCTTCTGGGTTCCCCGATAACCTGTTGTCGACCATACGTCAGAAACTAGTGAAATGGGTAAAGTATGGGTGTTGTTCCGAGCCCAACCGAGACAGGGCAGAAGCTGGAATAGGAGAGATCGCGGCGGTGCCCTACATGCCTACGATGTTACACATCGAAAAAAGGAGCGAAATGTTTTAATCTTGACGAATTGTTTAGTGCCCCTGAAAAGTTTTCTTGTGTTTGCGCAGCTGTTGAAAGAAAGGCCATGGCATGCCCAGGGTCCGGCCTTTTTTCTATTAAACACAGTCCTGTGGATGTGGCCCGCCGCCTGGCGGTGCTCAATGTGATACCGTTGAAGTGCACACGTGTGGGTATCGGGCAAACAGGACGCTGCTTGAATATTCATCTGCGCGAACATGAAAGGGCCGTGCAAACTGATAAAGCATTCAAACTTGTCTGCGCGTTGCTCGTCGTGAGGATGCTGTCCCCTGTTCAGTGCAACATCAACTTTAGTTCGTCACCGTGACCAAAAGACTCGCGAAATCGTGGAGACAGCTCATATCGCGAAAATGGGTGACAGGTGTGTAAGCGTGCCCTTCATATACGTGTCTATTCTTGAAGTTAACTATCTTGGTGTTACTTAAGAGAAGGTTCACTTGTGTCTGGCCGAAGTTATGCACTACGTTTTCTTGTGTGTTATCCCTTTTCTTCATGTATATATTTTCGTGTTTTTTTTTTTCAATAAATGTTTAGTTGATAGTGACGCTCGGTCCCGTTGTTTTTGTTTCTCCTGGTTCTTGTTTCTTCACGATTCCTGCAGTAACCCTGTGGACATCATCTGCGCCAAGGACTCCAGGTCATTAGGTATATTGCGTTTACATTTGCGTCATGCTCCTTCTGAAATTCGTAAACTAACTTCGACAACATACGTTCGATCACGACTCGAGTTTACGTCACCGATCTGGTCCTTCTACCATCAATATTTGAGTCAGAAGATTGAAAAATAGATCTGCAAAGTTTATTTCACGTTATTACAAGTACCCCTCAAGTGTAACATATATTAACAGAAATCTTTCCCTTCACCCGCCAGATGGACGCAATAGTTCTCTTTTATGCCTTTTTACAATTATGTTTACAAGGCAGCGAAATTAAGGCAACAACTTAAAGTTCTGACTGACATTTCACGTAGGGTAAATAATCAACATTGTTTTTCCCGCCAGTACGGCAAAACATGCATTTAACTTATCTGCACTTCCCAGGCCATCAGGCTTTGCAACAGTACTTCTGATAAAATGTAAGCACGATGCATTCTGTGGACATATTCATGCTCACTTTTTTTTGCAATTTTGTACCAATCTGTTATGACTCTTTTTGTGAATTTTGTGTTTACGCATTTTTGCGTTTAAAGTGTCTGTATACTCTTGCATGCTTTTTATGTTGAATATACGGTATGGTATTTCTTGTTTGCGCAAGTTGTACCACAGGTTATCTTTGTATTTTGCATTTCTATAGATATGCATTGACGGCCAATTTCTCATCTATTTTTTTGGACTGCGTTCGTTTTTTGTGCCTTTTTGAAATATTGTTAATTTCGCAGTTTTCTTATGTCCCCGTCTTACAATGCCCTGGCAGGGCCTGTAAGGTACTTTAAATAATTACGCAAATAAATTGAAATTTTATATTTATTTATTGATTGATAGTTATAAACAAAAAGATATGTATATTTATTGAATAAATATAATTACAAATCAATCACTAAATAAATTTCTCCTTCTAGAATGTTAGAATATTTACACATACCACCTCGAAACATCTCAAAGCCCAGCCCGGCCCAGCCCAGCTCGAAGCCCAGCTCGAAACATATCGAAGCACAAATTAGACTGCTGTAATAAGAAATCGCAGGGATCACGAAGAGAAAAACGCCCGTAATCAGGCACTCACCTTGGAGTACTTTTGCCACCTCGGTGATTCTACCAGAGCTGCATAGATGTCGAACTGAACGATGGTGGCCGAGAACACGAGGAAGCATTCTCCACCCGGTGCCATGAGTGCCTCGATATTCCTGACGGCGTGGTGCTGGTCGGTGATCCAGTGGAGAGTGAGGAACGAATACACCCGCTGGAAGTGGCCATGCTCCCGAACAAATGCAGCAACCTCATCATCGGACATCAGGTCCAGGTTCTGGTACTCGATCTTTGGGTGGGCGTGGTTCTCGCGTGCAAAGGCAAGCATCGCCGGTGCATTATCCACAGCCACTAGACGCTGGCACCAGGTCGGCAGCGAGGGCAGCAAGTACTTCAGAGTGAAGCTGCGGGGTGGCGAAAAGTTATTGCTCCGCAAGAAAAACCAATTGCACTATTTGATGGGTAACAGCAATTGACAGCAACTTAAAGTATTTGTGTTTTAGATCTATTGCTCGCAGCACGTTCTGCAAAGCGTGACGCTCTGATTTCGATATAATGTATCCAATGTCGGAATTATATTTCCCCCAACTGAATCCCAAAAGTTACCCCCACGATACGAGGCAGCACAATTTAGTCAAAAGGCAAGATTCCACTTCTCAAGGAAATGTGTTGAGAAATACCGTTCTTTTTGAAAAGCAACTGCAGCGCACCTCGCCCGAGTAGATTTATGGGGTCATTTTTTCCCGAAAATTAAATGCAGAACACAAAGACCCTTTGTGCCTTTCGCTGCATTTAAACAACCGCGTATATCGCTAAGTAAGGCCAACAAACACCTACGTTCCTGCATGCTGGGCCGACAGTTCATGTTGGTAGCAAAAAAAAAACCCGCCCGCATCTTCCCACGGGGGGAACTCGAGTAAATGCGTCGCAGAGTGGTGGGGGTATCGCGTGAATCTTGCGTAATTGGGTATGGTTTGAGAAAGCTTAATTGTTATTTCGTCTTTAATATTCTTATTTATTGAATGAAGGAGAAGCGAAGGCAAAGAGTGTAAAGTTAAAGTCTGTCTTTATTGCTTGGGGCCGTCAATCAAAGGGTCAAGTCAAGCGAAAGCCAAGCAAAGACGCCCTTGACTGAATTCCGAATGCGCGCTCCGCCGGTTATATAGACATGCCCCGCGTTCGAGGGAGAGGAGAACGGGGGAGAGACGCGCATGCGCACACTTCCGTACCCAAGCGCGCAAACTTTCCACGCACCCACCACGCCGTTATCACGTGTACACGCCCTGCCGCCGTTACTGCTGAGCGCGACGCAGCGCACGGGTAGCTACGACGCATGCGCGCACAGACGCGCTCCCCCCGCACCTCCGCAGCTGTTGTTGAGAGCGACGGAGCGCATGGGGTACACGCGCTCCTCCCACACCGCCGCACCTGTTGTTGAGAGCGAGGAGGGTACGGGGGAGAGACACGTACCTGCGCCTCGACGCGACGCGCATGCGCAGTGAGCGTGTGTACGGCGCCGACAACATCGCCGAGTGACATCGCCAGCCTAAAATGCTCCGCATTTAAGAGCGTGAAAAAAATTTGGCCGCGTATCTGCTCCTTTCGTTGCAGATGTCGACAAAAGACGATAGTCTTTATCGACTTTTGCCAAGTAAATGCCTCCCTTCGCTTTCCCGCTCACCTCTCATGTTGTCCCTCTTGCGTCGCGCTCCTCCCAAGGTAAAGACGGCACTGGTTGGCCTAAATGATTTTAAATTTTCCGCGTTCCACTGCTCCAAACCGGGTGTCTCGATGCCAACGCTGCCGTACGGCGAAGACGCGCGTGAATCGAGGCACCCTACTTGAACGTTTATAGAACCGCGTTTCCCTACTCCACGTGCGTTACAAGCAGAACGTGGAACCTACCTAGTGGGACCTATCGTAACTGTTGCCAGTTGATGTCTTAAACAGGCGCCAGAAGCTATAGTGGCGCGGGTGACAGCAGGCGATGGCGGAGGAAATATTTTTTCTGCAGTTGATGAAGTATTTAATTTCGCAAAAGTCAAACATGTAAGATTTTTTGTAAAGGAACACTGCAAATATCACTTCTGTATTAATCTGTTTGATATTTGCGAAATGTCTTGTTCTTCTTCAACAATGTTGACAAGTATGAACATTACACCGCCGGGCTTAGACGGGTAGATTTAGCTGTGACTATATAAGACTAATGCGCAGGCATTGTTTTACTTTCGCCGGGTGGCTGAATCGAGTCACAGACAGACAGATGGACAGACAGACAGACAGACAGACAGACAGACATACAGACAGACAGACATGCAGACAGACCAAAATTTCTGGGTTTAAGTAGCCCAAGAAAGACTATCGTCTTTAAAAATCCACTTGGTCACTAAATAATAGTGCCCTTGAAATAACCCGTCCATGTAGCGCTTTTTGAGGCAATCTTTTTGTCGTTACCGCAGTGATGCATTTCACTTTGTGTGCAGCAGCATTAAGAGTTCGCACAATGCTTCAACTTCATAGAAGTTAATGCACAGCGAGACCGTGTTGTATCTTTACCCGGGTTGAACGAAAGCATACAACAGTACTTTCAAAACATTAATTTATATCGTAGCGATGGACATTAAATTAGCCCAATGTTAAGTGTAGTTCACCCTGGTGGGTGTACAACCACTTAGGGTGCATTCGTGGCCACAATAAAATCTACGCACATTCTATTCCTTTTGTTGGCTGACTGTGGTCGTTATAACACCTGAAGAGAAGTGTTCACTTTGAAATCGGAGGAACCACTGCCTTTTGCTTTTACGTATTTCCGCAGTAAAATCACCAACTATATCGAAGGTACGCGACGTTCCTGGTACGCCAAAACGAATTGTTCGTACCAGAGAATGGTTGGTACATCAAGAACCTGTCACTTGCACTTCGCGAGTGACCGGAAGATACGTGGATGGTAAAGGTCAAGACTCCGACAGTTGTCCTCACGGCGCATACATGCCCGTAGCCGAAGGAACGTTTTTGGCGTAATAGTCGTCAGGGTCTTCATTAGGGATGTCTCTAAACAAGACAAACTCATTCATCCAGTCGATTGCCAGTTACTTGCGGCAGGGGAGTACAACGCCATCAACTCAGCGGATGCTTTATTGTACCACTGAGTATATACAGCCCAGCATACTGAAAGGTGGCCTCGATAACTTGGGCTGCACGAACTGTTCATAGCTGAAATATTATCGACACACTCCTTTCATGGTCGTGAGTTGCTTTAATGTAAATGTCTCCAAACTATACAAGAGCTAGGGCAGTTGATACTGGGATAGTTTGGATTAGAAGAGGTGTACATCGTTAGCCTAATGCGTAGAATTTCAAAATACGTTTGATCAATCCTTCATCTGTGCTGGTTGGATATGAGGTCAGAACCAATGGTTGTTTGTCAAGCCGTAAAGACCCAACTAAAACGAAAGAGGCAGCAGCACCCACCTACAAATACATGGAAATAACACCAGATTCGCAAGAAGTGTGTAGAAAGTACACGATGGGTAGTATGGGAGAGGCAGTCACCAGGTTTCCCAATGGCATCAATGAACACGGACGAGCATATGTAATATTGGGGCCAGCACATCAGTCCGTACAGAAGAACGAACACTTCCGAACACTTCTACCGAACACTTCTACCATGGGCACTTCTGCGAGCACGCCTACTCGAAAACGCTGACCACTTATTGAGACATTCCACAGTACTACATGCTCGGTAGAAGCGAGTAATGCCAGCGGGTAAAGGAGTAGACAAGGAGTAAGAAGCAACACTCAGAAGAGAAGGGGCAAACACATACTCAAGTTCACAAAGACTATAAGTAAACCTCTCGGAAGACTGTAAGCCCTAATTCATATACTGCGGCGTAGAGGCGGATCTATATCATATAGTATGGCCTGCAAAACCACACGAAAATAGATAACATCAAAGAAACGACGAACAAGTGACGGGGGGAAATGCTTTACCGCGTAGACCCGGATGTTGAGGAGAGCCGATGCAGAGGTAAGAATAGCGGCAAGATCCCACGGACGCCTGAAATACGGGGAACCGACATCCAATTTTAAAGCAAATAAAGGATGTTTTCGTTTTTATGGTCTCAACGGGGCATGAGCCAGTTATGCAACGCATGTCAGCAGCATCCTTTTTGCATGACAACCCAATTACATCAAGAATTTCAGAGCACACAAGAAGTGGTTGCGTCCGTTCTTGTTTGAAGACTGGATTTTTAAGATACCGGTGTCCCGGGCATGGTGCCTGGAGCCTTCCATTATTATTGGTCACTATCCGGAAAAGTTCGGTTTAATAACTTCGTTTCAGCGATGGTATTCTTGGTAAATCCCGCACAAGTGAATTGCGCAGAATTAATTACGACCAATTAGCTGAGGTTTATTACGGACGAAGGCCCGTAACATATTGAATATCTCTAGAAGGATCTTTAAGAATGCGTCAAAATTTCCTCCCCACGCTGGCAATTAGCCTCGAGACGCGCAAACACCTGGCCGAATATCACCCCAGCCACACGAACCTCACGTTACCCCGAACAGCGTACCTAGTTAACATTGCGTGTTGCGTCAGCGGCTCCCACATGAGAACTGTTTGGACGCGTAGTTCAGCCAGGGGAGTGAAACTTCCTATACCTTGCATGGGACGCGATATTCGCTCGAAGCGCCGGGCAAACCCCTGGTGTTTGGGGGCGGTACTAAAAACATGGCGGCGCGTTTTAGACATGCACTGGGAAACGCCATCTTGATGAGGACTGAAAAGCCGAGCGGGATGGGGGAAAAGCGGGGGCAAATTAGCGCCAAATTCAATTGGGACGCACATGGAAGGTAAATTGAGCGAGTGGAAGATATTAGGATGGCCAGCGCACAACCTTTTTCCTGTTGCGCAACACGTCACATTATCGAAAATGCAATTGTTTTGTTCTGATTGATGAAGTTTTACGCGTCCACTTCTTTTTGCACCACTTATTCTAAGTAAAACGTGGTTTCGGTTTATTAGTATACACAATCTAAACAAGGATAAAGAGTACAGGAATTTTCATTTTTATTGCTAAATGTACCATTAATACAGTACAAACACAACTTGGATATTTTACACTTTTAGTCGCAAACAAAAGTGTATGGCACATGGCCGCATGCAAATTAGGTATCCAGCCAGTGCATATCTGTCCAGTGCCTTGTCTGTCCAAGGTCGGCGTAGTCTCTGGTGGTGAAATCGGCAGGACACAGCCGGTAGCTGCTGTAGATCTGTCGAGGTGGTAAATGAGCCTGGTTCTGCCTTCTCGCACACTGGCGCCAAACGCGACATCTGAAACATCAACAAGCACGTGTGTATATTTCGGTTAGAATGAATACTAGCTTTACTGCTGCTTTCAGGCGCACATAGTTTTGAGTGCAAACTAGCATCTGTATTCGAAATAAACGTTATCTGATATATTAGGAATCTTTCTTTCTTAAATTGATTTTGGCTACAAAGACGACTTGTGACCAATCGTAAAGGCACATTTTAAATTAAAATCAGCCCTTATTATTAAGAGACGCAGATACGTTTTACATTTGTGCGATGATGATGTTCGGTGGCAACGACCCACGTTTCCTCCTAACCCAAAATACGTTTCTGCAGACAAAAGCAGCCATGCCACAGCAGAATCGCTAAGCAATTATTCATGCATATTTACTTTGGCGCCCTTTGTATTCATTAGGCATTTCTCGGGCGCTACAATAAACCGGTTATAAAAACCTTATTTAAAAACTTCTTATAAATTCCTAGCAAAGGTTAAGCCTGCACTGTCAAATTATTTATCGGCTTATAGCTGTAACTGCGTTCTTGTGAATATATCGATCGTTCTTGTGCTCAAGCTGAAACTGCAAGCACGGAACTGAAGGTGAAGTTATAAATTATAAGTGGCGAAATTATAGTTATGATTGTATTATAAACATATAAAGTAATTGCTTACTTTGTATAGTTATTGCTACAAATTTATTCTGCTATGTGCCGTTGATTCACGTGACGACATAATGCAGAACACACAGAACGCACAATGGAAACACAATAAAATAATTCATGTAGTCACTACATAGTTAACATAGTGCTAACAACACGATATGAACCTGCGGACCCATGCTTTGCGCCATAAGTGTATCGGAGATGCCTTCCTCCAGCTGTGGACATAAACAGGCTGATAATAATAACGATAACAATATTACTGGTAATAATATAATAAACACAATAGTATTAGTAATAATAACAGCAACGGATGCTACGAAAACAAACTAAACGCAGGCAATCAAAAGATAATAAAAATAGTGCAGATAAACTCACATTGTTCCATTAGTTATTGTATATGTTGCCTCATATACATTTTGCTGCATACCGTGCATTCACTTGCGCTAAAATGCAAAGCACACTATCGAAACGCATTAAATCAATAACTCACGTATGAACCAACGTGTGTAGCTAATGTAGTGATTGGATTAATTACCAGATGCTCTGCCGCGCACTTCATGCTTCATTCAAGAGTCAAAGAAGACAATCAGAATGTAATAAATAGATAGTGCACGTGCATGCTCAAGCTACTGCTGCAACCGCATCCTGCTATCTCGTGCAAGCGTAGAAAAGCAAAACGAGCAGCATGCAGACCGTACCTTTCGTCCGCCGGGATCCAAAAGAAGTTTATGCCGGCCTGGCGTGAAGAATTTTGACACCACTCAGTACAGCACGATCTGGGATGACGGCGCGAATCCATTCATGCGTCTGTTTCGATGAAACAGACTTTACGGTGGTAAAAACGGCCCTTGGAACACCGTGGATCGTATCATACCTATGGGCGCGACAAGAAACGCCCCTTTTCAGCGGTGCGAAGCAGAAAGGCGCGGTTCCTGTTTTCCACTGCTGGTGGCGCTCGCATTTTCGCAATCTGGAACTGCAACTTTTAAGTTTACTTGCATATTAAAAACTCCGTAATTAATAAGTAACCTAGTATTAAATATAAGATGCAACAACAACGTTCATTTATGCTCGCATGTAGTACAGCCCCGAAACGTCAGGATCGCTGCAGTCACGGGACAGAAAAGCGGCGGAGTTTCATCCCCCTCGTTCAGCCGCTCGTGTCCCGTGCGCCGGGATACGTTTCACTTGGTCGGTGTGCAAATCGTTCCTTTGCGCGAACGGGAGCTGCACGGCGGGTGCTGCCCAAGCCGAGAAACGCGGGATGGCTAGGAAGTGGAAAAAGGGGCAGAGAACAGCAGCATGATAAGCCCTTGGATTGACATTTCCTTGGCACCGTCGCACTCCCTGATCTCTAAAACACTTGTCTCCACGTGTTTGCTGCTCTATACCTTCGTTCTCTGCTTTTCTTATTTTATAGCACGACGGCGATCAACGCGACAATTTGAGTATATGTCCTACATATTTCGCACGCACGGCTCAATGTTTGCTTTTAACTCTCTAGTTATATATAATAAATACGTATTATAGCCCCCACCCCTTCAATTCATCCACCTCCGATTCCTAACATCACTATTGATAAGGTAATGGAGTCTGATACTACCCTTTATGCCCACTAAATTTCCAAATGCCTTAAAATAACTTGTAGTTGATCGCCTTGTAAGCACGCAAACGATATTGCATTTTATTTAAAGAACAATAAAGGCCCCACTATGCGAGAACGCTGTGTGCGGCGTCGCCGTGACCAAACGACGAACCTAACAATGGCACTGCGAATCGTGTAATTATAAAACAAAATTCGACGAACATGGGTTGAAGATTAGAATTTGGGACCTTCAGGATGTGGATCCAACGCACCTTCCCTGCACCATCACCCACCCGTGGTCGTGGCCAAAAAACGTAGTGCCTTCTGAAGGACTCGTGACCTCAAACATAAAAAGGCGTGCTATGCATGTATAAAGGACTCTGCAACAGTTCGAATAAACGGTTTAACTCGTTCTTCGCGTCTCGGAACACTCCGTACGCTATAGTTACTGCAAGCACTGCATGACTTGTTCGTAGTAGCAGACGCGCCTTCTGTTTGTACGTTGTTTTTGTTTTTCTGTGGCCTGGGTTGGCGTGTTACGCAAACAGTAGGATGCTTGCGACGGGTTAAAGAATCGGACAGCCACCATGTTTGTCCGCAAGAATAGAGCTCGTGGCCTTGCAGAGCTTAACGCTCTATGGGACGGACGCATGTCGTTCGACTGGAGGAGAAGAGCGGTAATTGAAGAAGCGTCCGCCCAAACAGAAGGGCGAATGGGCGCGAAAACAATGGAAAGCCGCTGCCACCGCGCTTAACAATATTATTAGGTGTGGCGTTTATCCGTCTCAAAATAAGAAAGGAAGAGTAGTTTCCGTTCATAAGAGGCGCGATTGTGGTGTGTTAAATAGCTATCGCCCTAGAATCATGTTGCCCTTTTTAGGCAAGTTAATAGAAAAACGTTTTTTAACAAGGCTCTAGAAATATCTCTGCAAATTTCAACTTCTCACACCCACGTGTCAGTTTGGCTTTCGGCCTAATTTTTTCACTGAGGTTGATATCAACAAGGCAACTTATTTCATAATCCAATCAATTGATTCCGGCCTATTTGCAGCAGCTATATTTGCCGAGCCCCTAAAGGCGTTTGACTACATTACTCACGAAATTTGTTTTTCAAAATTAGAATCATGCCGTGTCTGTGGGCCAACATTAGTGCTACTGAGGCCATATCTGGCAGATACGCTTAGGCTGCGGAATGCAGTGGCGTAGTTTCCGAGTACAAGTAAATATAGGCGTCCCTCAGGGTTCGATATTGGGACAGCTATTGTTCTTGTTGTTTATTCTTTACGCAGATGACACCACAGACATTAATAACCTCAATAAAAATTAAACTCAAACCTTAATAAGAATAACGACAATTTAGTAAGGCTATCCGATTGGTGCCGAAACCTTAGGTTAAATGTAAACGCTAGTAAAACCAGTTTCCTGATTTTTCACTCCCATCATAAGCAAATTACCTCAACCCCCATATCCGCATTGACATCTACCCTTCAGATTACACCACAACCCTAGGAGTGGTGCTCGATAAACATTTAAAATCTCACTTGCACATCAAATAACCTATTGGCAAAATTGCGTTGGTATTCATATACTAATTAGAACTCGCGCATATTTTGCTCTGCCCGCTCTCCGATCTCTTTACAACTGTTCTGCACACAGTCATTTAACATATGGTCTTGGTTCGTGGGGACAAACCTTTGATATTCATCTATCACCGCTTGTTTCTTTGCAAACTCCAGCCTTCCGTATCTTTATTTCAACCATCCGAAAGAGACTGCTCAACATTTATATGTTGACCTTCAAATCCTACCACTTCTTTTTGAATATAACATAAAATTGTGCATTTTGCTCTTCCGGGTGAGAAAGAAATTAATCCACAACTGCATCGACCAGTCGTTACTTTTTAACTCCAACAGCACCCGCTTTTCAGAGCACAAAAACCTAATTCTACTGAAAATGGCTCGGCGGACTAACTGCCGTATTCGCAGCCATTTCTTAATGGAGTGAACTACTCGCCCACCATAAATCTGTTATTTTTATTTTATTTACTTACAAACACTGCACGCAGCACTGCTGCCCAAGCAGGAGAGGAGTTATTGTAGCTGTGTTAGAAGCAATTTTTCAAAACAGTTAACATTAGTACACTGGACAATACATTCAGCTAGCGCGTTCGATTGTTCAGTTGTGCGGGGGAAATACATTTGAAAGCGCTTACTTCGGCTAAAGTAGGGGCGTTCAACTTTAGAGTTTAGAGTGATTTAATCTGGTTGATCTTAGTGGTGCGGTATGTACATACATATCTCTGCATCAACCAGTTTTACTGTTATACAGCAGAAAAACAATTTACGCCTTGCAACCTGTCGACGCAGGTGAAGTGGTTCCAACTCCAGCTGCTGCAACATGTTTGTAACAGATGACGAGGATCGGTAGTCATGCGTTATAAATCTTGCCGCCAATCGCTGTATCCTCTTAACCCTGGAAATATCTTTGGAATAGAAAGGGTCCCATACAATGGAGGCGTACTCGAGGACTGGTCTGATGAGAGTGCGATAGGCTTCAAGTTTTGCCTTTTTTGATGATGTTCTCAATTTCCGTTTCAAAAACAGTAGTTTCCTGAACGCTTTAGCGCAGATATTGTCGATGTGGGCACCCCATTTAAGATTGTGGCTAATCGTTAAACCTAAGTACTTCGTAGATGAGACATTCTGAATAATTTGTTCACAAATTTTGTACACATACGGTAGGGTATTCCGCTCTCTTGTTATTGTCATGCTTACTGCTTTAGTAAAGTCGATCCGCATTTTTCTCCTATCGCACCAGTCCGCAAGTTTAAAAATGTTCTCTTTTAACACCATCTTGTCTGAGATATCATTAATAACCAAATAAACAACACAGTCATCACCGAACCATTTCACAGTAGTGGTATCAGCAATACCAGCAGCAATGTCATTTATAAAATCAAAAATAATAATGGTCCGAGCACAGATCCATGAGGAACTCCAGACATGACACTGATATGGTTAGATCGATCAGAATTACATTAAACAAACTGAGTACGATTGAGTAAATATGCTTCAATCCTGTAGACCAGCCTATCTGGAAGCCCAATTTCTTTTAATTTGTCAAGAAGCAACTTATGTGGCACACGATCAAATGCTTTTGATAGGTCCAAGAACACTGCATCAATTTGAAGGTGGTTATCTACAGCTGATTGGAAGTCATGAATTACAGACACCAGTTGAGTTATAGTAGAAACATTCTTACGAAAACCGTGCTGATAAAACAAAAAAATGTTTTGAATCGAGGTGCTGGATTATGTGGCTGGCTACTATGTTTTCTAATATTTTGCAACATGTACTTATTATTGAGATTGGTCTGTAATTATTAGGACCTAAGTTATCCACGGATCTAATACTGGTACAACCTTGGCTGTTAGCCAGGCGCTGGGTAGCATACACTGATGAAGAAAAGCGTTAAAGAGTACACCGAGGTACTCGGAGACTAGTTCAGAGTACCGTTGCAGAAATGCTGTGGTATATTATCAGCCCCACTTGATTTTCTAACATTAATTTCTAATAGCAAGAAAAATATGCCTTCCTGGCTTATAGTAACATCATCCATCAGAGATATACCCAGAAAAGAAGAGGCTATCGGTCTTGTTAGCTGTGTAAATCGGGCTCCGTAAAGGAAGTTTGAAAACATTTGTTTAATGCATTCGCAACACTCTGAAGAATATTGGTAACAGTACCATTAATTCTTAGTTGATCAACGGTATGTTTAGAATTAGAAAGAAAACGCCAAAACTTCTCAGGGGACTTTTTCAAGAAAAAAAGAAGTGTGTGTTCGTAAAATGTTGAGCGTGCGTTTTGTAACTTCAATGTCAGTTCACCCTTTAAACAGCTTAGTTCATGGCAATTTTGATTCTGAGTTGGTGGTTTTCGTCCCCGGCGAATGCGCCGTTTTAAAGGAATAATTTCTCGCGTAATCCATGGGTTCTGGCGTTGTGTTTTCATTCGGCGGATCGGTACATATTCATTTATGCAGTGCGTGACAATCTTTTTAAATTGATCCCAGAGTAATTGGAAGTCCCCACCGCGTGCAAAATCTAGCAAAAAATGCACATAATCAAGAATAGACTCGTAGTTAGCCCTAAGAAAATCACGATACGTTTTAACCTCAGAGGCCACTTCTTTATGTACGTTTAATGTAACCTGGACCAATTTGTGGTCGGCAACGCCGGTTGTAGTCTCTACGAAGCAATTGTCCTGGAAATTTTTGATGAACACCAAGTCGAGTATCGATTGTTTGTTGTCAGCAACACGTGTAGGTGCCATGACTAGCTGTTTTAAGTTGTGAAAGAAAGGAGTTTCCAGAAGAATTTGCGCGCTCGCACTATCCTGTGACGCAGATACAGATAGTGTATTCCAGTCTATTGTGGGAAGGTTGAAATCCCCTGTTAGAATAAATTTTGCACGCCCCTCAGCATGCGCTCGAGATAGGCAGAGAGCAATTTCATATACTCGACTGAGCGTTTTGGTGGCCTGTACACACCGAACAGAAAAGAAACACTGCGGTAGCTAAGCTGACAACAGACGCTTTCATGGTTGGTATATCTCCGAGTAAGAAGCAATTACTGTAGTTTTTCAGTATCAGAGCCACACCTCCTCCTGGTCCTTCTCTGTCCCGCTTAATTATATTTTGAGAGGGGGGAACAACTTCAGAATCATTGATGTGGGAATTCAGCCACGTTTCTGCAACAGCCAAAATGTGTGGATCGGGGCAATGTAACGGGGCACAGTGGTGGGCAATACCACTCAGCGTCATTACACAGGACCAGCGACGACGACGACGAAGAAGGGGCTGGCAGCAAGAATCGGTTTTATTATCATTAAGGGATTTTAATCATCTTAAATTCTCATGGAAACCTGAATGGTGCCCTTCACGCAACTTAGAGGTGGTTATTACAGCCTTTGCGTTGTCGAGTACCCAAGTTAAATAGGTATTTGCACAGGTCTCGTCTGGCGCCAACAGCTCTGTGCAACTATTGCAACGAAGACGAGTCTGTCGAACACTACCTGTTGACATGCCGACGTTTTTCCCGACTGAGACGACAGTCCTTGGAGGTGCCGCTTTGCAGTTTGGGGATATCCCTAACAGTGCCGGGTATTCTATCGTTCGGGGCATCCGAAACGGGGTTCTGCCGCCGGGATGTATGCTCTGCCCTCCTGCGCTACATTGAAAATTCAAAACGATTCTCTTTATGATTGCGATTGGTCACCCTCGCTTTGATTTTTCTGGGTTTTTTTTTCCTTTTTTCTCAAGAATTTTTCCAACCGGTCTAAATTATCTTTCCTAAACGTCTCGTGATTAGATCAGAATTCCATTCATTTTAACCATCCTCTATTGATTGGCCGATCCCCTGATTGGGTATGTGCCATACCTAAAGGCGCAACAACAACAACAACAACCCTGCGCTGGCCATCTGATCGTCATCTTGTAAATAGTGTAAATATATTCTTCTCCTCCTTCATGGTTTGTCTCATATGTTTTGGCGCCACGTTATTATATATACTGCTAATGGGTTGATTGGAAGGAAGACACGAGTCCGCTGGAGAGTGATCAAGAAACAAAACCGTCCAAGATGAACCAGCCAGAGGATTCGACTCGTGCCGCACGATCACGCACCGGTGATGACAGCCGTTGATCCGTGCTACATGCTCATTCGGGGATTGACCGGTCGGTGAAGAGGGATTGGACGGCGAGAGCACTTCAAGCAATCTCCATTACAATTGCCCCCGGTGAAGCAGGAGCCATCCTACTGACTTACGGTGACGAAACGACTGCTGGGTCGTAGTAGGGCTTCAAGCGACTGGTGTGGACGGTTTCGCTGCCACGGCAGCGAAGGTCTGTAGAGGGCGTCAGTGGTTCAACTGCGTAGTTCACGGGAGAAGTACACTTGAGGACGCCGTAGGGGCCATGATATTTCTTAAGCAGTTTGGAGGATAGACCCCGTGTAGTAGCGGGGACCCACAACAACACAAGGTCGCCAGCACGAAAGGAAGATGAGGCGTGACCATTGTCGTGAAGATGCTTCTGGCGACCCTGGTTATGTGTTGTCAGTGAGCGGGCGAGCTGCCTGGCACCCTTCGGCTTGTTGGGTTATGTCAGAAATGGGGTGGCACTCAGAAGAATCGGGGCTGTAGGGTAGTATTGTGTCCATTGTGCAAGACGGCTCGCGTCCATAGAGGAGGAAAAAAGGTGAAAAGCTAGTAGTAGTCTGTGCGGCGGTGTTGTAAGCAAACGTTACAAAAGGTAGCACTACAGCCCAATTTGAATGATCACGAGCGACGTACATGGTGAGCATGTCTCCGAGTGAGCGGTTGAATCTCAGGTCAGGCCGTTCGTCTATGGGTGGTATGAGGACGTAGTGCGATGAACGATTCGGCATTGAGCGAGGAGGGGTTCCGCAACCTCAGAGAGGAAGAGAGGAATACGCGCCCTCTGTCGCTGAGTAATTCGCGGGGGGCACCATGCCGCAAGACAAAGGAGCGCTAGACGACCACAGCAACATCACGCGCCGTATTGGCTGGCAGCGCTGCGGTTTCGGCGTAGCCGGTTAGGTAGTCGACCGCAACAATAATGCATCGGTGGCCGGAAGGCGTGCATGGCAAGGGACCGTACAGATCGATGCCGACACGATCGTAAGGATGAAGAGGACATGACAAAGGTTGCAGAGGGCCGGCTGGTTGTGGTGCAGGCGTCTTGCGGCGCTGACAGTCAGTGCAAGCACGAATGTGTTTTCTCACGAAGCAATACATTCCGCGCCAATTTGTATCGCTGGCGGAGGTGAGTGTACGTTTTCAGAAGTCCAGCGTGAGCGGTTTGGGGATCAGCATGGTAAGCAGCGCACACATCCGCACGTAAACTGCGCGGAATCACAAGAAGCCACTTCCGACCATCATTACGGCGATAGAGAAGGTGGTCATTCCGTATGGCGAAGTGGGCGGCTTGGCGTCGAAGAGCCCTCGGCCGCGCAGGAATAGGTGTAGTGGAGAGAAACTCGATGATCTTCGCAATCCATGGATCACTGCGCTACCGGGAAGCTATGTCGGTGAAGGTCAATGACACTAAGAGCGTATCGGTTCCCGCAAGACGTTCCGGCTTACCAGGCGGCGGAGAGCGAGACAGGGCATCCGAATCAGAGTGCTTGCGGCCGGATCTATAAACAACTCGAATATTATACTCTCTCATTTCCACCATACCATGAGTGAAGTTTTCAGGCACCGACCTGGCATTTGCATCGGCATGGCGTAAATCTACCCTTCTCATGCATAGACCGAACGCATGAACATGTGAAAAGGAATTACTCCGTCGCTTACAACGGACATTTACCTACTCCCATGCGGCGTTATTAGGAGTACTCTTTTCAGAGTTCTTTGCAGCACTTGCGACCAATATACTGGATCTAAACACGCTGAAAAAGTTATTCTATTGTTTGAATTTTTGGCAACAGAACAGTTCAGTGTCCAGAACCCAAAAAAACCCTTTTCCTTGCAATCTTAAAAATACCTGTAAAATACTAGTATACAGTTGAAAAAAAAAACCTTAAAAAATAATTTTATTACCATTTGCTCAACCCTCTTTGGAACGCCTTGTCGTGGTCTCTTAAAGTGTAGTTCTACAAAGGGTTACCGGCAACATTGCGTCCATTAGGTCTCTGTATAGTGTTTTCGTTGGTATTGCGGTGAGATATTCACACACACATCGGCGTTGTAAAATTTAGAATTCCATTGTGTTTTCTTTCAAATAGCCATTTATGCCTTGTCTGGAGCAGCCAAACAATTCAACTATAAATTGCGGGATGAAATTCATCAACCGGACTTGAAAAACTGTTTGCAAAACTTCGTTACTTCGGCAAGAACAAAAGCGATAAAACTTGGACAAGAAATAAATGGCAGAAACGCGGCTAATCATTCTGGTGCGGCTGCTTCTCTCCCAACTCGAGTTCTAAATAACGACAGAAAAGACGAATAAACTTTCGCAAGCACAATCTCGACATACATATAAAACTTAACACTTGCCAGATCTTGGCAATGAGAAATACATTAGCGATCGCGCGAAAATCAAGAGATGTCGCCTCTGAACCCGCCGTGGTGGCTCAGTGTCTCAGGCGTTGTGCTATTAACCCTAGAGAGAAAGTTCAATTTCTGGCCGTAGCGGCCGCTTTTCTGGTGAAGGTGACAAGCGAAAAGGTGCGTGTGTTTGAGATATTGGCACACGTTAAAGATCCCCTGGTGGTCAAAATAATTCGGAACCCTCGACTACGGCGAGTTTTATCGAATATATAGCATCGGCGCCTTAATTTCATATTCAATCAGATCTCTCTTATGCCAGTCTACGGCCTTTTACTTTATCTTTTCAGTTTCGTCGAGCCAGTATTATTTGCTCTCTCGATCATGCTGCAGAGCGGCACTCCCAAATATTTCGCGAGCACGACAGACCACTCGGTATTCGCAAATGTCTCCGGAATACAGTCCAGGGAACCACGGCAGAACTATTGCCATTTAAGCCTGCTGATTTTAGAGCCTCTCTGGTAACAGGCAGCGGCTACCCGCACAACTTCCAAAATATTTGCGCTTTAACCGAAAAATCACGACCGCATTTTCCACGTATGCAAGCAATTCTACTTCCGCCGAGAGCCGAGTCGTGCATGCGCACATTGCTTGTGTGTACCCACTCAGTGAAAGAAGTCACAAAGCATGTTTACACAAGTCACGAATGGGAAGGGATTACGCTGGCAAAGTAAAAAACAAGAAAACGGTCCGCAGAGGAAAGGATGGAAATTTCGTTAGAGGTCTAATCGCAGCACTGGAAGCTTGCAAGAGTACTTTTATCATGCTTCTTGTAGAAGTACTGAAGCCCATTTACGCTAATCTTGAATATAAACGGCTTCCAAGAGCGGAGCAGAAGAAAACGAGTGACAAGAACGTGACGCAAAAAGAGGACGGTGGAGGGGGCAGCCATAAGCAGACTGATTTGCGCCACGGGAATAATATGGCCGGGTGGCACCCGTTACCAAAAAAGGCGAAGATCGCGTTGGGTCTAGAGCTGTCATTCAAATTCGTTAGTTCGCTCTCCTACTTCCACTACTTCATTAAAAATTCAAGCATCGCGCGACCTACGTTAGCAAAACGCAACGTTCTTCTTGGGCGAAGACCAAGTGGAAGCGTTTAAACCACTAAAGAGCCTGTTGATTTCTGCGCCGATTGTGGCTCATTTCTATACATTCTCTCCCCCTTAAATGTGAACACTCCCTAGTGGCGGCACTAATGGGGTCGTACTAGGCCAACAACAAACAACTGTCACAAGTATGGGGCTATTGCGATAGGCTGTGTAGAAGTCCTAGCAAGGTTCGAATTCTTCCTCGTTGTTTTTACTGCGCAGCAGTATACGTGTACCCCCAGCCAAATATAATGTTCGTGTCCGCGTCAGCGGAAAACTCCTAGGCTACGTTTGGCTACACAAAGAAATATCCCATGCTATTACTGGCTACACCCCGGCTACAGTCACAAACTACTGGTACCGCCAGGGTTCGAACCTGGGTCAAAAGACATGCGAAGCGAGATCTCGTCGTCTTGCCGACTAAGCTTCGCCCACATTTTATAGCACACTAAGCTACGCGCACACGTTGAGATGGGAGACATACGGTGGTCTGGATTCCGCGTATGGGGAGGAGGACGGCGCTTTTGGGAGGGGACACACGAAACAAGAGTGAGAGCGAGGCTGTGAGAGAGGCGACGCCAATGCCGGGCGTGCCGCTCTTTTTCTCGCCCTTCCCAAGACGCTCCTCCACATTTAATTTCTGTGGACGCTTCTGTGTTCGGGGCGCCGCCCCTGTTAACATCAAGTAATGGCTGGCAGAGCCTCTGGTTTCACTCTAGCCACAACTGACGCTGCATGGGTAATCGTTGTGGGTATCGTTCACAGCCTTCGCAGTCCAACCATCTTCTCATCGTGGATTTTTTTTATCATCAGTGCCAAATCTACAGATATTGTATCTTGTTGTGTCTATAATTAGCGCTGCCCGATGGATAGCTTAATGAGGAGCCCAACGACCTTCCAGGCGACATCAAAGTCATAGTCAAATTGATTTACTGGGTCCACCTTGAGTTACCTGAATGAGTATGCATAAGGGGCATTGGGGATGGTGATGGTGAACATGTTATTCCAGATGCTTGTGCATTTGGCGTATAGAATTCACTTGGTTGCTTCTTATCTCGTGCCTCATTTTATTTTGAACGCAGTTGTTTTACGTTGGTTCCCTTCGCGGTGTTGCCTATTTTACAACTTGTTTTTTTTTTAACAAACTTCAGAGGGAGTCTTTTTTACCTCAGCGGCAATAATTCTTGTCCCAATAAAGCTGATACTAAATTCATATATCCCGGAAATGTCTAGGGAACACACCTGCCTCTATTAGTTTTAATGCAACATTGTGAACTACGATGAATAACATCCCAGAATAATCGATATTAAGTCACCCTTACCTTTACACTTGCCTGCAGGTGTGTGTCTTCACCAAATTTCTAAAAATTGCTTCTGTGATCTTTAACCGTGTTTTCACATCGGCGAGAATAGCAGAGATATCTGGCGTACATGGCAAACGTTAGCGCAGCAATGGTTTGGTTCGCTTGGGAAACACACCTGCCTGGTCCGCAGCCAATTTCAAGACACTGACGTCGCATCCGTTCTTCATCGTCTCCGTGAATAGGCAGCTCCGAGGGATCCAGAAACGAAGACTTGAAGCCTTCCAATATGGCGCCAATGGAAGGCGCCATGGCGTTCATTGAGGTATTATACACTTGGACGCCTTCCGCGGTTTCTGCCCAGTCGCCTTTCGACACGATGCCACTTCTGGGTTTGGCTTGGGAATCATTCATGCTGCCGATACCTAAACGTAGTAAAAGATACAGGTTACGGTGACTCTTACTTACAAGAAAAATTCTGTATCCTAAAAAATCTTTCAATATATCACTTTCATTAGGGGAACATATCACTTCAATCATGCCGCAATGATAGTATAGCATATCATTTGGATTCGATGTGATCGCTTTACACTGCTCTCCCTTGTACGTTGATTAACGTGCATTAAACATACATTAAAAACCTTCTCTTCAAAATGTAAGATATGTAATAGGAAAGTTTTCGTCCATACACTCCGCAGCGCTCCGATCCTTCGGCATCCTAACATTTATTGTCCAACATTTTTTGGCTCATCCCTGCATTGCTTTTCCTGTGTCCCTTCACTTCTTGCTGCGTCTCTTGAGAGACATTGAATTACCTTGGTAGTCCACGGCTTGTCAGTTCGCATTGCATGCCGAGCTCAACCCCCCATCTATTCCTCAATATCATCTAGGGTACCTCTACCTAAGTTTCGTGCCTACAACAATATTCTCATTTGTTTCCCCTAAAGCGCTACCCCGAACTTTTTTCTTGCCATGGCTCTGTGTGCCAAGCTGAACTTTCGGACGCTGTGATTGTTTAGTCACAAAGTTTCGAACCCCTTCATTGTCACCCAGATTAGCACTAATCGCTTGTATCTCTTTGTTCATAATGAGAAATGCGGCCCAGTGTTTTCTTAAGTCCGGATGTGCTATTATTGCATCTGAGCGTTTGTTTATTGTACGCGCACTTTCAATGTACCGCTTTTACCAGCGCTGTCAACCTAATTATATTTAGCCTCCTCTTTTAGTAGGTCATCATTTAGGCTGAAAAGGAGACATTTTGCATATCTGTACTATCTAAAGTTGACGTAATGTACCTCTTCCGGCACTTGACCACTACAGTTCCTTCGACATTCTCGACAGGCTTTCCTTTGGACTCACCGAAAAGGCGATTTCGTATCAAAATCGTCAATAGCTGAAACCTTAAGCATTTGGTAGAATTCAATACTTTTCCAATTTTCTCTTCCTAAATTCCCTACCTTCATCCACTGCAAACACTGTCGGTGGGAAAGTGCATGCTTATTTGCAATTCTTCTTAATCGGGAATTTCCCACGAAAATGAAGGACTTCCGTACCCACCATGTCTTTGATAGTTCCTCCAATATCCCTGCGTAAGACAACTCCTACTACTTCCTGTTGCTCTCCCATTTCATTGCAGCCGTGGTGTACTAAAGCAAAGGCGTTTTTGTTTTACATTTCTGCGTCATAGACAAAGCCATATTTACTATTTTGCGGATTTTTCCTTAGCCTAGGTGATTACATGATTGGTAGGTCTGTAGCTTTCCGGAATTTAGCCTGCTACCTCTGTTGTTTGAAGTCTACGGTTTAGAATATATATGGTGCACTGCTACAGTAATGTAATAAGCAAGCAGCTTGAATTAGACACAGTGGTGGTTCTGCAGACCTTTGCCCACTGACATTACTCTTTCTGTAAGAACTTTGATAGTTTTCCGTTAGTCAAGGGGCGTCAGTATTCGGCGGCGGGAGGGGGAGGGGTGCGGGGGATTTAAGCTTACTTGTTTTAAGCGGTTTTTAAGCTGACTTGTTCCGCAACTTTAGTAGTTTCTTAGGTGCGGCATTATTTCTGTCTCTTTTCTACATTTACTTTTTGTTCCCACTGCATGCATTTTTCATTGGCTCTTCGGTTGCTGCCGCTATGACGCAAAGCAAGGTAGGCCCTTCAGTATTGTTTCCTGGTCCAGTGCGGCGAGCGTACAAATATGTATCATACCATTTTGCCCCTCTTTATATCTCCCTTGTACATGTCGCTATGTTGCCACTTTTACCTCTCAGTGCACACATTATACGTAGACTCAATGGCGAATTGCCAATAAACTAGCCCTTTATTTTATCAACCCGCCAGCGTTATTAGGGTCATTTTCCGATTTTTCATGGCTGGTGTTCGTTCGCTATCAATCGTGCTGATCAAGGGTCACCAGAATTACGTCAGCAGTGCTAACAGGAGATTAGACTGAGGCACCCAGATACGTGTACCCGCCATAACAGGGAATGCCGAGCAGCGAAACTGAGACCGCGGGAAAGCGGAGAATGATACTACGGCCGAAGCAAAAGAAAAGATACCCGATTTGAGCAGGCATCGCGTGTGCGCAGTGAAGTTCGTTTTACACGCCGGTTGTAGCCGCATGCTGAGCGCACACGGCCGCCAGCAGTGGCCGCAATTAACGACAACACCAAAGCGGGGCCCGCCTCCTACCAAAACTAATGCCACCACCAACATTGTGCTACCTAGCTTTAAAAAGTGGCAAACGATTAACACCTCCGTTAGGAATAAAAGCCTACATTGTGACCAGAAAGAAACTAATACGTGACCCAATAAGAAACAAAACAGAGTATGTGGCGTCTACTTAAAGAAATTGTACAATAACTTAAAATATTTCGTGGTCGTGTCGCCGCAGCAAACCTTGTACGAAAAACGATAAATGGCGCCAAGCGAGAAAGTTAGAAAGCCTGACAACCAGAAGGAAAAAGGTTTAGCCGTGTTGGTTCACAGCCACACCGGAAAAAGCAAGCATGTGGGGCCTGAAAAAAGTCGCGTAAAAATACTCGGCATGGATCTACGCAGAAGCGGCAAGCCCATGTTCTAATCGCCAAAATAGAAAACATTTTGGACCATGTAACCTCCATTGTAAAACGCCTGTACATGAAAAGGCCAGAAATGACAGCAAAATTGATTGAACTTGTACAGGCATTGTTCATGAGAGGATATCTTACACCCTGCAGTACCAGAAACTACTTAGCCCCACTGAAGAAGACCAAATAAATACCATAATCCGGGCAGCAGCTGCTGCTGGTTTTGACAATCACCGCAAGGGTGTTTAAATTGTGTCTTGTAATACATTTGAGAAAATCAGAAAGCGCCACTTCCCTAGCCCAAAATGCGTCTGTTAAAACAAAATGTGGACCAGTCATCATATAAAACCTAGGCAAACTTCAAGAAAAAAAGGCTGGACGCCGTGATAGATACGTCACCCATCCAGCGATTTTCCATGAAAGAGCCCCCTACGGAGAAACATAGATGCAAACGTACGCGAGGACAGGCGACAAATTTCTTTTGGAACCTCAGTTCGAAGGAACAAGCATATTGGCACGCTCCCACACAACAGCGACCAGAAAAGTAACGGAAGCCTTTACTACGGCATCGCGGAGCCGTGGTGCATGCGTGAGCAAGCCTTCGGTGCTTTTTAGGAGCTAGGAAACTCAGGTTTTGCAGAAACAGGCGCCTCGTGTGAGTGTGAGCGAGATAAATGGGGAGGCCAGTGCGTGTAATGAGCTCTGAGAGAGACCGCGAGAAAAATACGTGGAGAAGACAGCCATCCAGAATTGAACACACATCAGGTTTTGTGGGGTGGTTTTGAGTGCCCTCTTTCTATGTTTGTTTTCAATATTTCATGATAGGGTAGCAAAATAAAGCCAGTTGATAGCTGCGCTTTGGAATGTGTACGTCTTGTCTGGCCATCCTTCGTTTTCGTCAATGTCAACTTCGCGCAGTGTTTTGTACGTAGTAATGTACCAACTAGCCGAGAAGCAAGTTCTCGTTAACAAGGGCATTTTTGGCGCTTTGGAGCTGCAAAACAATAAAAATGGGGCAACATGTTTTCGATTTAGGTGGTAGAAACCTTGGCTTTAATTTGTGAAACATTGAAAAAATCATAGATGGCCTCTTTTTTGCTCTCAAAATATACCAAATTGCGTTACGTAGCTGCAGTACAGTGCTTTCATTAATGGAACCGTCTTGACTACATAGACTAACTTTCGCACGAAAATTTAAGAAAGAATAATAACACAAAAAATTGTGAACTACCTGTCATGTTCTCATTCCAAGAAAAATAACCGTGATTTAGGCAATTTTCAAACTTTTTTCCCAAATTAGGGATCTTTATTAAAGGGATTCGCTCTGCAAGCAAATTATTTGTGGATATGCAATGTCTTCACATAGAAAGATCGAGGGTGATACCTACCGCAGTTTTTCATTTACAGTCATAAAAGTTTCAAATATTCTGCGAGCTGCTCCGAGCCACCTTTGGGAATTTTTTTGAGAAAGGAAACTTTATTTCACGAACAACTTCACACAGGTTTTCCCCTCTGTACAAGGAACTAGAAATAAAATGTTCCTGAAAATAAAGCTATCTACAGGACATGCCTGCAACATCTCTCCTGAAAACACCCTGCTGCACCTTTGACAAATAGTTCCAAGATGGCCAACAACGCTAACTTTCTGCTACCGTTGTGGAACAGGGGCCACGCCTAGGATGAGAATATCCATTCGTTGAGAGGCAAAGGGTAAGCTTGGAGCCGAAAACACGGCTAGGGCGCCCTCTAGCTTCTAGACTTGCGCAGTAGTGGATAAAGCTGCACTTGCGCAAACCCTCCTAAGAGGCGCTGTGGCTAAAGCGCTGTGCTGCTGATTACAAGAAAGATGGTTCGATCGTGGCCACGGTGGCTGTTTGTTTCATGGAGACAAATAAGGAAAACGCCTTGTGTCGAGATTTCGCGTTACCTCGAAGATCACAAAGTGATCAAAATTATGCTGTTGCCCTCCAGTAGGGAGATCTTCATGTCCCAGGCGTAGATTCAGAGCGTGAGACATTCTAATTTATTAAAAAAATTGGAATTGTCTACAAGGGAAGAGCCGCAATTCAGCTCCAAACTGGACTTGCGAAATCCTCTCTTAGGAATATGGATCGTATTGCGCACGTGCGCACGCTGGTGACAAGTGCATACGCACGCACAACTGCATTTACTCCCTCTTAACGCTTGTTTCTCCTGGCATCGATTCTTCCCAACGTAATCCTGTTTTAACGGACGGGCAGTTGACAATGGCAGATCTGCGCTAAGTCGGTTAACACAGATTCGCTCAGGCACCGACGGCTTTACCTACACAGCATTATCCCACCTTCGCGACAATCTCAAGACATTAGAATTTCCCGTCATCGTCATTTGCACTGTGTGTTGTGACTACAAAAACATGGCTGATGATTACGATACTCCCTAATGCAAAATTTAGTGGCAGCGCGAAGTGCAGCATTTTCGGTGACGGCGCATTGCTGCTGCGCCTGAATTGGTAATCGCGTCATTAGGAAAGGCAGCATGGCGCCCGCTATTCCGGCGTTATCTCGCAGAGCGTCGCCCCCGCTCAGCATGTCTCGCGCAGCCCCTTCCTCTCACACTTTCACCCTACTTCCTTCGTCTCCTTTTTTGCTCACTTTATCTCGTCTATCTTCGGTGTTCTTTTCGTTCCCTCGGTTACACCGAAGCCGGCGGCGTCGCGAAACCACAGGAACCGGTGCTTGAGTCCTGCGCTTTACAAGAGAAAATGTGCACGGCACCAGGCGCAAAATTGTTGACAATTTTCAAAGATGACTTCGGTACGCCTGCCTTCAACTACGGGGTGAGGGACATTTCATTGATTTATTTTGAGACGTGCACATATAAATAAAAGCAAAAAAGCTGCATGTAGAAGACTGGATCATGAAAAGGCCCCATGGGGTGTCTTTCTTCACACTCTAAAGTAGTAGCATTGCGGCTTTTTTCTTCACACTGACGATCAGAAAGACATAGTACCTCCTTCAGAAAGAAACCTTCCTTTTCCAGACTTAAAGTCTCTAGAATAAGTGGTTTACAGATTGTTTTTTAGCTTCTTCACACGACAGTAAAGTGTAATAATCATTTACATGATCGGTTCACGTGAGTGTGTGTGCGTTTCGTGGTGTGGGTGTTTGTATATTCGTGAGACTGCATTGACGACGGTTTTTATCTGCTTCACGTTCATCTGGGGTAGGAAGTCTCTCTGGCCTGCCGGATATGTTAGTGTTCCTTTTTCTCATTCCTCTCGTTAACAATTTGGTATCTAGGTCTAGCAGGATAAGTTCAGAATGATCGGCCGCGTTCACACAGAGGCACATATTTCCGGTATGATTTGTTTTGCCAAAAGTAACACGACAAATTCAAGAATCTCTAAATTGAAAAGCCCACATCAGTACTCTCATGATTTCATTCTTTCCCCCAACAGGTCTTGAGGAAGTATTACACACAATAAAGCGTTTTCTTATTCTCCCTGTTACTACATCAGTACAAAATACTACATTACCACACTCATATCGATGCTGATTTGGAGTACATGCGAATATATATGGCGTAGTGGCTGTAAAAGTCCACTAATAAGGCCAAACAAGATGTCTGGGCCTGCAGACCTGGCCGTCTCGGCTACAGAGCGTTCCAATTACTCATAACCAAAAATACTAAAAGAAGGGGGAGCCATTTGGTCCAAACGCTGGAGGGATCATCTAATCAAAAGGAAACCAGTCTTTCAAGCCTGCCAGGTACCGCTCTTTGCACAATCACCAAAGTCAGCCTCGGATTGCCGTTGTTGCTATAACGGATGGCGTTTAAGCATGCCCGGAATACTTCGCTCTCAGAAATTGGTGGCGAACGGTCAGGTCACGCTCAATGTCCACTATTACCTTCAACAAACAATTGGTAGTTTGTAAAGTTTCTTCTCCCTTTATTTGGTAAGACGCGGTTACTATCCACTTGCTTACTCATTGACCAGTTTGGTTGTTCAATTACCTGCTTGGGTATGTCATCTAGCGCAAGGCAGACGCAAACACAGAGAAGAATGTGGACGGGACAGACGCTAGACATCGAAAGTAACTGCAAAACAAACTCCAAAAAACTATCCTTCTGCACACATAACATTTCTGTGAACATTTCTTCTTTAGATATCCAAGCGATTTTTTTTACTCCCGATCATTTAGGGTAGGCTACAAAGCTCTCCACCGCATTGTTAATTTAAAATGCCTCGAATAACGTTTCAACTGTTGGCACCCGGAGACTGCGCATGGCGATTGTGTTTCCGAATTTAGGACTACAATTGCAGCGACAGCATGGATCTCGGAAAGTGAGAAACTGCGAAAAGTAAAATGGAAGTGCTTTTCTCAGCTAAGACTCACAATGCAGGTATTCCTTTTAAAGCAATTGTTTGAGAGGGGGGTCATGGTAGGGTGGTATGTCTATGTTTCAGCTGAAGCACTCTAATCTTTTCTGCATTGAAGATCCCTTCCTTTTTTGCAGTTGAGATGAGATTTTAGAGCCTCTACTTAAGAGTGAACAAACCCAGGACCCTGTAACACTTTCTTAGTTGATGTGCAGGACGTATACTTCCCCCTACCGCAAAACAAGTTTGTGACTGTTGTGAGGAATGATATAGGGGACTTTGGCTCTGTGGCCTTTATAAACTCTACCGGTGTGAAAGTTGACAATTTCATTTGGATGCTAAAGCTTTGTCTTTGCTCTTCTACCACAGTTGATTTTAACGAGAGGCATGTGCATCGGGTCCTGCATGGCCTCCACTTTAAGTGACTACTTTAATCCTCTGTTGAGAGGTTCACTGCTAAGCACTTTATCGCCGATTATATTGCGAAGAATTTTAAAAAGCAGATGACTTTCTTGTGGCATTAAAAAGTGTGCGTCCTGTGGATGCCTACCCTGAGGGTGATATCTTAGGAACTTTCAAATCCTCCTCATTGGGTCTACAGTTCACGTTTGAGTTGTCAGAAAATGGGTGCTTGCCATTTGTTGACGTCAACATGTCCTTTAAAACAGAGCATGTGATGGATGCACCATCCTCATTCCCAAAAATAGTACTCATCTATGATTCAGCCCACTGAAAAATTATAAAATTAGTTATAGCTAAGAACTGCGTGCGGAGTGTGCTCGAAACCTCCTGCTCACACCGAATTTCCTGTTGTGGACAGCGACAGCTGCAACGCCTGATTGCTGTCGGTTTCGCGTGCCCTCCGTTGCAGGGAACATCGTAAAAAGTATGTGGTCGACAAGCGTTGCTGCCAGCGGGACAGCTGAGTCCCGTAAATCGTTTCTTCTTTATGTGCAGCAGTTTTCGCACCGCCTTAACAAAGCGTCGGGGAGGGTATTGTCCCCGTCGCTTTAACGCAAAGCATACCTTTTTTCGTTCAGCGATTTCACCGCGGATGCGCAAATACAAATTTTGGCATCACACACTGCCCCTGCGACGCACCCCTTGAAGCGCATCGCGTAATTCGCCGGGCCCGCTTTCGGCGCTGCGCACAAGACCCCGTTTTCAGACGTTCGGCTCAACTCATTAGCTCAGCTGCGCGCGGTTGTGGGCACTCAGCTGATCGGAAGCCGATGAACCCCGCCACCTCCCACGCATGCGGCGCTGGTTCGTTTCGGTCTAGGGGACCCATTCTGCTTCCGGCGAAGAGGAACACCATGCTCACCTCGACTGAAAGCGAGGCGGGGATTCTTCTGTTAGTGTCGCAGGGGACCGACCGCGTTGAGCCGTTGTCGGCAATGCAGCTACATCAAAGTTCAATCAGGCGAACCCAAGACTCAAACAGACGAAGCCAAGCTTTTGCTTTGCATATCCAAGGTTAGTTGAGCGAAGCCGCAATTTTCTTTTTCGACCCATGTCGGTTGTCACGAATGTATAGCATCGTGAAATATAACAGGTAAGAAGCAGGTCCTAACAAAAAGCACGTGGATCGATTCATCTACCCCAAGGATGGCGGCGCATACAAGCCACCATAGCCTTGTGAGAAATGCTTCATCGGCCAAACAGGACGGTGGGTTAACGACCGACTGCGTGAGCACTGAGCAGCAGTACAGTCTGTTGCGGGAGCTGAACATTAGGCCGACTATTGCATCCGGTGCAGGTGTATTCGAATGTTTTAAAACACAGTCGTCCTCCAGGGGCTGTTCGCTAACAGATGGAGAATTATTCGAGATATATCAAATTAGCAGTGACGCAGAAAGATCCGCGAATATGTGGAGTCACTGGTCAGTGAAACAAAAAACCCTGCGATCAAAAGAGGAAATGTGCATAGCAATGGGGTATGCCCAGCGCCTTGGTTTTTTGGGGGTCCGGCGAGTTTACGTTTCAATATTTTGCAATTTTAGTTGACGTCTAGCGCCTGTCCCGCCCGCATTCTTCTAGGTGCTCGCGTCTTTTTTTGAGCTATGTAACATACCTCCGTTATAAAAATATTAAATTGCCCAACTTTCTGAACTAATTACATGCTGGTTCACTTTACTCGTTGTTTATTTCCCTACAGCATATATTGTGTTCAATGAGATCGTTGGTGTGAGGTATTTTGTGTTTGTTTACCCCGAAACGTCCGCGGCCGGCTATCGTGTTGTGCTGCTACCACATACAGCGCGTTGACTCCACAGACACGGCAGCGCTGCTTTAGTTCCCATTAAACTGTTCGTGCAATGCAAGCATGTCACCAGCTCTTTAACATCTTTCGCAACCATTTGAATACATGTCGATACCTTGGGAACAACGTCGTAGTTGGCGATTGCCTTACCCTTTGTAGCTGCCCTATTGCGTCGAAATTTTGGCTAACCCGTGGGCCAACGAAATTGTTTAACGTCCTCTTTTCATTAGCTATAAATCTGAAAACCCTTGCGTTTTCCTTCAGTTTTGGGCCATAAATCACTTCCAGAGTATTCGGAACTTACCCACAACAGGTAACAGTTACAACCAGTTAGCACGCTAGCACTGCGGCAGGCAGTGAACCTGAATTTTTTGGTGCTTTGGCTCGTTCTTGCAAAATTGCAGGATTGACGGCCAACTCCAAAGTTTCAGGGCAAGTTCAAGGCGCGTTCTCGCCTGATCTTTGAAGGCAGCAAGTTTATAGAGGGTTTTCATCAGCAGAAAAGGAAATACGAGCTCAGATCGGACAAGGAAGCACGCTGTACGACACCTTATTAAAAAAAGCTGCCTGTGCTCTGTACTATGCCCTGAACTTCCACTTTTCCCTGGCCCATAACCAACTGCCATATCGCGGTGTCAAGCCAGAATTTTCTTCTTCCGTATCTTCTGAGCTGGTGTGCAGTATTGTTATAATGAAAGCGTTTTGTAGCAATTACTCCTGTACTAGTCTATTCCAGAGGTCGAACGGCAGTGTTTTACTGCGGCAGAACTGAATATCACGGGCATCATTTGCACCAGGGTGCCGGTACTAAGGAGCTCACAGAGTTCCAGCTAAGCACGTTGTCGCCTTCCCCCGTGAAAGGCGGCCAATGGCCGATGAATCAGGGACGATTGTCCGGTACTCGCCGTGGTCAACAAAAATTCTAATAAACTGGTGATGAAGCGCTATAGGCAAAGGAGCAAATGTAAAAGAATTAAAGATTGTGGCGGGGTTCTCCAACAACAGTCGCGAGCTTGCCCTAGCTTAACTCAGCCCCTAACCCTGACGATGTACCATATAAACTGATTCAATGCAAGCTCTCCGGGCGATTTACAAGGGGGGGGGGGGATTGCTGAAGAACTACAGGATGATCTACGCGAAGTCCTAAGAAAGCTGCATCCCCACACTGTCAAACTAAGGGGAATCCCTTGTCTTGCTGGAAGCTACGAGGTCGTGCATGGCCTCTCCCGCGAACATCTGCACTGGGCGCCTGGGATTCCCTGGCATTACCCGCCCACGTCGGACAATACTCTTCGCTACAAAAAAGAAATAATTCTTCACTATAAGAACATAAGACAAATTCTCCGTACACTTCCTGTTCCAGACACATCTCAACCACCACGCAACAATGTGTTCTTCGAGGCATATACTTAAATAACCTCAGTACACCTGCTCCTTCCTTCTTCTACCGTAACCGACACTCCCTAGCATGCGGGAAATGTATAGAACCATACGCTAACTTAGAACATTGTATTTTCTCACGCCCCTTGGCAATTCAGCCCCGCATTTTCTACACCCTCCTCCTTCAACATGGTTGACTCGGATAAGTGACGGACCAGTTGAAGGATTATGTGGCATTGGTAAACTTGCACCGGGATATTCTCGACGGTTAATGTTGTGTTCGAGGAGGTGAAGGAAATAACTTTATTTAGTCCAAAGAAGAGGCCTATTCAGGCCTGTGGCGCCTTAGACGACAGCCAAGATATCTTGACTCCTGGCGGCGTCTTCGGCCCTTCGGACGGCCCACTGCTGGATGTCAGGGTGTTCGCTTCGTAGCACGGTCTCCCATTGATCTTTACTAGTTATAATAAATGTGCCTTTGGTATTGCTAAAATCTTGTTTCTGGACACTGGGGCAATCCCATAACAGTGAGTAAAGCTTACAATTTCGGGGCGAAAAATTTTTTTTCACATCCTCTTTCTCCGCACATTTCAATCGAATCAATGTAACAGCAGGTGTCCCCATATTACATACATTGTTCGAACAAAATATGACATGTAGTGACAGCGGCCGTCATTCTTTTTTAGGCTAGTCATTACATATAGTCGCACTAGAACATTAACGTAGGGATTTATGAAATGATGTTTTATACACAAGCTACAACATGTCGTATCATCCACTGTATAGTTCGCAAAATCCTGTATTCGGATCATTGTTACAGATCCATCAAAAAAGGTCTAGCGGTCCACATCAAAGTTGTTGCCAATTTCTTTTCAAGTTACCAACCAATAAAATACCTGTCACGCGATACAAGAAGATGCATGGTCCAGAATCGGCATGGCATGCAATTCATACCGACAAACGTACTGTAATTTTCGCTTTAGATATATTTTCCCAGAGGCTACCGTTGGATCTACCAGCGATACCCAGCGTGCCCCATACTCATCCGTTTTTCCTGCATATTTCAGTTATGAAGAATCGACTCTAGAAAATACCACAGAAATTCGTCTTACCTTCGTGCGTGAAGATTCAATAAAGCCGCTCCGGAATTATGAAATTCTGCCGGCGATGCTCTCGACAGGTGTGCTTTTTATATCGTTGCGGCTCTGTTGCTTCTATGCGCACTGCAAGAGCGCTGAACTCAGTGTTTTTGCAAATATCCTGTGTGATGAGAACAGGATACCAGGTTAGTGAACGCGAGGCTGTTAGAAACTGGGAAGCTGTTTTTCCGAGCCATTTTTCGGTTCGTGCAGCGTAGAATGTGCGTTGCAGCGGATTTCAAGACTATAGGGCAGTGCTTGCTGCCTTCTGTAACTCTATGTATGCAGCATCAGACTTGCGTACCCTGGCATTAGGTGAGTTTGTCCTTATGTAGTGCAGTTGTTGCCCCACCTTGAGGGAGAGCGTTCGGCGCGCACAAATGCAACTTTCAAAATGCTCTGCAAAGCATTGGGACCAAATCGCCATAATGTCTGGACAACTTTTGTGCATTGCCAAAGAACGCGAGAGCAGAATTTAAACCGCAGTCTTATGAATCAATCAGAACATTCAAAAATATGTGTTCAGAGAAGCAAGAACGGGTCGGCAGAATAATCACAACGAAGGCATCAACTTTCAGAATATAGTGTCACCTAAGCTTAGAGCCGCATTCATGACTCCTCGGTGGCGCGAGGAAAGCTCCTTGCTCTCTGTTTACAGCCAACCTGTATACACAGCCAGTCTACGGTGGTGATCAGTGTCCGTCCCTCAACACGCCCCGTCGATCCGAAAAAAATTCGTTTCCAGTTTCTCGCGAATGGCCTATGGCTCTCTATATAATGAAAGTATATTTTGAAACAAATGTCCGCAATCTCGACCTGTGATAGTGGATGACCATCGATGGTGTAGTAAACCGCTACAAAAGCTGATGGGGGTCGGTATGAAATGGTACTCGTCGTGTCGGGGATCTTGTCCCTTGCGCTCGTCTTCGCTGGCGCAAATTTTGGGTCCTGATGCATGCACTCTTCCCTGATGCATGCACCAGCGGCATCTTCCGCGAGAACATCTCTGTTTAGTGACACTACTCCTGTCTAGCCTTCTGACATAATCGACAAACACGAACGCATGGGGGTCCCATTGTTCACAGGCGTTTTACAAGTGCAACTATAATGCCTTATAATGCAATTTCTATTGCTTCTTTCGTGGTTTCCTTAAACGTATTGTTAGCTCTGTGCTGTATGCATGATTAGCCTGACGCTTGCGCTCGGCGTCCTAGACGAGAACTTCTTGATCTTTCCTCGATTCTTTGTTTAGGACACAAGATTTTGTGACCAACTACAGGCTAACAGTGTCGCTGTAAAGCGTTATACTGAAATTCAGCGCTAAGACGATAACATCGCTACGCCGATCTTCATTTGCTTGCCTAAATTAGTCCACAGGGTGTTGAAGGTGGTAGAAGTCCTTTTGTTGCAACACATGGCCGTCTAGCGGGAGAGTACAGTTACAGAACACGGCTGTAACGCCTGCTTTGTTTCTTTGCGATACGCTAAGCCGGTTATGCATTCAGCGTACAGAAGACGAACGGATACTAGCACCGCCTTGTGTCCAACATGGCGGCAATTACCGTGACGACCCTCCACGGTTCGCTCTTCTGTGGATAGTATTGTGACGGGGAAGAGACTATATTTGGAGGATTGGTACAGTGAGGTACAGGCACCGAGCAAGACGAACAAGGCTGAGTGCAAAAGAGAGCCATGATGATAATGACAGGGTTAAATGATGATGATCGCAGTTAGTCGCATAGATTGTCCACCTTATATCATGGGTCCTGCTCACCAACAGCATAACCATGCCTTGTAACATGACTCACCACTTGAAAAGCGTCGTCCCGACGCTAACTTGCAGTCGACGAAGGCGCACAGTACGGCTTGAGGCGGGACACAGGCACAATGTTAGTAGGCGCGCTTCTCCCGGAAGGTGAATGGAGGGCGGGGGTGATTTCATATGTAACGTCCGCAACGGGGCGGAGAACATGGTAAGGACCGGTATAATGCGGAAGCAATTTTTTTGAAAGTTCCACGCGACGGGATGGTGTCCGGAGAAGGACCAATGATCCCGGAGGAAAGTGTACTGGCCGGTGGCGCTGGTCATATCTGTGCGTCTAAGAGGCTTGTGACGAGTGAAGACGGTCGCGGGCATTCTGCCTTGCCAAAGTAGCTCGGGTGATCGCATCGTCAGCGTATTCGGTAGACAAGGGGAAGAAGGGGGCAGTAAGGTGTCCAGGAACAAAGCAGGCTCATGGCCGTAAAAAAGGCAGGAAGGGGGAAACCCCATGTTGTCGTGACGCGAAGAATTGTAGGCGATTGTAATGTAGGGAACAGCGATGTCCCAATCGCGATGGTCCACTGAGACGTAGGCAGACCGCATGTCCGTAAGGGTCCGGTTGAGTCCTTGGGTGAGTCCGTTTGTTTGCGGATGATATGCTGTGGAAAATTTGTGCTAGGTAGAGCAGGAGCGCAGAAGGTCGTCAACAACTTCGTCAAGGTCGTCAACAACGATCGGTGAGCAATTGATGGGGAGCTTCATGGTGCAGAATGACGTTGGCGAGAAGAAAATCGGCAACATCGGTCGCGCAACGCGTAGGCAGGGCACGGGTGATTGGAAAACGTGTTGCATAGTCCGTCGCGACGGCCACCCACTTGTTTCCGTACTTGGATAGAGGAAAAGGGACCAGTAAGTACAAGCCAACACGTACAAAATGGCTCAAGGGGAATTTAGATAGATTGAAGCTGACCGGTGGGGAGCGTGGTCGGTGTTTTTCCGCCGTTGGCAGAGGTCGCAGGCGGTGGCGTATCGTCGCACGGATTTGTAGACGCAGGGCTAAAAGAAGCGACGTCGCACACGGTCGTACGTGCGGGTTATGGCGAGTGGCCAGCCGTGGTCGACACCGTGAAGCTCGTGCAAGATGGCCGCACGCAAGTGTTGAGGTATAACAAGGAGCAATTCGGGACCATCGGCGCGGAAGTTGCGACGATAGAGGGTGCCATCATTAATTGCATAGGCACGTAGAGAAGAGTCAGGTATTGCGCGTTCGAGACCGTCGAAAATTAGGCGTAATGATGCGTCACGGCGCTGTTCTTCAGCAATGCTCAGGAGGTCGCAGATGGCAAAAGGGGAGACATCAGAACTTGCGCCGCTGAGGATTTCGTGACGGGCTGTCGGCGTCCTGGTGTAGGCGGCCAGATTTTTAGAGCACAGAGAAATTGTGCTCTTGAAGGCGGAGAGCCCACCGACCAAGCCTGCCCGTAGGATCTTTCAAAGACGAAAGCCAGCAGAGAACGTGGTGGTCTGTAATAACACTAAAGGGCCTACCGTAAAGGTATGGGCGGAATTTGGCGACAGCCCAGACAAGCGCAAGACACTCCTGTTCCGTGATGGAGTAATTGCGTTTGGCTGGAGACAGGATACGGCTGGCATAGGCTATGACGCGGTTCTGCCCGGACTGTTGTGTCAAAACCGCCCCTATACAATGGCCGCTTGCGTCGGTGCGCACTTCGGTTGGTGCCGATGGATCAAAGTGGCCGAAAACGGGTGGCACGTAAGCAGAGCGATAAGCGTAGCGAAGGCTTCACCCTCTTTGGGGCCTCATGCGTAGGTGACATTCTTTTTAAGAAGGTCTGTCAGAGGACGGGCAATGTCGGCGAAATGCGCAATGAAGCGACGAAAGTAGTAACAGAGGCCTACGAAGCTCCGGACCTCTTTTGACGACTGTGGTTTTGGGAAGTTCCGCACAGCGGGAACTTTATCGGGGTCGGGTTGAACGCCGTTGGCGTCGACAAGAAGCTTAATTTGGCGGTGACCAAGGTGACATTTTTTTTAGTTTATCTGAAGGCCTGCACGTCGGAACACTTCCAAGATTGCCGAAAGCCTCTTCAGGTGGGTGTCGAATGTAGGGGAAAGCAATCACATCATCGAGGTAGCATAGGCAGGTCGACCACTTGTATCCATGTAGTAGCGAGCCCATCATCCTCTCAAAGGTAGCAGGGGCGTTACATAGGCCAAACGGCATTACCTTAAACTGGTAGAGGCCGTCGGCAGTAACAAACGCCGTTTTTTCGCGGTCTGATTCGTCAACAGGAATTTTCCAATATCCAGACCTGAGGTCCATAGATGACAAATATTTGGCGCCATGCAGGCAGTCCAGTGCGTCATCAATGCGCGGCAATACATAAACGTCCTTCTTGGTGATCTGGTTAAGGCGTCGGTAATCTACGCAGAACCGCCAGCTGCCATCTTTCTTTTTGGCTAAAACGACAGGTGAAGCCCAGGAGCTCGACGAAGGTTCGATGATGTCCTTGCGGAGCGTGCTTTCGACATGCTGCTGAATGACAAGTCGTTCAGCATGCGACACACGGTATGGACGGCTGTGGACAGGGCTGGCATTACCGGTGTTGATACGATGTTGAACAGCAGTACACTGACCCAAAGAACGATTATCAAAGTCGAAAATGTCTCGGTAGGTGCTCAAAAGATGGCGTAGAGCGGCAGCTTGGACTGCGGGAAGGTCAGAGGGGATCATATTGGCGAAATCCTCGACAGAAGGTATTGAAGTGGTTTGGGTATCAGAAGTTTTGGGGTGGGTCTACGCGCAAAGCTAAAACTTGGTGGCCACCTATTGGCCGCAGTGTAACCAGAGATGTACGCTTCGGTAAAAGTTGAGGGGAGGATACAAAGTTGAGGATTGGTAGGTGAATTCTGCTGTCCAAAACTGTCACAACAGTATGTGGTACGGCCACTTCGCGCGACAGCAACACTTCCAGAACGGGCGAAAGCATGTAGTCCCCGCTGGGGACCGGAGGGCTTGACAACAAGGGAATGGAGGTTGCTGCTTGTGGCCGTAAGCGAACAGCATGCGGGGAGACGATACGGCATAAAGGTTCTTCGGCATTGAGCACATCTCAAGGCATCTTGAGGGGCTCTTCAGGGGTCGAATTGGGAGAAGGCAAGTGAAGGAGGAGGACACCAGCGGGGCAATCGATAAGAGCTTAATGATCCGACAGGAAAACATGGCCTAGTATAAGGTCACGAGGGCATCGCTCCTATACGGCAAACAGAGGGACAGTGTCGTGGCGAGTAATGAGAATTCGGGCAGCACACATTCCGGCGACGGCGGACGTCCCTCCATCGGCGACTTCTACGACAATGGGCACCGCTGGAGTGAGAACTTTGCGCAGGCGGCGGTGGAGTCTGAGCTCATAACTGAAATATGGGCGCCGGTGTCACCGAGAGCACTTAATGGAACACCATCGAAAGTAACGCCTAGGAACTTTCTTCTGGTGGGCAAAGTTACCAGAGGATTGGGTGGACAGGTCACAGATGCAGCGTCACCTCCGGGAGCTGCACTTACTAGTTTTCCGGAGAGCAGCGGTCATACGCGGTCGGCGACAGGAAGCGGCGGTGCGGTGACGGCGAGCGATTGTTTCAGCGTGGTCGGGCATCGTCGTATCGGGAGGGCGGCTGAGGACGGGGAGAGAAGCGACCAGGGCCTTCTTCCGGGTTGTTATAGGCAGAAAATCGGTGCCGGGAAGGCACAAATTGATGACTCTGGCAGTATTGCGCCACGTGGCCGACACGATGACAGTGGAAGCTTATGGGTCGGTCGTCAGGCCTTCTCCAAAAGGCAACGTTTCTGATTGGATAGTTGAAAGTACGAGTATAGGGGGCTCGCCCATTGCTGGTAGGCGGAAAGGAGCTAGATGGGAAGTTAGGGCGGCTAACGGCGGAGACGGATTGAACGCCCAGCTTAGCAAGTTCTTCGCGCACGACAGCTTGAACTAATGTGATGGGAGGCCTGCCAGCTGTCTTCGGCAACGTATTGGGAAATAACGGCTGGGGCCACGGCCTCGAGCTCTCGACGTACTATTCTCGCCAAACCGTTAGGTGGAGCCGTGGTCACACCAGATGAAATTGGAGGTGAACGGAATTGGAGGTGTGGCGGAATGTCTTCGCAAGATGATGTGGCTGCAGTGTTTGGGAGCCAGGTGAACAGCGATGTAATTCGGCGGCTCTTCGGCTGCTCGAACCAGTGGCACTCGGTGAAGATAGCCTCGACAGTAGCGCAGTCTTTGCAGATGAGCAGGTGGAAAGCGTCATCGGCTATCCCTTTGAGTACATGTCCCACCTTGTCGGACTCAGTCATCTGGGCTTAGCTTTTTTGCAAAGGGACAGGACGTCCTGGATGTAGGCCACGTATGATTCGGTAGAGGTCTGTGCGCGTGTGGCTAGCGCGTTCTTGCCTGCAAGTTGGCGACCGGCTGTGTTGCCGAACAGTTTGCTCAGCCTTTTCTTGCAGATGTCCCAGCTGGTTACCTCCGCCTCATAAGTTCAGAACCAGGCCGTGGCCGGTCCGTACAGACTGTAATCGACGTTGGCCAGCATGATGGTTGGGTCCCACCGATTATAGGCACTGACCCGCTCGAACGAGTCGATCCAGTCCTCAACGTCCAAGTCGTCGTCTCCGGTGAACTTACCAGGGTCACGGAGTTGTTGAGAGACCGCGATAAGTGGGGTGGTTGAGCCAGGGTCCCCATTGTTGGCGATGATCGTTGGTTGTTGAGCAAGGTGACGTCCGCTGCGCAGCTCCGTTGTCCGTAAAGCGTTACCCCGCACCTCCCAGCAAAATGTTACGAGGAAGAGACTATATCTGGAGGATTTGTAAAGCGAGGTACAGGCACCGAGGAAGACTAACAAAGCTCAGTGCAGGAGAGAGCCGTGATGATAATGACCGGGTCAAATGATGATGATCGCAGTTAGTAGCGTAGATTGCCCAACTTATATCATGGGTCCTGCTCGCCAAGAACATAACCTTGCCTTGTAACAGTATTTTACGTGTGATGGACCAAAATTTTCCCCCATGTGTTTTTAAATACGTCGCGCGGCTTGCACGTTGCCCTCGCGCAGCTCTGTATCGTCTCGAAAACAGGCGCGAAAAGACGTAGACTAAGAAGAGAAATACACAGGACGACGCGCTAGAAATACACAGGAGCGCGTCGTCCTGTGTATTTCTGTTCTTAGTCTACGTCTTTTCCCGCCTGTTTTAGAGATGAATCAGCACCAACCCGCGCAACTTGCCATTCTGTATTGTCGTAACATCGCTGACTTTCCGAACCAAGCTTTGCAGCCAGGCCGGTGACCCAAGCTGTGTATGTGTTGCGGAATCGTTCGCTTCGCGATGAAATGCGACGCAGTGCTTCCGCGGGCGGACTGTGCGTATCATGCTCGGGATTATCTGTCACTAGCTAGGTACCACTGAACCTCGCATTGAGTGTGTGCAATGTTCGTGGCTATAAGGCTTCTCTGCTTGCGGGCCTTAGTTTAGTTACTTGCTGTTTTTCCCGGAAACCGCGATAGGTTAGTGCTGAATTTACGACGGGGAGGAGGCAACCAATCGCCTGTTCATTGTGCTTCAGACTTTCAACGAATGTCGTAATGTTTTGTTTATTAGAAACGCATCTCTGGAGTGTTTTAAAGTTGAATAAAATGTGTGCGTCAAACCCAGACTTTTGGTTGATGCCACATTGTGGGCGATTGCAATAAAGAAGTGCCACGAGGTTCAACGCCTCCTCAGTGAAGCGTACTCAGGTTAGAGTATAGTAATATCAGGTTATGGACGTTTTGTATTCAACAATGATGAGAAAGTGTTTGTTTGTACTAGTTTGGTTAGTCCTAAAATGTCCAGCTATGCCGCCACTCCGCTGGAAGATCAGCGGATGCAGAAATCGTTTTGTAATCCATTCTAGAGATATGTGATCCATTCTAATACACCGTAAGAAGTGTGTCACTACGTAAAACTGGTGAGACGCTCTACTAAAACTCCCTTGGTGGTGTTTACGTAGCGTGACGCTAAAATTTAGTGTTTAGCGTACGAAAAGGCAATAAACGCTTTACTGAAACTTCTTAATAGGGAGTTCTCACGCGCCATCTGTCGAATGTTTTTATAGAATGACTCGCCGACTGATCTGCAAGCGGAGTGCCGGGGTGCCTGGACATATTACGACTATCGGAACAAAGTAAAAAAATTAACGCCAATCCACTCTGTGAATGTGTTTGGAAAGGAAAGCACTAAACGGCACCCACAATGGTTACCAATGCGACGTCAGATAATTCCCTCACTTCGCTCCACAAATATTGAAACCAGAGAGAAGAGAAATTCACTTTGCAGACCCTCTACCCTCTACTCCTTCAAACAGATTTTCTTGGTAAGGTTAAATTAATGCATGAAGCATGAACGGTGATTCGTTGAGTTGTATTGGTATAGCACATGAGCGGAACCTTCTTTCACGAAATTAAAGCTAAAACCCGGTGTTAGACGATCTCACGTTTCCGTCTCTGCCGTCGTGAACGGAGGCGACGAGATCAGCGGCAGATACGGAGCAGGAGCCGGAGGAGGAGTAGGAGATGCAGAAGGAGGAAATATTTCTATACAGATTCCAGAAAGGCCCCGAGTGTAGTCCAGGGTACTGGTTCCTCCTTCACCGTAGCCCATATTCAGTCCGCACCACTTGTGCTCTCTTTACCAGCTGAAGTTGGGTAGGCAGAGAGGGGCTGGACAGCAGCATCTCCCATGGCTCTTGTTCGGTAGTTGACGGAAAGATAGGAGGGTGCTCAGGGCTGAAGTCACACACCCCGATTATGTGGCAGAGTGTTCCTACTTCTGAGCAAAGTTTACATTCAGCATCGTAGCGATTCGGGTGCATTAAGTGAAGACGCGTCGGGTGTGGGAAGGAGCCGGATTGTATGAGATGTAGGGTAGGTTGTTGTTCACTGGAAAGTTCAGGGTAAGGCGAAGGTAGGGTCTGTCTCAGAAGGCGAAAATGTTCGGTGATGTCCGTGAACGAGACAAGCGGGTGACTGTCCTCTGGCAGCTCCATAGCACGGGGGGTAAAAGTGCGGACTTGGTGGGCATATTCGTTTCCCTCTATGGAAGCGTGAGTGCGTGTACAAATGAGCTGAATGGAAACATTTGGGGGTGGTTTTTTAGCACAAGCAGTCCAGGTCGGGACGCCAAACGCGACAGGTGATTCCGGTAGGCTTGTTGGGAATCGGTGACTACCTCCCGAACTCCTGGTTGAGTGTGAACTAAGTCGATGGCTGCCTCTTCTGCTGCCGTGATGTCTTGGATCTTGAGTTAGGCACACGCAAGGAGGCTGGTCCTGGAGGTAGCCTCTATGATGGCGTCTGTGTAGATAGCTGCATGATCCCCACCGAGGGAGCTGTTGAGCGCTTGAGCACGTGCCTGCCGGCGACCCTCATTGTTGTGAAGGGCTCATATTTCTAAGCAATGGAAGCATCTTTAGTTCTTGTCGCCGAGAGTCAAGCAGTACATAAAGCGGAGTGACATTCTCTGCTTTCCAGCCAATCTGGTGAAGGATGCGGCGTCCCGCCGAAGTTCTGCTCATTCGGAGCTTCGGGATAGAAAGATGGCCCACTATCATCTCCTCCGTGTTGTGAAGCCCTGTACCAAGCAGCCTCTCTGTGGACGCACTCATGCGAAGACCAAAGGCCTGCTCAACCGCCTTTATAATAATTATATAAGGCATGTCTACGTCCTCCTTGCCGAGAACAAGACAGGGAGTTGACGTAAGTGATTCTCGAGAGGACTAATCGAACTAATCGAACGGTATGGAATTCCTTGAGGCCTCGCTTCTTGGTGGCACCTCGCCTGATCATGCGTATGATTTATTGATGGTGTGTTTGAGGTGCGGCAAGGATACACCACTCATGGTGTTGGCCTTAAGATGGAGGCCCAGGATCTTGATGCTGGGGCTTGGAGTGATGGCCTGGCCATCAAGGAGTATTTGATTGTGTTCCTTGAGGTATCGATTGGCGTGAAGGGGCACGACAAGGAGCTAAAATTTTAACGTGAACATTGGAAGTGGAAGCCACAGGCCCATTGCCGTACTAGAAGTGAGATGACATGGGTTGGTGTGAGCTTCCTTTACTCGCTTTCGCGTGGCATGTAGCAAGAAAGCAGGGGTTATACCCCTAGATGTGCTTGGTGAGTGAACCAGTTGTCTTCCCCACCTCCGCGTGGGCTCGTAGCTTAATTGGTAGGACAACGGGCTCTTGCTTCGTTGCTCTGTTAGTTCCAGGTTCGATTCCTGGCGGTGCAGTAAATTCTTTTATTTCTTCGCGGGAGTTTTCTGGTGACACCAACGGTCGCGAAAGAACCCTTGGGGGATAGAGGTAGAAAGTTTTGCTTTAAGACAATCGGTGTATAAGCATGTGTATGATATTACGGGCATTTGGCGCCTTCACGAACGCAGCCCCTGGTTTTTGGTTTTTACTGAACGAGAAGTTACGCCCGCAACGGTGCGCTTTCAGACTGGTCTTCACTAGAGGCGTGTAGGTGCCGTCAGAAGTAATTGGAGCACGGGAGCTGCGGCCGAACCGCACAGGAGCGCCGTGTAGCTGCTCCGGCGGTAACCGAAAGGAGCAGAACACGCATGCGCGCCTGCCGACGGTGATAGCCCCTCCGTACTTCTCAACCGACTTTTTTAAACGCAGCTTCAAATATTATTCGAAACTTACTGGTCTCAGCGATGGCGCTGATAGCAGACCCACCTAAAAATTTAGGAAAGAAAAATTTTCACTTCAGGTCCCCGCGATTGCGACGCTTCTCAAGCAGCTCGCGTGTGCTAAAAGTGTGTGAGAGACGCTGCCAGATAACGCCTCTGCTATCAGCGCCATTCCTGAGACCAGTATGCTGCGAATAATGCTCGAAGCCGCGTTTAAAAAAGTGGGTTGAGAAGTATGGAGGGGCTTTCACCGACCGCAGGCGTGCATGCGTGTTATGCTCCTTTCGTTTACCGCCGGTGCAGTTACACGGCGCTCCTGTACGGTTCGGCCACAGCTCCCGTGCTCCAATTACTTCTCACGCCACCTGTACCTGTGCTGAAGCATGCTCAGTTAAATAACGCAAATAAAAACGAATAAAAAGACAGTTATCTCTTTTAGAAGGACGTCAAAGGTAGAAAGGTCCCTGGTGTCGGCACAGAATTCGAACAAACACTTTTTATCAAAACGCAAAATCAGAAAAGCAGAGGAAGTAGCGGATCGCATGGCACGGAGACGCGTCTCGAACGCCGTGATTTCATCCGCTTATAACTTCATGCTAAAAAATTACTCGGTGCTAAAACAGGGACGAAGAAGAAACAGGCAACACACAACACAGTGGCGAACTTCCAGCTAGATTTTATTGAAAAAAAATCGCGCCAATCCACCCCGTGAATGTGGTTGGAAAGCAAAGCTGTAAACGGCACCCATAACGATTACTCATGCGACGTCACTTAAAATCACTCACATCGCTCTACAAATGGTAAAACCAGAGAGAAGTGCACTTAACCACACCATTTATTACTTCAAAGAGATATTCTCGGTAAGGTTACCTCAATGCATGATGCATGAACGGTGTTTGGTTGAGTTGTATTGGTGTAGCACAAGAGTGGAAACTTTTTTTTATAAAATCAAAGTAAGCTCCAACCCGGTGTTACACGACCTGACTGCTCCGTCTCTGCGCCGCGGACGGAGGCGACGAGACTTGCGGCTGAGAAGGAGGAGGAAGAAATACTGCTGTTCAGATTTCTGAACGGCCCAACTGCTGTTCAGATTTCTGAACAGCCCAGAGTGCAGCCCTGGGTAGTGATTCCTTCTTCTGTGGGGCCCATGTGCAGTCCGCGCGGCCTGTGTTCTGCCCACCCGTTGAAGCTGGGTAGGTAGAGAGGGCCTGGAGAGTAGCATCTCCCATTGCCCTAATGGGTAGTTGACGGAAAGAGAGGAGGGTGCTCAGGGCTAAAGTCGCACACCCCGATTACGGGGCGGGGTGTTCCTACTTCTGAGCAAAATTTACATTCAGCGTCGTAGCGTTTCGGGTGCATTAAGTGAATACGCGTAGGTTGTGGGAAGGAGCCCGGATTATATGAGCCGTAGGGTAGTTTGTTGTTCTCTGGAAAGGTCAGGGTAAGGAGAAGGTACGGTCTGTCTCAGAAGGCGATAATGCTGGATTATCTCCCTGGACGTGACAAGCGGGTGACTGTCCTCGTGCAGCTCCATAGCACGGGAGGTAAAAGCGCAGGCTTGTTGGGTGGGCGTATTTGTTGCCGTCCATTGAAGCGTGAGGGGGTGTCCAGATGAGCTGAATGGAACCGTTTGGGGAGTAGTTTTTTAGCACGCACAGTGCAGGTCAGGACACCCAACCCGACTGATAATTCCAGTAGGATTGCTGGGAATCGTGACTACCCTCCGAACCCCTGGTTGAGTGAGAGCCAAGGTGATGGCTGCCTCTTCTGCTGCCGTCATTTGTTGGGTCCTAAGCGAGGTACACGCAAGGAGGCTGGTTCTGGAGGTAGCCACGATGATGGCGTGTTGCTGCCCTCGATGTTTGGAGAAGTCTCTGTAGATAACTGCATGAGCCCCACCGAGGGTGGTGTTTAGCGCTTGAGCCCGTGCTTTTCGGTGACCCTCGTCATGTGGGGGGTTTGACTTTCTAAGCAAAGGGAGCATCTTTAGTTTTAGTCACCAAGAGTCTGGGAGTACGTCAAGCGGAGCGACATTCTGGGCTGCCCAGCCAATCTGGTGAAGCATGCGGTTACCCACCGCAGTTCTGAGTCGGACCTTCTGGTTAGAAAGATGGCCTTCTATCAGCTCTTCAACCGTGTTGTGGAGCCCGTGCTAAGCAGCCTCAGTGTGGACGCACTCATGAGAAGACCAATGGCCTGCTCGACCGCCTTTCAAATCATTATATAAAGCATCTCTATGTCTTCCTCGCCGAGAAGACAGGGGGTTGACGTAAGTGACTCTCGAGAGGGCAAAAGCTTCAATTAATCGAAAGCTACCAGATTCCTTTACGCCTCGCTTCATGGTGGCAACTCGCCTGATCATGTGTATGATTTGATTATTGCTGCTTTTAGGCGCTACAAGGAGACGTCACTCTTGGTGTTATCCTCGAGATGTAGATCCAGGATCTTGATGCTGGGGCTTGGAGTGATGGCCTGGTCATCAAGGAGTATTTGAATGTATTCCTTGATTTGACGTGAGGGCGCACGACAAGAAGCTGGGATTTTTTACGTGAATACTGACTGGAGGCTTTAGCAAATTGGCGTATTAAAAGTGAGATTCCATGGATTGGTGCGAGATTCCTTTAATTTTTGTAACTCTTAGCACATGAGCAAGGTGCGCACAGGGCCGCTAGACGGGCGTGAGGGGTCGTGTGACGCTTTCACGTGGCATTCAGCGAGAAGGCAGGGGGTAAACCAGTAGATGTGCTTGGTGAGTACACCATTTGTCTTCCCGTTTTCGCGTGGGCTCGTAGCGAAATCGGTAAGACAACGGGCTCTCGCTTTGTTAGTCTATTAGTTCCAGGTTCGATTCCCGGCGGTGCCAGTAAATTCTTTTATTTGTTCGCTGGAGTTTTCTGGTGACACCAACGGTCGCGAAAGAACCCTTGGGGGGTAGAGGTAGAAAGCTTTGCTTTAAAAAGACGATGCTTATAAACAAAAAACTCAAATACCTAAACTATTGTGACGTGAAAGTGCATGACGTTTCTAAAATAAGGTACTTTATCTGAAAGCGATATGAATGGAGTGCTAACACAGTTATCCCCTGCCTGTCTGATAAAATGAGCTTCAAGAATTTCGTGCTAAAGTTTTCCTCTTGGTATCATCAAACACTTTGTGCTATGTTCTCAGAAACACTATTAGGCAAAAAGGACTAAAACAGGGACTAAAATACAGCCGTTAGTCTTCAGGGGCAACCGTTCATCTTCAAGGGGAGTTTCTGCGGCAGAGTATGTGCCATGTGCACAAATGCGGACTAACTGTTCGTCCCCGCCGATCGATAAGGAGTAACGGGAAGACGAAACGGATGCAGTTAGTCTCTTTGCTGCGTCGTTAATCCCCTGTAATGGCGTCGTCATTTGCCCTTTCGCGCAAATGTTTGTAAATAGTTTTAGATTTACAAAACACAAGTCATTGCAGTCAGTGGGTCCTTTAGATGGTGCCACGGGACAACATTTTGATGTTAATTACACGAAAATCGCCTAGGTTTAATACAGTGCCTGGTAATGGCAAGGAGCAGCGAAGCGCGATGGACAAACGCTTCTCGGTGAGGTTATGTTGATACGCTGTGTTGCATACGATGCGTGCGAAGTAATAACGTCCAATGAAAGCTTTCAAGCGCGTCAACAGTAACACAAAAATTAGTGACAATAGCAGACGTGGATTGCTAAGCGTAATGAATATGTATATGTTTAACAGACGAGAAAAAATGCAGTAGTTGTTGATGACAACTGCAAAATAAAAATTCTCGCTACAGGTAAGCGTCTCGAAGTTATCTTTTGCACTCGGTACATAACTGCCTTGTGCACCAAAGCTGTGACAATGCGGCAACTGCTGTAAAACCCGCTTGCATTTCCCAGTCGCAATCGTCTAGCGACGCGAATTTGAAGAACTCAGGCTAAGGAACACGGAATTTGGTTTCACCAATACAGAAAAATATGGTCTGTTTCCCTATTCTGACCCTCACACAGACGACACCTGTCACATACGTACAGTCTCAACGGAAAAAGATTGACACACGTGATTCATGACTAGAGCGGAATGATCGCGGCAGGCGGCGCTATTGTCATTTAGCGCTCCTACAGCGACAGTGCCAGGCACATTCCATTTTCTTAAGAAGGGTGTCGGCGCTAAGCACTCCCACAAACAGCTTGCATTTGAAATGATAGCTAGCACGCCGCTTATCCGCAGAATCATGCGGCAACTTTGCTGCGAACGTTCCTTCGTTTCTTCTTTTTTTTTAAAGCAAAGCTTTCTACCTCTACCCCCCAAGGGTTCTTTCGCGACCGTTGGTGTCACCAGAAAACTCCAGCGAACAAATAAAAGAATTTACTGGCACCGCCGGGAATCGAACCTGGAACTAATAGACTAACAAAGCGAGAGCCCGTTGTCTTACCGATTTAGCTACGAGCCCACGCGAAAACGGGAAGACAAATGGTGTACTCACCAAGCACATCTACTGGTTTACCCCCTGCCTTCTCGCTGAATGCCACGTGAAAGCGTCACACGACCCCTCACGCCCGTCTAGCGGCCCTGTGCGCACCTTGCTCATGTGCTAAGAGTTACAAAAATTAAAGGAATCTCGCACCAATCCATGGAATCTCACTTTTAATACGCCAATTTGCTAAAGCCTCCAGTCAGTATTCACGTAAAAAATCCCAGCTTCTTGTCGTGCGCCCTCACGTCAAATCAAGGAATACATTCAAATACTCCTTGATGACCAGGCCATCACTCCAAGCCCCAGCATCAAGATCCTGGATCTACATCTCGAGGATAACACCAAGAGTGACGTCTCCTTGTAGCGCCTAAAAGCAGCAATAATCAAATCATACACATGATCAGGCGAGTTGCCACCATGAAGCGAGGCGTAAAGGAATCTGGTAGCTTTCGATTAATTGAAGCTTTTGCCCTCTCGAGAGTCACTTACGTCAACCCCCTGTCTTCTCGGCGAGGAAGACATAGAGATGCTTTATATAATGATTTGAAAGGCGGTCGAGCAGGCCATTGGTCTTCTCATGAGTGCGTCCACACTGAGGCTGCTTAGCACGGGCTCCACAACACGGTTGAAGAGCTGATAGAAGGCCATCTTTCTAACCAGAAGGTCCGACTCAGAACTGCGGTGGGTAACCGCATGCTTCACCAGATTGGCTGGGCAGCCCAGAATGTCGCTCCGCTTGACGTACTCCCAGACTCTTGGTGACTAAAACTAAAGATGCTCCCTTTGCTTAGAAAGTCAAACCCCCCACATGACGAGGGTCACCGAAAAGCACGGGCTCAAGCGCTAAACACCACCCTCGGTGGGGCTCATGCAGTTATCTACAGAGACTTCTCCAAACATCGAGGGCAGCAACACGCCATCATCGTGGCTACCTCCAGAACCAGCCTCCTTGCGTGTACCTCGCTTAGGACCCAACAAATGACGGCAGCAGAAGAGGCAGCCATCACCTTGGCTCTCACTCAACCAGGGGTTCGGAGGGTAGTCACGATTCCCAGCAATCCTACTGGAATTATCAGTCGGGTTGGGTGTCCTGACCTGCACTGTGCGTGCTAAAAAACTACTCCCCAAACGGTTCCATTCAGCTCATCTGGACACCCCCTCACGCTTCAATGGACGGCAACAAATACGCCCACCCAACAAGCCTGCGCTTTTACCTCCCGTGCTATGGAGCTGCACGAGGACAGTCACCCGCTTGTCACGTCCAGGGAGATAATCCAGCATTATCGCCTTCTGAGACAGACCGTACCTTCTCCTTACCCTGACCTTTCCAGAGAACAACAAACTACCCTACGGCTCATATAATCCGGGCTCCTTCCCACAACCTACGCGTATTCACTTAATGCACCCGAAACGCTACGACGCTGAATGTAAATTTTGCTCAGAAGTAGGAACACCCCGCCCCGTAATCGGGGTGTGCGACTTTAGCCCTGAGCACCCTCCTCTCTTTCCGTCAACTACCCATTAGGGCAATGGGAGATGCTACTCTCCAGGCCCTCTCTACCTACCCAGCTTCAACGGGTGGGCAGAACACAGGCCGCGCGGACTGCACATGGGCCCCACAGAAGAAGGAATCACTACCCAGGGCTGCACTCTGGGCTGTTCAGAAATCTGAACAGCAGTTGGGCCGTTCAGAAATCTGAACAGCAGTATTTCTTCCTCCTCCTTCTCAGCCGCAAGTCTCGTCGCCTCCGTCCGCGGCGCAGAGACGGAGCAGTCAGGTCGTGTAACACCGGGTTGGAGCTTACTTTGATTTTATAAAAAAAAGTTTCCACTCTTGTGCTACACCAATACAACTCAACCAAACACCGTTCATGCATCATGCATTGAGGTAACCTTACCGAGAATATCTCTTTGAAGTAATAAATGGTGTGGTTAAGTGCACTTCTCTCTGGTTTTACCATTTGTAGAGCGATGTGAGTGATTTTAAGTGACGTCGCATGAGTAATCGTTATGGGTGCCGTTTACAGCTTTGCTTTCCAACCACATTCACGGGGTGGATTGGCGCGATTTTTTTTTGTAGCTGGCGTTGGGAGCAGCGGTGTTTTCTTTATCGCAGTTTTCACCCAAGCTCCCAGTTTGCTGGGCGACAGTGTCAAAAGCTGTCGGCACGAGTAAAAATACAAGCCACAAGAACGAGCGCTTTGAACAGGCGAGTTTATTTGCCCGCAAAAAATGAACGCAGCACAGCGTTACATCATTATTCCCTCAGACATAATTGCGAAATTCATTACCGAACTTCCAGAAAAAAAAAGTTTTAGAACGATAGACAACTTTCAATTTAAGTTAAAATAATTGATTGACTTTTGATTATTTAAAATCAGCTCGTCTACGCAAGGGTATTAATGAAGCGCGAACGCTCCGCCAGCTTCCACAACGTTGCGCGTGCGCACAGGCAGCGAGGCGTAGAGGGTGCTTGCATAATCCGGGAGGCCTCGAAGTCGCGTCCACTCATTGTTCACCGCCTCCCAAAGCAGATCTGTTGACGCTCCATGTAGGTGCAGCCTTGCCAGTCGCTGGTTCATCAGGCCCCACACGTTTTCAATGATATTCAGGTCCGCTCCTTTTGGAGGCCATGGGAGCTCCTGAATGCAGATTTGCTCGATCTTCTGCTTCACTAGCCTTTTAAAAAAATTAGACATATTTTCAGTCCATCAAGTTTAAAAAGCTTTTCAAGTATCCGAAGGATAAGAACAAAACACAATTTATAAGCTTGCATTAAATGGAATTCAGCGCTATTATGTTGATGCCTTAAGTCAAGGGGTATGACGGAAGCCCGTCTGGTCGGATGCATTTTGAAGAAGAAGAAAGACCAGGACGCCGACCACGAGTTCTGTCGAGTTTAAAAAAAATTAACGTTTCGGCTTCCACATGGAAGCCTTGGTCACAATAAAATCTTGAAGGGAAATAATCTTAAGGGAAATCTTGGAGGCCTCACGATTAGTTTTTTTCAAATATTGTAAAGGTGGTTTGGGAAAACAGAATCTCTTTGGAACGTGCAGTTTCATAAACAAAAAGCAACTAATAACAGCTACTTTGAATAATTAGCCCGAAATGTACTTTATAATAGATCCTATGTACAAAATACAGCTATCAATAATTCGTAAACACAAAAATGCACCGGGAATCTCCACTTTGAGTATTACAAACAAATAAGATTTTTAGTAGTGCATTTAAATACATTCACACCATATCATCACATTTATTAACCAAGTTTCAGCAAATATTTGTCTAATCCTTCTGTGCGGGGTGCATATAGGTTACCAGTAATTATACCTGCTGGTGTAAATGGGGCTCCGGTCATGTTGAAAAATAAAGCAGCCGTCTGGAAATCGGCCACCCAGAATGAAGGGAATGAGAACTTGTTCGAGGATGTCCGCATACGCTGCAGCAGTGAGTGCTCCATTTATCCGGATGAGCGGTCCAAGCCCTTGATATGTTATGACACCCCACACACTAACGGACCGGCGACCGCTAGCGGCGACGTGTTGCGTGTACTCTGGTTCGTACCTGTAACAAAAAAAATAGACATTTTGTATTTTGTTTGTTACCCAGCAGCCTAAATCTTTCCAGAAATTCTCATAGTAGCGTTCAAATGAAACGTTAACTAGTTAATTAGAGCTCTCAGATGCTAATAGGAATACAAAAACTAGAAAAAGTAAAATTACCGCTGTCACAGCTGCCGTAAACATTGCATAATTTCTTCTTAACACATTGACTAAAACAAATACAAGTATAAAGTCAAAATGTCTCTTCTATGCACGTAACCACAGGAAACTGAATGACTTACCGGGCACAATACGGGCGCCACACGCGCCGCTGTTGGTCCCACTTGCTGCTGAAGGTGGATTCATCCGTGAACACAACGTTCATCCATTCCTCAGTTGTCCACCAAAGATGCCTAGTGGAAAATTCCAACCTATGCGCCTTGTTTTGTCGCGTTAAAAGTGACCTCTGGCAGGATATTCTACTGCGTAGCCCGAACGAGCGAAGACGCTCTCTGATGGTAGTAAGAGATAGCTGTAGGCCAAGTTTCTGTTTAATCTCCCGGGCTGTAGTAAAAGGGTTGTCATAGGCTGCGGACGCAATAAGCCTGTCCTCTTCTTCAGTCGTCTGCCTTGGGCGTCCACATCGAGCCGCGTCTTCAATTCTACCCTCTTCCAAAAAGGCCCGAACAATGCGTGTAACGCTTCTAAGTGAGCACCCGACCTCCGCAGCAATGGTTCTCCTCGTCCGACCTGCTTGAAGAAAGGTCAAGATTTCGACCCTTGTCGCCTCGTCGATTCGCGGCATCCTAGGTCGTGTGTCGTTCTGACAAAAATTATTCGAACCACACCTGGTTTTAAACTCTTGCTCTCCTGTGACGTAAGCACCGCCACCCACTGCTTTTGACAGTGCGTCGTCTAGAAAATATTTGCCGGGCAACTGCCAAAAGATAAGGTAGCTCGCAGCTCTGAAGAAAAAAGAAATCATGTGCATAGGCATGTCTGCCGATAAGGAATACGTAAGCGCTGATGGAAGATGTGGGCTTTCGAATCGGCCGACAACAGGATGGGCTGCTTTCTGCCAGCCACCCCTTCTTGGAAAATGGAATGTGCTTGCCACTCTCGCTGTCGGCGCGCTGGGCAACGATTGCGCCGCGTGTCGAGATTTTTCGGCTCCAGTCATGAATCACTGTGCCAATCTTTTTCGGTTGAGACTACATAGAGCCCTTAACATATGTATTGAACACTAAGAATACATGTAGTTTGCGCTAATTTGTGCGGAAACAAATGAGTCGTCCGATCGCCCAGCTACCACCTCAGCTAGGCAACGACGAGTTGATTGTTATTTACGAGAAAAAACTATGGCTGTGAGGCTGTACTTAAAATCAAACTGAGCAATAGTCGCTAAAGGTAGCAAAGTGCTAAGCGCAAAGCGCGAATCGCGGTCACGTTCGCTTGCGCGGATAGAAATTCGGACCCGAGTTGCAATTGATCTGCCGCGTTATGCACAGAACTACACGCTGTACACTTGAATATTACCTACCCGTACTTCCACCCGGTGGCGTGGTGCAGCGGTAGCGCGTCGGGTTTTTCGGGTGTATTTCCGGCCGTCGGTGGTTCGATCCCTGCAGGTCCAACGTTTTTTTCCTTTTTTTTCTGCGATTCAGCATTTCGTCCTTGGGGTGTATCGGAACGGACCTTCCGGGTGGGGGACTAACCGTTCGTCCCCTCGCAGTTAGTTCCCAAAGGGAGTGATGATTGTGGCAGAAGCCGTTAGTCCCCTAAAGGACGAACCGTTAGTCCTTTTTGCCTAAGAGTGAAGGTGGCCACCAGCGGTATTGGAAGCTGTCCAGTCATGCTACCTCGCCCTCTCATTGAAACACCTTCCAGTTTGCCCTATGTGCACTTTTTTGCAGCTCAGGAGAATTTCGTAAACTACACCAATGCTGAAATTTGTGTAGCGAACAGCGTGGATTTTTGCACATCATTGATTGATTGAATTGATTGAATGAATGTTTATGAGCATTTGTCACATTAAGTTTACAAACACTGATTGGACCCATAGCCAGAGGCTAGTGCAGGGTCCAATAAGAAAAGTAATGGACAGAAGCGGGAAATATCAATCATACATAATAGAGATGTAGCTATACAGACACTGTAAATATATACTTCCACGTAATTATGAGCATACTCATTTACAGAGTAGAGAAGTCTTTCTCTCCTTAAACAATCGGGTTACAAGAAACAAACCTACACTTGTGCATACAATCAAAAAGTTATGAGAGATCACTTTGTGGACACACCCAGAAACATCAGTTAAAATACAAAAAACACTATAACTATCACGGGTTTTAGGAAAACAAAAAAAGGCTAGGTTTACAACATTCACCGATGTATAATTATACAAATATAAGCGTTTGCCACCAAAGAAAAAAAAAAGAAGCAGTTACAGCCTGTTTAAGAATTGATTTTTTTAGTTTTACCGCGGCATTGTGTGATCTCTTTAATTCAGTGGGCAAACTATTCCAGATCTTTATCCCTGTGAATTGCAATAATCTCTCCCCATAAACGCTATTTCTTGGTGCCAAGTTAAAGTTACCGAACGTGATACTCGCCCTACTAGAGTAGGGCGAGAATAGGAATAAAATAACGAGACATCAAATGGGTTATTGTATTTTACAATACTATTAACACAAACAGTCGTCTTGTATTCACGCAAAAGATCGAAGGGTAGTATTTTTAGCGATCGAAATAACGGCCGGCTTGGCTCGTTGTGGTTACTGTGACTTATTATTCTGATGGCAGGCTTTTGTAACCTCCGAAGGGGATCCAGATAAGCATCATAAGTCCAGGCCCACGATTCCATGCAGTAAGTTAAATGGCTTTTGATGAATGCAAAGTAAAACGCCCGCAGAATGCTTTTATCGAAGTAGCCTCTAGCTTGTAAAAGCGCGTGACAGCCGGAAGCCAGCTTTGCACCGACGGTATATATTTGACGTGTCCAGTGAAAGTGATTATCTATTATATTCCCGAGGTATTTAAACGTGTCCATACGTTCCAGTATGCAGTTGTCAATTTTAATCTAAATATCTTCGTAACTAATTCATTTCCTGCGGGAATGAAAGATAATGTACTTCGTTTTATCGGCATTAACCGTTAACCGTTAAAAAATCACGGGGAATTTTTTTTTCAATTCTGAGTTTACTTGTGTTTGTAATTCAAAAACATTGTCGGCCGTACATATTAATGCCGTATCATCGGCATACATAATAATTTCGGAAGAGCTTAATACATGAGGCAAGTCGTTGATATAAAGGGAAAAGAACAGCGGCCCGAGAACCTATCCCTGCGGCACCCCTGTGTTCAGATATTGCAGTGTGGAAGTAATATCGGTCATCACGACAGCGTGCTGTCTGTTTTTGATGTAATTAGAAAATAACTGATAGGATTGATTACGTATACGGTAGTGCTTTCATTTATGCAAAAAAATTGAAAAATCTACCGTATCGAATGCTTTTAGTAAGTCAAGGAAAAGAACTCCCACTAGCTTGTTGTTGTTTAGGGCCGTGTTAATCGATTGAGCCAAAGTCAACACTGCAGATGACGTAGAATAATTAAACCGAAATCCATGTTGCTGAGGGCAAAGAACCATGCACTTGTGTAAAAACTTATTGATGCGGTTTGATAGGATTTTTTCAAAAATGTTATTTACAACGCAAAGCACAGATATCGGTCTGTAACTAGACGGATCGAAAATGTCACCGTTTTTGTAAACTGGGATTACTTTTGCAATTTTTAGTATGGATGGGTAAGTTTCGTTTTGTATACAATGATTAAATGGATTGCATAAGACTGGGCCTAAAATATCTACGTTTTCTTAAAACAACCGTGCTGTAATTTGGTCTAGTCCAGCAGATTTGTTTGTTGAAAGATTTTGAATAGTGTGAACAACTTCAGAAAGTTCAATATCATACATCACAAACGTATTGACAACCGGTTTTGACGCAATGTAGCTGTCTACAGAGCGGGGAATTGTGTCTGCCAGAGCTTTGCCTTTACCAGAAAAGAAGGTGTTGAACGCTTCGACAGTGCTGTTGTCGACACTGTCAGGAGTAACGCGCTGTGATTGAAGGCCCCCAGTAACCTCATTTATGATACCCCATATTTTGCGTGTATCGCCGGATGCCTCCTGGATGCAGCTTGAGTAGTATTGTTTTTTACGGGCTGTGATTATCATAACGCATTTATTGCGTAGTAGCTTGTACTGACCTAAATAGTAACTGTTTGTCTTTTGACGTTTCAATTTATTGCACCAGAAATTCTTTGTTTTTAATAGTTGCAAAATCTCTTCATTCATCCAAGGGCAGATTGGTAATTGATATGAACGTGCAGGAAGTACACGACAGCACTTATTACCTGCGTTTTTAAGAACTCCTATAAGGTTCGAAAACTCAGTATTAACATCGTTGTCGTATATATCGTCGAAACTGACTTGCAAGAGGCTCTGTCTTAGCATCGTGTAATCTGTCTTGATAATATGTCATCAATGTCCCTTCTTATTTTGGATTAAGTTATTAAGTAGAATTAAGATTGGAAGGTGATCCGCAATGGGTTCATTGAAAACGCCAGCGTCAACGTCGGTATCTATATGTGTTGGTACGTGATCTATAATTGATGAAGACACGCTTGTAACACGCGTCGGGGTGGTTATGACATTTCTGAAGTTGAATGACTGTAACAGGAATGAGTAATCCTTATGAGCATCATGACTAGTATCAATGTTAAAGTCCCCAACTACCACAACGGGATCGGGGTACGTTGTTGATATCGTCATGAAAATCATTTCCAGTTTAGCAAGAAAAGCGGGTAGACTAGAATTGGGAGGCTGATAGATGACACCAACAATAAGAGGGAAATCTAACTTTCCGAACAAGGCTTCCATAAAAGAACAACTGCACGAAAGTGATGGCAAGGATGTGAAAGAGAAACTTTTATGAAAGAAAAGGGCGACGCCGCCACCGCGATTTTGCGACTCTCTTGGCTGTGAGGTAAACCTATAATCAGCGATTACGACCTCCTCACCTTTTTGCAGCCACGTTTCCGTGATTACAATGACATGAAACAGTTGCGCATGCTCATACAACTGTGCTACAAGTAAATCTAAGTTCTTTCTGATACTTCGAACATTGCAATGAAATATTGACGAGCTCGTTTGGCCAGCAACTTGTTGAACCTGAACATTATTCATTGTAAAGGTAAGCCTTGGTGCCTTAATAAAGTGTTAGGACTGGGTGGATGACTACACGACTTTGACGAGGTCATCTTCGCAAGTTATGTGAAGAACCTTCGCTTTTTCCGATTTTCTCATTAGGATCTTGCCGTCAGAAACACAAGCGAATTTCCAGTTTTTGCCACGCTTTGCACTTATCGCTTTGCCAAGCAAAGCTTTGTTTTCATGGCACAGATGTTCGTTGATGTAAACTGGTTCGTCTATTGCAAATCCGAGCATCGCCGTGTTTAGTCTTCCTTTTGGCAGCCTGCAGAACACTATCTCGAGTCGACCTTGAGTTAAACTTAACAATGGTGTTAGGAAGCCCGTTTGAAGCTACTCGATGCACTAAGTCAATATCCTGACAAGGAACGTCAACACCTAAACGGGTAGTGATTTGCTTCAGCGTCTCCTTTAGGTCCTCGTTTTCTGTAAACGGGACACCTTTCAGCTCAAGGTTATTCTTTCTGCTGTACTGCTTCAGCTCCACAGGTTGCCTTCTGACGTCCTTCATTTCCCTGTTCAGCCTCTCATTTTCGCGGTGACACTCAAGGCTCCGATTCTTGACTTGAGAGAGCTCCTCCCGGATAGACTTTACATCACCCTTGAATTCCTCGAAACAGTCATTCATGAATTTCATTGAGGTCGTCACAGAAGTAAGTTCCGTTTTGATATCGGTAGTTGAGGAACCAAGAGCTGTTACCGTAGCTGTCAACTTATTCATGGTCTCAATGAACTTCGACATCATTTCTAGCAGGACCTTCGCGATTTCTTTGATGCTAGTTGGTGCTTTATCGCCGAGGCCCTTTGCGAACTCGGGCAAAGGATCGGTTTCCTTGCTATCTTTTGCCATCCTAATACGTCAAGTATTCCTGGACAACACAGTTTCAACCAACAAAACACTCAGAGCAATCCAAGCAGCCGCATTATATCAGCTTGTATCGTGCACATAAACGAATCAACAGTACCTGCAGTGATACAGAAAGCGGTTGAGCGACGTTGTCGTTCGGCTGCCCGGACCGCTCTGATGTGGCGTAGCTGTTGGCCGGGTATATATGGGCGACGGGGGCGTCAGCGAGTCCTCTCCGCATGCGCAGAACCAAGGCCGATGTTGCGAAGAAGCCGTTGAAGCCACGTGCATTTGCAGCGACTACGACGGGCCAGCGTGCTTACGTGATGGCGTCCCTGGTTGCGGAAGGAAATGACACGCCCGGCGCGTACCGTTTGGCCGCTATCCTGCAGTGATACAAAAAGCGGTTGAGCGACGTTGTCGTTCGGCTGCCCGGACTGCTCTGATGTGGCGTAGCTGTTGGCCGGGTATGTATGAGCGACGGGGGCGTCAGCGAGTCCTCTCCTAGTTCTGCGAGTTCTGGTTCATTTAGGTGCGGAGGACCTTAGGACCGCACAATGTCCCTCCACAGCCATGTGCATAGCATTTACAATCGCAGAAACTCACACAAGCACCGGCAGGATTCGAGCCTGTCTCTGGTAGACCAGATAGAGTTAGTGTCAGTCGTTTTACCCATTAGGCTACGACCGTGAGTCAGTACCCGACAGTCAAAGGGCTTACTCTCTCGCCTGTAACTGCGAGTACCTTAGGACCTCCCAATGTCCGTCCGCCTCCATCAGTGCGCACACCACCATCAAGCAAAAATTAAGCAAAATTCTATTTGAGCGGGGGGTTGCAGTCTCCTTTAGGGAATAATCAAAGGGCAACTCACGGCTCAAATCATATGACGGTCGGGGCACACATCGGATGTCACTTAGGGTGCAACTTGGATGTCATTTCGAGTCCCCGTACTCCGCAGCCTCGCCATCATCCACGGAGTGGAGATGCTGCCATTTTTTTCTTTTTGAATATTACTCATCAAAGGGCATACTTTTGAAAGCTGTTCCAGGGCACTGAAAACAATATTTACACCGTACGTTTGCGCCATTTTCTTTACATTAGGGGACACTTTGTGTAGACACGGTATGACATGCACGTTTTTCTTTATCAGTAATTCTTTAGCATAAAGTACCTACTCGCCCACACCAAGCTTTTGTTGCTGATAACTTCGCTACAAACAAAATGAAGCAACATGTTTTTCAGCTGTTTGGCCGACCCTTTTGAGAAGTCTCTTTTCGCCAATTTTGAAGAGAATCGAGACCGGGTTGTTGTGTTTTTGGCTTTCAAAGACACGCATTTTTAAAGCAAAGCTTTCTACCTCTACCCCCCAAGGGTTCTTTCGCGACCGTTGGTGTTACCAGAAAACTCCAGCGAACAAATAAAAGAATTTACTGGCACCGCCGGGAATCGAACCTGGAACTAATAGACTAACAAAGCGAGAGCCCGTTGTCTTACCGATTTAGCTACGAGCCCACGCGAAAACGGGAAGACAAATGGTGTACTCACCAAGCACATCTACTGGTTTACCCCCTGCCTTCTCGCTGAATGCCACGTGAAAGCGTCACACGACCCCTCACGCCCGTCTAGCGGCCCTGTGCGCACCTTGCTCATGTGCTAAGAGTTACAAAAATTAAAGGAATCTCGCACCAATCCATGGAATCTCACTTTTAATACGCCAATTTGCTAAAGCCTCCAGTCAGTATTCACGTAAAAAATCCCAGCTTCTTGTCGTGCGCCCTCACGTCAAATCAAGGAATACATTCAAATACTCCTTGATGACCAGGCCATCACTCCAAGCCCCAGCATCAAGATCCTGGATCTACATCTCGAGGATAACACCAAGAGTGACGTCTCCTTGTAGCGCCTAAAAGCAGCAATAATCAAATCATACACATGATCAGGCGAGTTGCCACCATGAAGCGAGGCGTAAAGGAATCTGGTAGCTTTCGATTAATTGAAGCTTTTGCCCTCTCGAGAGTCACTTACGTCAACCCCCTGTCTTCTCGGCGAGGAAGACATAGAGATGCTTTATATAATGATTTGAAAGGCGGTCGAGCAGGCCATTGGTCTTCTCATGAGTGCGTCCACACTGAGGCTGCTTAGCACGGGCTCCACAACACGGTTGAAGAGCTGATAGAAGGCCATCTTTCTAACCAGAAGGTCCGACTCAGAACTGCGGTGGGTAACCGCATGCTTCACCAGATTGGCTGGGCAGCCCAGAATGTCGCTCCGCTTGACGTACTCCCAGACTCTTGGTGACTAAAACTAAAGATGCTCCCTTTGCTTAGAAAGTCAAACCCCCCACATGACGAGGGTCACCGAAAAGCACGGGCTCAAGCGCTAAACACCACCCTCGGTGGGGCTCATGCAGTTATCTACAGAGACTTCTCCAAACATCGAGGGCAGCAACACGCCATCATCGTGGCTACCTCCAGAACCAGCCTCCTTGCGTGTACCTCGCTTAGGACCCAACAAATGACGGCAGCAGAAGAGGCAGCCATCACCTTGGCTCTCACTCAACCAGGGGTTCGGAGGGTAGTCACGATTCCCAGCAATCCTACTGGAATTATCAGTCGGGTTGGGTGTCCTGACCTGCACTGTGCGTGCTAAAAAACTACTCCCCAAACGGTTCCATTCAGCTCATCTGGACACCCCCTCACGCTTCAATGGACGGCAACAAATACGCCCACCCAACAAGCCTGCGCTTTTACCTCCCGTGCTATGGAGCTGCACGAGGACAGTCACCCGCTTGTCACGTCCAGGGAGATAATCCAGCATTATCGCCTTCTGAGACAGACCGTACCTTCTCCTTACCCTGACCTTTCCAGAGAACAACAAACTACCCTACGGCTCATATAATCCGGGCTCCTTCCCACAACCTACGCGTATTCACTTAATGCACCCGAAACGCTACGACGCTGAATGTAAATTTTGCTCAGAAGTAGGAACACCCCGCCCCGTAATCGGGGTGTGCGACTTTAGCCCTGAGCACCCTCCTCTCTTTCCGTCAACTACCCATTAGGGCAATGGGAGATGCTACTCTCCAGGCCCTCTCTACCTACCCAGCTTCAACGGGTGGGCAGAACACAGGCCGCGCGGACTGCACATGGGCCCCACAGAAGAAGGAATCACTACCCAGGGCTGCACTCTGGGCTGTTCAGAAATCTGAACAGCAGTTGGGCCGTTCAGAAATCTGAACAGCAGTATTTCTTCCTCCTCCTTCTCAGCCGCAAGTCTCGTCGCCTCCGTCCGCGGCGCAGAGACGGAGCAGTCAGGTCGTGTAACACCGGGTTGGAGCTTACTTTGATTTTATAAAAAAAGTTTCCACTCTTGTGCTACACCAATACAACTCAACCAAACACCGTTCATGCATCATGCATTGAGGTAACCTTACCGAGAATATCTCTTTGAAGTAATAAATGGTGTGGTTAAGTGCACTTCTCTCTGGTTTTACCATTTGTAGAGCGATGTGAGTGATTTTAAGTGACGTCGCATGAGTAATCGTTATGGGTGCCGTTTACAGCTTTGCTTTCCAACCACATTCACGGGGTGGATTGGCGCGATTTTTTTATAAAAAGCGCAGCAATATTTTTTTGAGTACACTTGAATTTTTGCTAGACAAGTGATATTTTCCAGATATGCTTACAAATATTAATTTCACCATCACCATCACTATCATGGGCAACTGACAGACAAAGTATCTGTTCCGAAGCCTCGCGCACACTAGAATGCTTGCGCGGTAACCTGAAATTAGCCTCGCCAGATATTAAACTGTTAGCTTACCAAACGTCTGTGAAACCGAAACTCGAGTATGCTTGTCCAATATCGCACCCCTGGCAAACATATCTTACTAACGAACTAGAGCGAATCGAAAACCACCTCCTCCCCCCGTTTTATTTGCTCCCAGAACTCTAACGTTAAGAGCGTCACCGCATGAAAAGATTCATTGCACGTACCGTCACTTCAATCACGTCGATTAGTTCGTCGACTGTGCCTCGTCCACGCTTTTTTCTATCGCCCTAAATCACAGCACGTCCTCTTACAACCTTCACACAGAATTTCATCCCGCATTTAAGCTCAGCCACCCGTTAGCACCAATCAAAGGCCGCACCACAGCCATGAACAACTCATTTTTTCCCCAATGGAATAACACTGTGCAACAACCTGCTTGATAACATAGTCACGTGCGGCAACCGCCAAACCTTCCGAAATAATCTGAAAAGTCGCACGTCACAATCTGAGTGAATGCAGCAAACCTATGACCTCGTAGATTGCTTTGTTGGAGCCCTATTTTTTCAACTCATTTTTACTGCAACACTTCTTGTACCGTTCTGTTTTTCTTTTTCCTTTTTTCTGCTCTTTGTGCTCATGATTGAGCTGTAAATCATGCCTTGTACGTCCTCCCTTATGTAATGTCGTTGGGCCTTTAAGCTGGAAATAAACGAAAGGAAATGAAATAGGGGCGACATTACCCATCACTTACGAGTTGTTCGCAGTTACAGATACGGAGATAGGGTGCATCGAAGTTAGCGACAATATGGCGTCTGGCACGATTTCACAATGTGTTTCTAACTTTTTTTGTTGACGGCAGAACGCAAATGTTTTTTAAAGCAAAGCTTTCTACCTCTACCCCCCAAGGGTTCTTTCGCGACCGTTGGTGTCACCAGAAAACTCCAGCGAACAAATAAAAGAATTTACTGGCACCGCCGGGAATCGAACCTGGAACTAATAGACTAACAAAGCGAGAGCCCGTTGTCTTACCGATTTAGCTACGAGCCCACGCGAAAACGGGAAGACAAATGGTGTACTCACCAAGCACATCTACTGGTTTACCCCCTGCCTTCTCGCTGAATGCCACGTGAAAGCGTCACACGACCCCTCACGCCCGTCTAGCGGCCCTGTGCGCACCTTGCTCATGTGCTAAGAGTTACAAATATTTTAACTTCCTGACACATTCTTCCTATTCGATGGTAGCATAAACGTTTTTTCTCGTCCTCCTCCCTGACAGAGTTGCTTTTTTTTACTTACACCTCTCCACGGGGATTTTGTTTATTTCTACTATTTTCCCGCTCTTAGCATCCGCCATGCGTCGTATAGACTTTAAATAATGTCCCTAGTTACCCATGGGCTGCGTCTTCCCATGCATTTGACCTTTTTAGTCCTGAAAGCCACAATACAAGCGTGTAAATCCTACGTTGTTACCTTTGTGATTGTCCTTGCAGCGCTACTGTGGAGAGCTTAAAACAAATTAGAAGAGCCGGAAAATTGCCTTTCTAAACAACATCAAGACCAGGCAAAAAAGACATCCCCCTCGCGAGGGGCACGATCAAATGCACAGCATTTCCGAGGGGGTGCGCCGGCAAGTCGTATCTCTTGATCGCGGGACCCGTGTCGCCATCTTTTGGAAGCGCGGGACAACTTGTGGCGCTTTCGAAACAAACGAGAAATGAGTGAAGGATATAAGGCGCGTTCGGTGCATTGAAATCTGTGTCGGTTTCGTGGCTCGGTCGGTTGTGCGCCGGGCACCTTGCGTTCCGCCCGCGGCGTCATGGGTTCGAAACCGGGCGCCGGAAACTGTTATTTCTTCCTGGCTGCGGACTACGACAAGGCGCGCCTGCGGACTACGACAGGGCGCGCATGCGGACTACGACAAGGCGCGCATGCGGACTACGACAGCGCACGCCAACGCCGCGTGACATTGTGAGTTACTAAAATGCTATGCATTTAAAATTAAAGGAATCTCGCACCAATCCATGGAATCTCACTTTTAATACGCCAATTTGCTAAAGCCTCCAGTCAGTATTCACGTAAAAAATCCCAGCTTCTTGTCGTGCGCCCTCACGTCAAATCAAGGAATACATTCAAATACTCCTTGATGACCAGGCCATCACTCCAAGCCCCAGCATCAAGATCCTGGATCTACATCTCGAGGATAACACCAAGAGTGACGTCTCCTTGTAGCGCCTAAAAGCAGCAATAATCAAATCATACACATGATCAGGCGAGTTGCCACCATGAAGCGAGGCGTAAAGGAATCTGGTAGCTTTCGATTAATTGAAGCTTTTGCCCTTTCGAGAGTCACTTACGTCAACCCCCTGTCTTCTCGGCGAGGAAGACATAGAGATGCTTTATATAATGATTTGAAAGGCGGTCGAGCAGGCCATTGGTCTTCTCATGAGTGCGTCCACACTGAGGCTGCTTAGCACGGGCTCCACAACACGGTTGAAGAGCTGATAGAAGGCCATCTTTCTAACCAGAAGGTCCGACTCAGAACTGCGGTGGGTAACCGCATGCTTCACCAGATTGGCTGGGCAGCCCAGAATGTCGCTCCGCTTGACGTACTCCCAGACTCTTGGTGACTAAAACTAAAGATGCTCCCTTTGCTTAGAAAGTCAAACCCCCCACATGACGAGGGTCACCGAAAAGCACGGGCTCAAGCGCTAAACACCACCCTCGGTGGGGCTCATGCAGTTATCTACAGAGACTTCTCCAAACATCGAGGGCAGCAACACGCCATCATCGTGGCTACCTCCAGAACCAGCCTCCTTGCGTGTACCTCGCTTAGGACCCAACAAATGACGGCAGCAGAAGAGGCAGCCATCACCTTGGCTCTCACTCAACCAGGGGTTCAGAGGGTAGTCACGATTCCCAGCAATCCTACTGGAATTATCAGTCGGGTTGGGTGTCCTGACCTGCACTGTGCGTGCTAAAAAACTACTCCCCAAACGGTTCCATTCAGCTCATCTGGACACCCCCTCACGCTTCAATGGACGGCAACAAATACGCCCACCCAACAAGCCTGCGCTTTTACCTCCCGTGCTATGGAGCTGCACGAGGACAGTCACCCGCTTGTCACGTCCAGGGAGATAATCCAGCATTATCGCCTTCTGAGACAGACCGTACCTTCTCCTTACCCTGACCTTTCCAGAGAACAACAAACTACCCTACGGCTCATATAATCCGGGCTCCTTCCCACAACCTACGCGTATTCACTTAATGCACCCGAAACGCTACGACGCTGAATGTAAATTTTGCTCAGAAGTAGGAACACCCCGCCCCGTAATCGGGGTGTGCGACTTTAGCCCTGAGCACCCTCCTCTCTTTCCGTCAACTACCCATTAGGGCAATGGGAGATGCTACTCTCCAGGCCCTCTCTACCTACCCAGCTTCAACGGGTGGGCAGAACACAGGCCGCGCGGACTGCACATGGGCCCCACAGAAGAAGGAATCACTACCCAGGGCTGCACTCTGGGCTGTTCAGAAATCTGAACAGCAGTTGGGCCGTTCAGAAATCTGAACAGCAGTATTTCTTCCTCCTCCTTCTCAGCCGCAAGTCTCGTCGCCTCCGTCCGCGGCGCAGAGACGGAGCAGTCAGGTCGTGTAACACCGGGTTGGAGCTGACTTTGATTTTATAAAAAAAAGTTTCCACTCTTGTGCTACACCAATACAACTCAACCAAACACCGTTCATGCATCATGCATTGAGGTAACCTTACCGAGAATATCTCTTTGAAGTAATAAATGGTGTGGTTAAGTGCACTTCTCTCTGGTTTTACCATTTGTAGAGCGATGTGAGTGATTTTAAGTGACGTCGCATGAGTAATCGTTATGGGTGCCGTTTACAGCTTTGCTTTCCAACCACATTCACGGGGTGGATTGGCGCGATTTTTTTATAAAAAGCGCAGCAATATTTTTTTGAGTACACTTGAATTTTTGCTAGACAAGTGATATTTTCCAGATATGCTTACAAATATTAATTTCACCATCACCATCACTATCATGGGCAACTGACAGACAAAGTATCTGTTCCGAAGCCTCGCGCACACTAGAATGCTTGCGCGGTAACCTGAAATTAGCCTCGCCAGATATTAAACTGTTAGCTTACCAAACGTCTGTGAAACCGAAACTCGAGTATGCTTGTCCAATATCGCACCCCTGGCAAACATATCTTACTAACGAACTAGAGCGAATCGAAAACCACCTCCTCCCCCCGTTTTATTTGCTCCCAGAACTCTAACGTTAAGAGCGTCACCGCATGAAAAGATTCATTGCACGTACCGTCACTTCAATCACGTCGATTAGTTCGTCGACTGCGCCTCGTCCACGCTTTTTTCTATCGCCCTAAATCACAGCACGTCCTCTTACAACCTTCACACAGAATTTCATCCCGCATTTAAGCTCAGCCACCCGTTAGCACCAATCAAAGGCCGCACCACAGCCATGAACAACTCATTTTTTCCCCAATGGAATAACACTGTGCAACAACCTGCTTGATAACATAGTCACGTGCGGCAACCGCCAAACCTTCCGAAATAATCTGAAAAGTCGCACGTCACAATCTGAGTGAATGCAGCAAACCTATGACCTCGTAGATTGCTTTGTTGGAGCCCTATTTTTTCAACTCATTTTTACTGCAACACTTCTTGTACCGTTCTGTTTTTCTTTTTCCTTTTTTCTGCTCTTTGTGCTCATGATTGAGCTGTAAATCATGCCTTGTACGTCCTCCCTTATGTAATGCCGTTGGGCCTTTAAGCTGGAAATAAACGAAAGGAAATGAAATAGGGGCGACATTACCCATCACTTACGAGTTGTTCGCAGTTACAGATACGGAGATAGGGTGCATCGAAGTTAGCGACAATATGGCGTCTGGCACGATTTCACAATGTGTTTCTAACTTTTTTTGTTGACGGCAGAACGCAAATGTTTTTTAAAGCAAAGCTTTCTACCTCTACCCCCCAAGGGTTCTTTCGCGACCGTTGGTGTCACCAGAAAACTCCAGCGAACAAATAAAAGAATTTACTGGCACCGCCGGGAATCGAACCTGGAACTAATAGACTAACAAAGCGAGAGCCCGTTGTCTTACCGATTTAGCTACGAGCCCACGCGAAAACGGGAAGACAAATGGTGTACTCACCAAGCACATCTACTGGTTTACCCCCTGCCTTCTCGCTGAATGCCACGTGAAAGCGTCACACGACCCCTCACGCCCGTCTAGCGGCCCTGTGCGCACCTTGCTCATGTGCTAAGAGTTACAAATATTTTAACTTCCTGACACATTCTTCCTATTCGATGGTAGCATAAACGTTTTTTCTCGTCCTCCTCCCTGACAGAGTTGCTTTTTTTTACTTACACCTCTCCACGGGGATTTTGTTTATTTCTACTATTTTCCCGCTCTTAGCATCCGCCATGCGTCGTATAGACTTTAAATAATGTCCCTAGTTACCCATGGGCTGCGTCTTCCCATGCATTTGACCTTTTTAGTCCTGAAAGCCACAATACAAGCGTGTAAATCCTACGTTGTTACCTTTGTGATTGTCCTTGCAGCGCTACTGTGGAGAGCTTAAAACAAATAAGAAGAGCCGGAAAATTGCCTTTCTAAACAACATCAAGACCAGGCAAAAAAGACATCCCCCTCGCGAGGGGCACGATCAAATGCACAGCATTTCCGAGGGGGTGCGCCGGCAAGTCGTATCTCTTGATCGCGGGACCCGTGTCGCCATCTTTTGGAAGCGCGGGACAACTTGTGGCGCTTTCGAAACAAACGAGAAATGAGTGAAGGATATAAGGCGCGTTCGGTGCATTGAAATCTGTGTCGGTTTCGTGGCTCGGTCGGTTGTGCGCCGGGCACCTTGCGTTCCGCCCGCGGCGTCATGGGTTCGAAACCGGGCGCCGGAAACTGTTATTTCTTCCTGGCTGCGGACTACGACAAGGCGCGCCTGCGGACTACGACAGGGCGCGCATGCGGACTACGACAAGGCGCGCATGCGGACTACGACAGCGCACGCCAACGCCGCGTGACATTGTGAGTTACTAAAATGCTATGCATTTAAAATTAAAGGAATCTCGCACCAATCCATGGAATCTCACTTTTAATACGCCAATTTGCTAAAGCCTCCAGTCAGTATTCACGTAAAAAATCCCAGCTTCTTGTCGTGCGCCCTCACGTCAAATCAAGGAATACATTCAAATACTCCTTGATGACCAGGCTATCACTCCAAGCCCCAGCATCAAGATCCTGGATCTACATCTCGAGGATAACACCAAGAGTGACGTCTCCTTGTAGCGCCTAAAAGCAGCAATAATCAAATCATCCACATGATCAGGCGAGTTGCCACCATGAAGCGAGGCGTAAAGGAATCTGGTAGCTTTCGATTAATTGAAGCTTTTGCCCTCTCGAGAGTCACTTACGTCAACCCCCTGTCTTCTCGGCGAGGAAGACATAGAGATGCTTTATATAATGATTTGAAAGGCGGTCGAGCAGGCCATTGGTCTTCTCATGAGTGCGTCCACACTGAGGCTGCTTAGCACGGGCTCCACAACACGGTTGAAGAGCTGATAGAAGGCCATCTTTCTAACCAGAAGGTCCGACTCAGAACTGCGGTGGGTAACCGCATGCTTCACCAGATTGGCTGGGCAGCCCAGAATGTCGCTCCGCTTGACGTACTCCCAGACTCTTGGTGACTAAAACTAAAGATGCTCCCTTTGCTTAGAAAGTCAAACCCCCCACAAGACGAGGGTCACCGAAAAGCACGGGCTCAAGCGCTAAACACCACCCTCGGTGGGGCTCATGCAGTTATCTACAGAGACTTCTCCAAACATCGAGGGCAGCAACACGCCATCATCGTGGCTACCTCCAGAACCAGCCTCCTTGCGTGTACCTCGCTTAGGACCCAACAAATGACGGCAGCAGAAGAGGCAGCCATCACCTTGGCTCTCACTCAACCAGGGGTTCGGAGGGTAGTCACGATTCCCAGCAATCCTACTGGAATTATCAGTCGGGTTGGGTGTCCTGACCTGCACTGTGCGTGCTAAAAAACTACTCCCCAAACGGTTCCATTCAGCTCATCTGGACACCCCCTCACGCTTCAATGGACGGCAACAAATACGCCCACCCAACAAGCCTGCGCTTTTACCTCCCGTGCTATGGAGCTGCACGAGGACAGTCACCCGCTTGTCACGTCCAGGGAGATAATCCAGCATTATCGCCTTCTGAGACAGACCGTACCTTCTCCTTACCCTGACCTTTCCAGAGAACAACAAACTACCCTACGGCTCATATAATCCGGGCTCCTTCCCACAACCTACGCGTATTCACTTAATGCACCCGAAACGCTACGACGCTGAATGTAAATTTTGCTCAGAAGTAGGAACACCCCGCCCCGTAATCGGGGTGTGCGACTTTAGCCCTGAGCACCCTCCTCTCTTTCCGTCAACTACCCATTAGGGCAATGGGAGATGCTACTCTCCAGGCCCTCTCTACCTACCCAGCTTCAACGGGTGGGCAGAACACAGGCCGCGCGGACTGCACATGGGCCCCACAGAAGAAGGAATCACTACCCAGGGCTGCACTCTGGGCTGTTCAGAAATCTGAACAGCAGTTGGGCCGTTCAGAAATCTGAACAGCAGTATTTCTTCCTCCTCCTTCTCAGCCGCAAGTCTCGTCGCCTCCGTCCGCGGCGCAGAGACGGAGCAGTCAGGTCGTGTAACACCGGGTTGGAGCTTACTTTGATTTTATAAAAAAAAGTTTCCACTCTTGTGCTACACCAATACAACTCAACCAAACACCGTTCATGCATCATGCATTGAGGTAACCTTACCGAGAATATCTCTTTGAAGTAATAAATGGTGTGGTTAAGTGCACTTCTCTCTGGTTTTACCATTTGTAGAGCGATGTGAGTGATTTTAAGTGACGTCGCATGAGTAATCGTTATGGGTGCCGTTTACAGCTTTGCTTTCCAACCACATTCACGGGGTGGATTGGCGCGATTTTTTTATAAAAAGCGCAGCAATATTTTTTTGAGTACACTTGAATTTTTGCTAGACAAGTGATATTTTCCAGATATGCTTACAAATATTAATTTCACCATCACCATCACTATCATGGGCAACTGACAGACAAAGTATCTGTTCCGAAGCCTCGCGCACACTAGAATGCTTGCGCGGTAACCTGAAATTAGCCTCGCCAGATATTAAACTGTTAGCTTACCAAACGTCTGTGAAACCGAAACTCGAGTATGCTTGTCCAATATCGCACCCCTGGCAAACATATCTTACTAACGAACTAGAGCGAATCGAAAACCACCTCCGCCCCCCGTTTTATTTGCTCCCAGAACTCTAACGTTAAGAGCGTCACCGCATGAAAAGATTCATTGCACGTACCGTCACTTCAATCACGTCGATTAGTTCGTCGACTGCGCCTCGTCCACGCTTTTTTCTATCGCCCTAAATCACAGCACGTCCTCTTACAACCTTCACACAGAATTTCATCCCGCATTTAAGCTCAGCCACCCGTTAGCACCAATCAAAGGCCGCACCACAGCCATGAACAACTCATTTTTTCCCCAATGGAATAACACTGTGCAACAACCTGCTTGATAACATAGTCACGTGCGGCAACCGCCAAACCTTCCGAAATAATCTGAAAAGTCGCACGTCACAATCTGAGTGAATGCAGCAAACCTATGACCTCGTAGATTGCTTTGTTGGAGCCCTATTTTTTCAACTCATTTTTACTGCAACACTTCTTGTACCGTTCTGTTTTTCTTTTAAAGCAAAGCTTTCTACCTCTACCCCCCAAGGGTTCTTTCGCGACCGTTGGTGTCACCAGAAAACTCCAGCGAACAAATAAAAGAATTTACTGGCACCGCCGGGAATCGAACCTGGAACTAATAGACTAACAAAGCGAGAGCCCGTTGTCTTACCGATTTAGCTACGAGCCCACGCGAAAACGGGAAGACAAATGGTGTACTCACCAAGCACATCTACTGGTTTACCCCCTGCCTTCTCGCTGAATGCCACGTGAAAGCGTCACACGACCCCTCACGCCCGTCTAGCGGCCCTGTGCGCACCTTGCTCATGTGCTAAGAGTTACAAAAATTAAAGGAATCTCGCACCAATCCATGGAATCTCACTTTTAATACGCCAATTTGCTAAAGCCTCCAGTCAGTATTCACGTAAAAAATCCCAGCTTCTTGTCGTGCGCCCTCACGTCAAATCAAGGAATACATTCAAATACTCCTTGATGACCAGGCCATCACTCCAAGCCCCAGCATCAAGATCCTGGATCTACATCTCGAGGATAACACCAAGAGTGACGTCTCCTTGTAGCGCCTAAAAGCAGCAATAATCAAATCATACACATGATCAGGCGAGTTGCCACCATGAAGCGAGGCGTAAAGGAATCTGGTAGCTTTCGATTAATTGAAGCTTTTGCCCTTTCGAGAGTCACTTACGTCAACCCCCTGTCTTCTCGGCGAGGAAGACATAGAGATGCTTTATATAATGATTTGAAAGGCGGTCGAGCAGGCCATTGGTCTTCTCATGAGTGCGTCCACACTGAGGCTGCTTAGCACGGGCTCCACAACACGGTTGAAGAGCTGATAGAAGGCCATCTTTCTAACCAGAAGGTCCGACTCAGAACTGCGGTGGGTAACCGCATGCTTCACCAGATTGGCTGGGCAGCCCAGAATGTCGCTCCGCTTGACGTACTCCCAGACTCTTGGTGACTAAAACTAAAGATGCTCCCTTTGCTTAGAAAGTCAAACCCCCCACATGACGAGGGTCACCGAAAAGCACGGGCTCAAGCGCTAAACACCACCCTCGGTGGGGCTCATGCAGTTATCTACAGAGACTTCTCCAAACATCGAGGGCAGCAACACGCCATCATCGTGGCTACCTCCAGAACCAGCCTCCTTGCGTGTACCTCGCTTAGGACCCAACAAATGACGGCAGCAGAAGAGGCAGCCATCACCTTGGCTCTCACTCAACCAGGGGTTCGGAGGGTAGTCACGATTCCCAGCAATCCTACTGGAATTATCAGTCGGGTTGGGTGTCCTGACCTGCACTGTGCGTGCTAAAAAACTACTCCCCAAACGGTTCCATTCAGCTCATCTGGACACCCCCTCACGCTTCAATGGACGGCAACAAATACGCCCACCCAACAAGCCTGCGCTTTTACCTCCCGTGCTATGGAGCTGCACGAGGACAGTCACCCGCTTGTCACGTCCAGGGAGATAATCCAGCATTATCGCCTTCTGAGACAGACCGTACCTTCTCCTTACCCTGACCTTTCCAGAGAACAACAAACTACCCTACGGCTCATATAATCCGGGCTCCTTCCCACAACCTACGCGTATTCACTTAATGCACCCGAAACGCTACGACGCTGAATGTAAATTTTGCTCAGAAGTAGGAACACCCCGCCCCGTAATCGGGGTGTGCGACTTTAGCCCTGAGCACCCTCCTCTCTTTCCGTCAACTACCCATTAGGGCAATGGGAGATGCTACTCTCCAGGCCCTCTCTACCTACCCAGCTTCAACGGGTGGGCAGAACACAGGCCGCGCGGACTGCACATGGGCCCCACAGAAGAAGGAATCACTACCCAGGGCTGCACTCTGGGCTGTTCAGAAATCTGAACAGCAGTTGGGCCGTTCAGAAATCTGAACAGCAGTATTTCTTCCTCCTCCTTCTCAGCCGCAAGTCTCGTCGCCTCCGTCCGCGGCGCAGAGACGGAGCAGTCAGGTCGTGTAACACCGGGTTGGAGCTTACTTTGATTTTATAAAAAAAAGTTTCCACTCTTGTGCTACACCAATACAACTCAACCAAACACCGTTCATGCATCATGCATTGAGGTAACCTTACCGAGAATATCTCTTTGAAGTAATAAATGGTGTGGTTAAGTGCACTTCTCTCTGGTTTTACCATTTGTAGAGCGATGTGAGTGATTTTAAGTGACGTCGCATGAGTAAGCGTTATGGGTGCCGTTTACAGCTTTGCTTTCCAACCACATTCACGGGGTGGATTGGCGCGATTTTTTTTCCTTTTTTCTGCTCTTTGTGCTCATGATTGAGCTGTAAATCATGCCTTGTACGTCCTCCCTTATGTAATGCCGTTGGGCCTTTAAGCTGGAAATAAACGAAAGGAAATGAAATAGGGGCGACATTACCCATCACTTACGAGTTGTTCGCAGTTACAGATACGGAGATAGGGTGCATCGAAGTTAGCGACAATATGGCGTCTGGCACGATTTCACAATGTGTTTCTAACTTTTTTTGTTGACGGCAGAACGCAAATGTTTTTTTAAAGCAAAGCTTTCTACCTCTACCCCCCAAGGGTTCTTTCGCGACCGTTGGTGTCACCAGAAAACTCCAGCGAACAAATAAAAGAATTTACTGGCACCGCCGGGAATCGAACCTGGAACTAATAGACTAACAAAGCGAGAGCCCGTTGTCTTACCGATTTAGCTACGAGCCCACGCGAAAACGGGAAGACAAATGGTGTACTCACCAAGCACATCTACTGGTTTACCCCCTGCCTTCTCGCTGAATGCCACGTGAAAGCGTCACACGACCCCTCACGCCCGTCTAGCGGCCCTGTGCGCACCTTGCTCATGTGCTAAGAGTTACAAAAATTAAAGGAATCTCGCACCAATCCATGGAATCTCACTTTTAATACGCCAATTTGCTAAAGCCTCCAGTCAGTATTCACGTAAAAAATCCCAGCTTCTTGTCGTGCGCCCTCACGTCAAATCAAGGAATACATTCAAATACTCCTTGATGACCAGGCCATCACTCCAAGCCCCAGCATCAAGATCCTGGATCTACATCTCGAGGATAACACCAAGAGTGACGTCTCCTTGTAGCGCCTAAAAGCAGCAATAATCAAATCATACACATGATCAGGCGAGTTGCCACCATGAAGCGAGGCGTAAAGGAATCTGGTAGCTTTCGATTAATTGAAGCTTTTGCCCTCTCGAGAGTCACTTACGTCAACCCCCTGTCTTCTCGGCGAGGAAGACATAGAGATGCTTTATATAATGATTTGAAAGGCGGTCGAGCAGGCCATTGGTCTTCTCATGAGTGCGTCCACACTGAGGCTGCTTAGCACGGGCTCCACAACACGGTTGAAGAGCTGATAGAAGGCCATCTTTCTAACCAGAAGGTCCGACTCAGAACTGCGGTGGGTAACCGCATGCTTCACCAGATTGGCTGGGCAGCCCAGAATGTCGCTCCGCTTGACGTACTCCCAGACTCTTGGTGACTAAAACTAAAGATGCTCCCTTTGCTTAGAAAGTCAAACCCCCCACATGACGAGGGTCACCGAAAAGCACGGGCTCAAGCGCTAAACACCACCCTCGGTGGGGCTCATGCAGTTATCTACAGAGACTTCTCCAAACATCGAGGGCAGCAACACGCCATCATCGTGGCTACCTCCAGAACCAGCCTCCTTGCGTGTACCTCGCTTAGGACCCAACAAATGACGGCAGCAGAAGAGGCAGCCATCACCTTGGCTCTCACTCAACCAGGGGTTCGGAGGGTAGTCACGATTCCCAGCAATCCTACTGGAATTATCAGTCGGGTTGGGTGTCCTGACCTGCACTGTGCGTGCTAAAAAACTACTCCCCAAACGGTTCCATTCAGCTCATCTGGACACCCCCTCACGCTTCAATGGACGGCAACAAATACGCCCACCCAACAAGCCTGCGCTTTTACCTCCCGTGCTATGGAGCTGCACGAGGACAGTCACCCGCTTGTCACGTCCAGGGAGATAATCCAGCATTATCGCCTTCTGAGACAGACCGTACCTTCTCCTTACCCTGACCTTTCCAGAGAACAACAAACTACCCTACGGCTCATATAATCCGGGCTCCTTCCCACAACCTACGCGTATTCACTTAATGCACCCGAAACGCTACGACGCTGAATGTAAATTTTGCTCAGAAGTAGGAACACCCCGCCCCGTAATCGGGGTGTGCGACTTTAGCCCTGAGCACCCTCCTCTCTTTCCGTCAACTACCCATTAGGGCAATGGGAGATGCTACTCTCCAGGCCCTCTCTACCTACCCAGCTTCAACGGGTGGGCAGAACACAGGCCGCGCGGACTGCACATGGGCCCCACAGAAGAAGGAATCACTACCCAGGGCTGCACTCTGGGCTGTTCAGAAATCTGAACAGCAGTTGGGCCGTTCAGAAATCTGAACAGCAGTATTTCTTCCTCCTCCTTCTCAGCCGCAAGTCTCGTCGCCTCCGTCCGCGGCGCAGAGACGGAGCAGTCAGGTCGTGTAACACCGGGTTGGAGCTTACTTTGATTTTATAAAAAAAAGTTTCCACTCTTGTGCTACACCAATACAACTCAACCAAACACCGTTCATGCATCATGCATTTAGGTAACCTTACCGAGAATATCTCTTTGAAGTAATAAATGGTGTGGTTAAGTGCACTTCTCTCTGGTTTTACCATTTGTAGAGCGATGTGAGTGATTTTAAGTGACGTCGCATGAGTAATCGTTATGGGTGCCGTTTACAGCTTTGCTTTCCAACCACATTCACGGGGTGGATTGGCGCGATTTTTTTTACCTGCTTGTAACTTTGTTGTAGTTGTTATTTTAAAGCAAAGTTTAGTAAGAACTATAAAATCGTGCCGTGTGGAAACCCGGAAAAGTTGGAAACAACTGCAGCAGCCGGCACCGCGCGTCACCCACGCCACCATTGCAGTTTTTTTCTTCCCGATCTACGCACGCTAGAGGAAAACAGACTGCGGAATCAAGCTATTCTCTAGCTAGCGCAAAACACATAAAAACACGAGGAAACGTAGGCGCGTGTGTTCGTCCTCTCGAGGAATCATCCAGCTGCTGACCCTTTGCTAACACGCTGCACAGCCTTCCGCGCGTTGCATAGCGCACACAAATCATGAAGCATAGAAAAACATACATCAAGCGAGTTTTGCTTCGCAGCATGGATAAAAAAAAGTGAACAGGAAGAAACACTTGGTGCACACTCTCGGCGCGCAGTCGACGCTCAGTCAGTTCCCATTGGCTGACGAAGCGCTTCACTGCACAAATATAAGAATACACGAAAACGGGCGTACTTCAGAAATTACGGCCTCAGTGTGAGTGCGTATTCAGCTTCTGTGAAGACATTGTCACGGTTGCATAGAATGCGATACCCGAAAAAGTATACTGCAGTGCGTCCGAAGGCTGACGCAAATCCTGGCCGACAAAAAGCGGTTTCGCGAAAGAATATTTATTTATTTATTTATTTCCTTAATTCCGGCGACCTTTAAAACAAGGTCCTTGGCACGGAGTGAGCGATACAATACTCAACTACTGACATCACATTGATGAGCATGCAAATAAAAGTAGTTCTCTGGGGTATTGATAGCGAACAATGTGGGACTTCATACAAAAATTAAGCCGACGAGCCGCAAAATTAAACAGGACTACACATCCCACGAGATAAAGAACAATAAATGCGAGGTTGGCTTCAACTACAACATAACGCGAAGAATACCACCATAACTGTTTCTAAAACAGCAACATTAGGACTGGCGTAGAGGGAGCAGTAGGCGTAGCGACACTGTGCACGCACGACGTGAAAGTGCAGGAATGGGTCGAACAATGAGGTTGTATAATCAAGAGTTACTTTTTAATGGCGACACAAAAAATTCAAGGCACCCATATGTCAAAATATATGCCCACAGCCTATTCAACTCGCGATTATTCCTAAAAAAATTATTTTTAAATGTATTCCTTCTGCAAGAGAAGTCTTTAATGTTTTCGGAGTGTTTTCATCGTGTAGAACGTGCGACCACTTGTTCCATGTATGTCTTCATGCCATCCCGTTTGCCATGAAAAAGCAAGTACAGATAATTTTGCCTGTCATAATACCGTCTGCACTGTCAGGTATCTAAATGCCCGGTTTCCAGCAGAGCACTGGGTGAGCTGCCCCAACTATAGCTTTTGTGGACACGTCGGGTGGCCTTTCGTTGTATTTCTAAGCGATATTGTCCTGTGTGTGAGAATCCTAATGATTGATTGATTGTAATGTTAACGCGCCAACGCAACGCAGGCGATGAGGCGCGCCGTAGTGGAGGGCTCCGGATTAGTTTTGACCACCTGGGGATCTTTAACATGCGCCGAAATCTCGTTCACACGGGCGTTTTTGCTTTTCGCCTCCAACAGAAAAGCGGCCGCCGCGTCCGCGAATCGAACCCGCTACGTCGTGCTCAGCAGCGCAATGCCTTACCACTCAGCCACCGCCGCGGTTGAGAATCCCAATCCATTGAGGCACATTGTATTATTGGTCAGACATTGGTTTTGTGCTCTAGTAGTATGATTTCTTCTGTAGATGTTTTCAATGTTCTTCACAGGTATCCGAACGTAGGCATGGCTTTATGTACGTACGGGGTATGATAGTTCAATCTAACATCTGATAAAATTATTACACCTAAAATTTTGTGGTTATTTCAGGATGATACAGCGTCATGATGGATACAATATGAAAATTTATAAGGTTACAGCTTTTGCGTTATGCTCATGTGTACTTCTTACTGACAGTAACCTTCATCCGCCAGGTTTCGCAACGTGGCTGAAGCTTGTCGATAGAGCGCTGAATTTAGAATAGTTTGTCGGCGGAATTTTTTACTTTCTCATAAAGCATGGAGCCATCGGTAAACGGTTTCCATTTTATCTGTCTCGCATTCATATTATGATTACACTAATTTAAAGGAAAAAATTAGCCGTGGCTTAGCTCGGCTATGCCAGGATATATAGGAAAGTTAGGCCCAGTCATTTTTCTACGGAGTTTCAATTGGCAGGAACCTTCTAGCGCATCCGTAGTGCAAGATATCAAACCGCGAAGTTTAATTACCGTTCGCATGATTACGCATGCAGGACACTCTGCACCGGCGCAAAGCTCCTCCCTTCTGTGACGTGCCTGCTGTGTACGGTGTTTAGTTCGACAAAGGTGTGGCGGCACAGGAAAAAGTGATAACTGGCACCCATTCATTCTTGGCTGGCGTTATCGCAATCTGCAGTACTCGGAACCGCTTTCGAAACACAGAACAAAAGCGAGGAGCCATGCGCCGGCCTTGACTTCTAGCATGCGTAATCATGAGAACGGCAATTAAACTTCGCCGTTTGATATCTCGGACTCCGGACGCGCTAGAAGAATTCTGCTATTTCAAACTGCGTAGAAACACGATTGTGTATAACTTTCCAATACAAACATGTCTGGTTAGTTCAGCCACTAAAAAGACAATTAATCAATTTTAGTTAATTAAGCCACCGAGGTTAATAATTACCTCCTAATTATGTGTCCCTCTGGGCGCATAACCTCACTGTAGATGTGGTCTTAGCGCAACTCTCAGCGCCTATTTTTAAAAAAACATTTCGACTTAACTTTGATCACCCTGTATATGTATTCATTTATATATGTGTATATATATATATATATATATATATATATATATTCATTCATTTATTCATATTTGATTGCGTGTCCAATACACCATTGAGGCTCTTGCATTGCTACACAAGTCAGATAGTAAAATGTGATAGTGATAAAGCGAAAATTAAAAACATCACCAATTCAAGATAGCTACAAGCAAATGCCGATATCGCGAGCCCAGATTTTTCAGTGAAATAACCGTGCATGGAATGCAGAACCGCAAGTCATGGCATTAGAAACAGATTTATTAAGGTAGGAGTAAGAAGATTATCAGGCATGAAGAAATCAATATCTCTTGACATACGATTGCACAGAATTTGCAGCCGTTCAGCAGGTGATTTGCTATGTGGCATACTGGGGGCAAATAATGTACAATCGCGCGTGAATCGCTGAGGGACATGTAGATTGACGCTGTGCAGTAAATCGGGAGAGTCAAAATGACCATTTAGTTTCTTACAGAAAAACATGGCATCATGATATTATCGGCGACTTTCTATGTAGGTGATGCGTATTATATTTAAAAGAGAATGGTATTCATATAAAGCTTACGTTCGAAATATCTGTCATAGATAACTCTAACCAGGCGCTTCTGGACTGATTCTATTAGGTGGGAATACGTTTTTGGGATCCCTAGAGAAGGCAAGCGTTGCAGGGGGCGGCAGAAAGTTAGATGGGCAGATGAGATCAAGAAGTTTGCGGGGATAAATTGGTCACAGTTGGCACAGGACCGAGGTAATTGGAGAATAATGGGAGAGGCTTTTGCCCTGCAGTGGGCGTAGATACGCTGGTGATGACGTTTTTGGGAGCTGGTTCCAAACAACGGAACCAAATTCCAAACGCGATCTCACCAAAGAACGAAACAAGTGGATGATGGTAACCGGGCATTCGAACATTTGAAATTTCGTGTGAGGCGCGAAATTACACCCATAGTTTCAAACCGGTGTGAGGAAGGGACGCAACATGCGGTTTGAAATTAAAATGACTATCAATAAGTATTCCTAAATCATTGATAACGTTTATGCGATATATATATATATATATATATATATATATATATATATATATACAGAAAGATAGGTCAGCAGTCTACAACGCCAAAGGAGGCATAGGGGTGTGGTTAGGCTCTTTTCTTTATCACTACGGTTAATTAAGTAAACATTTTTTTTTACAGAAGAAAGAAAGAAAGAAAGAAAGAAAAACACGCGCCCAGAGTGGGGACCGAACCCACGCCTTTCGATTACATGTCGAATGCCTTACCAATTCGGCTATCTGGGCGACTGTGTTCTCCTTCACTTTCTCGGCTATTTATATTTACTAGAAGTGTATCTGACGCTTGAAAGTGGTAGCCAGCGCCACTCTGACTACACGGGGAGAAGGGGACCTTCTTTTTAACCCCCGGGGCGTGACTCGAACGTCTACAGCCTGTCATGAGCGGGTTACTGGCTGGAAGCCCTCTTATGCTACCTAGGCATCAAGGCTGCCAGAACCGAGACCCTCGCTAGGCTTTCGCAGAATAATATAGTAAGGAAATGAGGGGCTCGTTGAGGAAATACAGAAAGATAGGTCAGCAGTCTACAACGCCAACCCGCCGCGGTGGCTCAGTGGCTAAGGCGTTGCGCTGCTGAGCACGAGGTCGCGGGTTCGATTCCCGGCCGCGGCGGCCGCTTTTCTGATGGAGGCGAAAAGCAAAAACGCCCGTGTGTACGAGATTTCGGCGCACGTTAAAGATCCCCAGGTGGTCAAAATTAATCCGGAGCCCTCCACTACGGCGCGCCTCATCGCCTGCGTTGCGTCGGCGCGTTAAACCCCCACAATCAATCAATCAGTCTACAACGCCAAAGGAGGCATAGGGGTGTGGTTAGGCTCTTTTCTTTATAACTACGGTTAATTAAGTAAACATTTTTTTTACAGAAGAAAGAAAGAAAGAAAGAAAAACACGCGCCCAGAGTGGGGACCGAACCCACGCCTTTCGATTACATGTCGAATGCCTTACCAATTCGGCTATCTATATATATAATTATATATATATATATATATAATTATATATAATATATATAATTATATATATATATATATAATTATAAATATATATATATATATATATATATATATATATATATATATATATATATATATATATATATATATATATATATATATATATGTCTTATAGCAGTGGTCGAGGGAACGGTACATATAGGGGGAAGCTTGAAAGAAACTTACAGAAAGCGAGCCATCGGCCAAGACAGGCTGTACGCACTCAGAGACGACCAGGGTAACATAACGCACAACTTGGACGAGATAATATTGGTCGCAGAAGGATTCTACACCATTCTGTATGCGAGCGGCGTTATACCAGGGAGTACAAGCCGCGAGTACAAGCCGAGAGAACAAGCAAAGTCCTTCAATGCTTCAATGCTTTTCTGGTCACGAAACTCCACCCGAAGGTTGATATAGGGACAAAATCTCTCGCTAGCGGCGCCACCCGTCGTAGGGGGGCCACACGCCGCCGCCAGTGCTGGGCTTGTATGCGCACAGCTGCCGACGTTTCTATGCGATTATGTGCGCGGCTGTTCTTCCTGTTACCTTTTCTTAAATGTCCCTGAACGCATCAATGCCACCAGATAAATAAGTCGAAACGGGATCCAGTGTCGACGATGAATGAGAGCTGTTTACTTTGGAATGCACGCGTAGTTTACTTGGGAGGGCGGGCCTACCTTATACACAGCAGCGCATTTAAAGTGTTCTCACACCGCGCGATAACGCATGTGTTAATAATTGTGTAATAGCCCAATTACATGCATACTTACGATGCCTCGAAGCGGTACTTGCGAGCTATAGCTCGCAAGCGTTGAAAGACGATGCTCATGCTCCCGATGCGAGCAGCGACTGCTAGATGTTCTCGACAACGTGTTTATATTTGCGCCTGGCCAAAGGGCGATTATGTTTATGCGGTAGGTGAGCTTTCTATTCTGGTAGTGCCGCAAATAGGTGGAGGAAGGTGAACGGAATGAAACACGACTGGGTAGTACAGGAGCAATCACATTGGTTTATATCCGGCTCGCCTCTCGCGCGCTGCTACCTAAGTATTCAAATGAATTGAATGGCCGAGCCAGAAGTTTTATTCCAGACCTTTCAATTGAGTTTACACCCAAATGCGCAGTTGTTTTGGACACACGTTTGTTAGCGCCGATCGCTTTTTTGACGCGGGGACTTTCGATGCTGAGCGCTTTCGCGACCGCTCTAAACACGAGTTTCACGTGCCTAACATTTGATTCATCACTTTTTTCCACGCAGTTTACACGGGACACCCGCCGCTTGACGTTTCCTGGTGTTCACTGTTTAGAGCATTATTAATTACCGGCCGACAAACCATGATTTCTTCGGGAAGGGAAGTACAGCAGCCTAATCTGAAGTTCCTTTTGATGCCAATGCTATCTGCTCGGCCGCCTTTGCCTCTACGAGAGTCTGCCACTACATAGGCCCCAGATCATACATTTGTTCTTATTTTTTGGATGCTGGGGGGGAAGGGCGGTTATGATCTGAAGCATGCAAGAAATCTTAAATTTGGCGCTAATGATGATGATGATGGTTTGATTTTATTGGCGCAAGGCCGACATGGGCAAAGAGCGCCAAACACAAAGTGATTTGATGAGGAGAGAACAAGAAATAAAATCAGTTAAAAGCTATGAGCATGTGTGGTGTAAAGGGCCAGGGTGAAGAACAAGAGTGGTTAAAAATAAATAAGGTGGCTGGTGTATAGGACCAGGGGTAAAAGCTATGGGTGGTATGAGATGAGTTGTAAAAAGTGAACTTCTGATAGGAACTGAAAGGTGCGTTGAACAGAAAACATGGCATCGTCTCCTAAGAAGTATGACGGGTGTGGTGGAATATGTCGTGTGTGTAGTTGAGGGAAGTGTTTGCGTCGTGTAGTGTCGAGTGCCTTACATTGTATGAGAATGTGCATCACGGATAGGGCCTCTCCGCACCTGCTGCAAAAAGGTCTTGGAGATCCAGTGAGCAGGTGCGAGTGCGTTGCATGAGTGTGCCCTATCCGTAATCTAGCCAAGTCGACTTCTGTGTATCTATTGCGTGTATCGGAGGTGTACGGTCCCAAGTGTGGTTTTATTACGTGTAACTTGTTGTCTGTCTGTTCGCTCCAATGTGTTTGCCATGTTTTGCGAAGTTGTTGTTTGATGTGTGGTTTCACGTCGGTGTAGGGTAATGTGGTGATGTCTACTGCATTCGAGAGTGTAGCAGCAGCGGCCATTCGATCCGCGGCTTCGTTCCCGGCTATACCACAGTGGCCAGGGACCCAGCAAAGGACGAGTTCAAATTTGTGGACATACACCGACATAATACCTTTGATGATAAGATTTACGACGTGATTTTTTGAAGACTTTGTAGAAGACAATGCCCGCACAACACTGAGGGAGTCTGTATAGATAATGGATCGTGGGATGTGACTTTGAAGAACATGATTAACAACAAGAAGTACACCATAAGCCTCTGCCGTAAAGATACTGGTATTACTGTTAAGAATTCTAGTGACACTAAGGCCGGGCCCATGCGCAGCGCAGGACACAGAGGTGGAAGTCTTAGAGGCATCCGTATAAAATTCAGAATAATGATACTTCTCCTGCAAATACAAGAAGTGCTGCTGAATTGCACATGTGGGAGCTCGGTTTTTATCTACATGTGTGAAAGATGTGTCGCATGACACAGGGCGGAGATGCCATGGTGCTATGAAATCTGTTACGGAACTTTGGATGGTGTCTAAAAAGGAGACAGCAAGCTCTGACGCTTCCTCTCTAACTCTGTAAGAGAAGGGCGCAGAGAACGATGGTCGGTTTAGGAGTAGTGCAGTCATGGAGGTATCATGAAAAACTGATTTAAAAGGATGGTGAGGCATGGATGAAATTTTAAAAGCATAAAGGAGGTCTGTGTATGCTCGCTGACGTTGTAGGTTCCATTTGTTGCACTCTACATACAGACTTTCGACTGGACTAGTCCGAAAGGCACCGCAGGACAAGCGGAGGCCTAGATGAAGCACAGGGTCCAGCATTCTGAGGGATGTTTTAGTGGCTGACCCATAAACAACGCTACCATAGTCCAGTCGTGAACCTATCAAGCTGGTAAAAACACGTAAAAGAAGTTGTTTGTCAGCACCAAAAGAGATGTGTGACAGAACCTTCAGGATATTCATTGTTTTTAAGCATTTATGTTTTAGTTGTTTTATGTGTGGGATGAATGTGAGCTTTTCGTCAAAGATTATACCTAAAAACTTGTGTTCCTTTTTGACAGGAATAGAGACACCGTGGAGTCGAATGTCTGGATCCGGCCGAATGCCACGCCTCTTGGAAAACAGAACACAAGTGCACTTTCCTGGATTAAATTTAAAACCGTTGCTATCTGCCCAGCCGGCTAGCTTGTTCACACCAAGCTGGACTTGGCGCTCGCAGACAGACAGGTTACAAGACTTAAAGGATAATTGAACGTCGTCTACATAAATGGAGGAGGCAATCGATGGTGGTAGCGCCTTACGAAGAGAATTCATTTTTACAATAAAAAGAGTGCAACTTAAAACTCCACCTTGCGGCACGCCGTTTTCCTGCACATGAACCCTAGAAAGTGCAGTTCCAACTCGCTAATTTGGCGCTAATGATACGCCGCTTAGTACTCAGGTGTGTACTTATGAAAGGGAGATTCACGTCAGGTGCATGTAATGAGGAGAAAGTTGGAAAACATGATTTGTTCACACAAAATACACCAAGAACAACTCTTTGGAGAAGAAAAGCACTAGAAACTATTGCAGCTGTTTCCAGTAATGTTACACAATCTGTTACTGTACTGTACAATGTGTATTTCATTTCATTAACAGCTGCACTCTGCCCTAGCTCACTGCCTTGTAAGCAGGGATGGGACCCAGTCAAGCCAATATAGCATCAGGTTTATGTCCCCTCTCCTGCACTTTTTGCTATGTAAGAAATGCAAAATAAACAGAATTTGAATATACACTATTGACACTATATACACATCAATATGAAAAGTACAAAAATATTAGTCTAATGTATACAAGATATACAACACTATATACAAATGAGCAGGCGTACTCACACATACACAGCCATTAAGAATGTGGCTTCCGCCCACCACTTGCAGGGCATGAACCGCGCACAGTTGCCCGTGAGGCTTTGTTTTTCTCTCGCGTGAAGAAATGTAATCTACATCAGCTGTTGTCCCTAAAAAGTGCAACACACAACCTACACTTGCTGTCGCTGTGCGGCTGTCGAGCAAAATTCCCTCAACAATCCTCGCGTACACGTCACCGCGAGCAATTTTTTGCACCGTGTACGTCTCTACATGCTCTTCAACAATTTTCATGAGAGCAAGAAGACAGCTGCTAGGTACTTTTAAATAGCCCCTCCATTTTGTTTGGATCAAGGCTGATGGCTGACGTGTTGTACTCAACATCGTTTCAACGGAGCCTAAGGAGTGGGCGTGGGAGCAGCTTTACGATGCGGCTGCTAACCGATGCGCGCTTGTACACCCAGGTTGCCCTATGGATCCAGTTCTGCGCATTTTCATCGGCCACCGGTCACTGCAATCTATCAGCGTTTTTGCACGATGGTACCCCTACTGCGTTTCTCGGCGACGGACAGATATCGTGGAGCGTCGCTGAATTTTACAAGACGACGGCATCGACTCGGACATCAGCGGACTGCCCCGATAAAGGCGACTGGCGGTGCCGGGACCTCTTCAGTGGGCGTGGGAGCAGCTTTACGATGCGGCTGCTAACCGATGCGCGCTTGTACACCCAGGTTGCCCTATGGATCCAGTTCTGCGCATTTTCATCGGCCACCGGTCACTGCAATCTATCAGCGTTTTTGCACGATGGTACCCCTACTGCATTTCTCGGCGACGGACAGATATCGTGGAGCGTCGCTGAATTTTACAAGACGACGGCATCGACTCGGACATCAGCGGACTGCCCCGATAAAGGCGACTGGCGGTGCCGGGACCTCTTCAGTGGGCGTGGGAGCAGCTTTACGATGCGGCTGCTAACCGATGGGCGCTTGTACACCCAGGTTGCCCTATGGATCCAGTTCTGCGCATTTTCATCGGCCACCGGTCACTGCAATCTATCAGCGTTTTTGCACGATGGTACCCCTACTGCATTTCTCGGCGACGGACAGATATCGTGGAGCGTCGCTGAATTTTACAAGACGACGGCATCGACTCGGACATCAGCGGACTGCCCCGATAAAGGCGACTGGCGGTGCCGGGACCTCTTCAGTGGGCGTGGGAGCAGCTTTACGATGCGGCTGCTAACCGATGCGCGCTTGTACACCCAGGTTGCCCTATGGATCCAGTTCTGCGCATTTTCATCGGCCACCGGTCACTGCAATCTATCAGCGTTTTTGCACGATGGTACCCCTACTGCGTTTCTCGGCGACGGACAGATATCGTGGAGCGTCGCTGAATTTTACAAGACGACGGCATCGACTCGGACATCAGCGGACTGCCCCGATAAAGGCGACTGGCGGTGCCGGGACCTCTTCAGTGGGCGTGGGAGCAGCTTTACGATGCGGCTGCTAACCGATGCGCGCTTGTACACCCAGGTTGCCCTATGGATCCAGTTCTGCGCATTTTCATCGGCCACCGGTCACTGCAATCTATCAGCGTTTTTGCACGATGGTACCCCTACTGCGTTTCTCGGCGACGGACAGATATCGTGGAGCGTCGCTGAATTTTACAAGACGACGGCATCGACTCGGACATCAGCGGACTGCCCCGATAAAGGCGACTGGCGGTGCCGGGACCTCTTCAGTGGGCGTGGGAGCAGCTTTACGATGCGGCTGCTAACCGATGCGCGCTGGTACACCCAGGTTGGTTCTGTTTCCTCGCTGTACGCTAAACGGTCCAACAATGTGTGTTTATTGCTGTTCCCACGCCCGGGAGTGCTGTTGCCAATGTTGTGCAAGTGCTTTGCCGCTTGTAAACAACTGCTCTTGATTTCTGGGGATGTCGAGCAAAACCCAGGTCCCACTACACGTACGCAGGCGTCCTTGAATGATGCCACTTCGGAACCTGTGGCTGACACTCCCCTGGACCAGTTCAATGCTATGTTCAGTATGCTAAAAGACGTCAATGCACGTACTCTTAAAATGGAGAAAGATCAGACAGATTTAATCCTTTCGGTAAAAGAAGTTCGCAAAATCCAGGAATCAATGGAAAGGAGTATTACTGATATGGAAAAACGACTGACAGCTGTCGAAGCGAAAACATCGGCCACAAGTGCTATGCAAATCGAACTATCAAACCTAAAGGAGGTGTCGAACTTTCTCGCAAGCAAAAGCGACAGTTTACTCGCGGGTAAGGCCGAACTAGAAGACAGAATGCGGCGGGACAATCTGTTATTTTACGGCTTGCCTGATGAACCTTCAGAAAAATTGGAAGAGACTGAGAATAAGCTAATTAACGTCATCACTGGCAGTTTGAAGCTGTCTTTAGGCCACGACGAGATTGAACGGGCGCACTGGATTGGTAATTTTGCACCAAACAAAAGTAGGCCGGTAGTAGCCAAATTTTCTTCCTTTAAAATGAAGCAAAAAGTTCTGCTTTCTGCTTCGAAGCTTGCCGACAGTGGTGTCAGCATTAGCGAAGATTATTCGCTGCCAACACGGCAAGCAAGAAAAAAGCTGCTAGAATTTGGTAAAGCACAAAATTCGCCATACAAGCTGAGATATAAAAAACTTTACGTGAATAAAAAATGCTACAGTTACAATCACGCCAATGACACAGTGTTTGACCTACCAGGTACCTTTGCGCAATTTAACGCTTCAGATGCAGAAACCGCCGCCGCCTGCCCGTCAACACCAGTAGTAGATTAACGGTCAGCGAGGGGTGGGGGTCTTGCACCGGCGCAGAAAGTTTCGCTTTCTTTTATTTCCACAAACATTCGAAGCTTATTGCCGAAACGCAATGATCTTTGCAGTATCATCGATTCTAGCGAAGCAGACGTGATTGCCTTAACTGAAACGTGGTTATCAGCAAAAGTGGCGAATAGTGAACTTTTCAAATGCAGGAAAACCTTTAACGTTTATCGTCGTGATAGGGGAGAAAGGTGCGGAGGGGGTGTATTAATTGCTGTAGCAGATAGTCTTTTCTCTTCTCCAATTTCTGTTACCTGTGACCTAGAAGTTCTTTGGGTTGAGATCGGCATTTCCTTCAAAAAACTTATTGTAGGGGTCTGTTATCGACCACCTTCGTCTTGTCCCTCTTTCGTCGATGGGCTTCATGATGCCGTCAACAAGATCATTCTACGTTTTCCTAATGTTCCCATAATTTTAATGGGCGATTTTAATTACCCAAGCATTGTGTGGTCCATGGTACCTCCTCAACCTAGTCCCTTTTCGAATGATTGTGCCAATTTCTTGAGCCTGTGTTGTGATTTTAATTTTTCCCAACTCGTTACCCAGCCTACAAGAGTTACGTTGACAACGTCGAGTGGTTTAGACCTTGTACTTACTTCTGTGCCTGAAATTATTTCTCCTCTTACTTACCTACCTGGTTGTAGCGACCATTCAATTCTGCACTTCACAGCAAATTTTGCAGTTTTTCGTCGCACAAACAACCGAAAGCAAATCCGGGACTACAAAAGGGCAGATTTTGATGCAATAAATTGTGAGCTTGCTTCATTTCTCGACAGCTTTTTTTTTTTTTTTACTGGGCTTCGATGACAGATCAGTTAATGAGAGATGACCCGCCGCGGTGGCTCAGTGGCTAAGGCATTGCGCTGCTGAGCACGAGGTCGCGGGTTCGATTCCCGGCCGCGGCGGCCGCTTTTCTGATGGAGGCGAAAAGCAAAAACGCCCGTGTGTACGAGATTTCGGCGCACGTTAAAGATCCCCAGGCGGTCAAAATTAATCCGGAGCCCTCCACTACGGCGCGCCTCATCGCCTGCGTTGCGTCGGCGCGTTAAACCCTACAATCAATCAAATCAGTTAATGAGAATTGGAACTTGTTTAAAGGAAAGGTGGCCTCTTTATTAAGTGACTTCGTTCCAATTAAAACAATCACATCTAGCAGGCAGGCACCATGGTATAACCGTTCGTTGAAAAGATCGTGCAACAAAAAGAAACGTTTATTCCGATCCGCAAAATTATCCAATTCTGAATCACAATGGGATGCATATAGGTTAACCGCCGCCCAGTACAAAGTTGCACTGAAAGAGGCTCGGAATTCATTTTTCAATACCACGCTACCATGTAGGTTGGTCAATAATCCCAAGCAATTCTGGAATATCATTAACCAAAATAAGGATAACTCAACGATTACTCTTAAAACCCCAGATGGAGCTACGGTTCCTGGTGATGAGTGTGCTGCAGTATTTAATGATGTGTTCACTACTGCGTTCTCCACATCTACTGTCACTGTTTATCCGGCATTTCAACCACTTCACGTACTTTCTATGGAACCAATTATGTTTGACATCTCTGGCATTGTACGTTTAATTGAAAAACAAAAAGTTACGTCATCATGTGGAGTAGACAACATCAATTCCAAATTTCTTATCAACACAAAATTGTATTGTTCTATGTTTTTGACAAAATTGTTCACGCAATGACTTGAAACCGGCTGTATTCCGGATGATTGGAAGATTGGGAGGGTGGTTCCCTTGCACAAGTCTGGGGATAGACATTCCCCGCACAATTTTCGCCCAGTGTCATTAACTTCCATTTCATGCAAACTCATGGAACACGTCATCTATTCTTGCGTTGCCAAATTCTTAGAAGACAATTCTTTTTTCAGTCAGTCACAGCACGGGTTCAGAAAATCATTCTCCTGTGAAACGCAGCTTTTATGTTTCACTCATGACCTTCACTCCGTTTTAGATCGCGGGTCGGTTACGGACTGCATATTACTTGATTTTGCGAAGGCTTTTGATACTGTGTCACATGAAGTTCTATTTCTTACACTGAGTAATCTTAACTGGGATACTAACGTGCTTGCTTGGTTACGCTGCTTCCTAACTAACCGTTCACAATTTGTTACTGTAAATAACTTTGATTCTCCTTTGCCTGCCGTTCACTCAGGTGTTCCTCAAGGCTCTGTGTTGGGGCCCTTACTTTTTTTTATCTGCATTAATGACTTGCCAACTTACATCCGTTCTACAGTCCGCCTTTTTGCTGACGATTGTGTAATTTATCGGGAAATAACTAATACATCTGATATTAACACTTTACAGTCCGATATTAACCAAGTTATGGAAAGGTGTAAGTTGTGGAAAATGAATCTTAACATTAATAAATGCAAATGCATGCGCGTTTTTCGAACTAACTCTGCTGCACCTAACTACTTTCTTAACGCCGTCCCTCTCGAAACAGTCCAGTGTTATAAATACCTTGGTGTACACTTAACATCTAACCTATCGTGGAAACTTCACATTGATTATGTAGTAAGTAATGCTAACCGTATGTTAGGCTACCTCCGGCGAAATTTTTATATGGCTCCTAGTTCCCTAAAATTACTTCTTTACAAATGTCTCGTTCGTTCAAAATTAGGGTATGCGGCTTCTGTGTGAGACCCCGGTCAAGAATCACTCATCGCAGAAATAGAGAAAGTTCAAAATCGCGCGTCGCGCTTCATTCTTTCTAATTATCACCGCAAATCAAGCGTTACGGCCATGAAATTAAGTCTTTCTTTACCACTGCTGGACCATCGGAGGAAATTATTTCGGTTGTGTCTTTTTCATAAAATATATCACAAAAATCCCATTCTAAAACAACAGCTACTATCTTCTCCATCTTACACTTCGGCACGCATTGATCATCTGTACAAAGTTAACGTTCCATCCTGCCATAAAGAATTTTCATAATCCGTTTATCCCCAGCACTTGTGTTAGTTGGAACCGCCTTCCTTCATCTGTTGCTGCGATAACGGATGAGGCTGCGTTCCGATCTGCTGTAAGCAACCTGTTGTGGTGATTTCTTACCTTTACGTTGCTTTTTTCAGGTTGTGTTTGTGATGCTGCTTTTGTTTCTTTTATGTTACACAAGATGTAACCCGCTACCCTCTGTAACGCCCTTTGGGCCCTGAGGGTATCCAAATAAATAAATAAATAAATAAATAAATCCAAAGTAGAAAACTTCTTGGCCCCATATCCGCCGAGGTACTCCGAAATTGAGTCTTTGGTCGACAGGGGGCCAATGTCCTCCACGCAGTCTGTTGTTGGCTCCAGCAGGACATGGTGCAGCAGAACAGCTAGTGTGTCCACCCCAAAAATGTGTACAACTTCCTTAATTTTCAAGGTGATAGGAAGGAAACTTCAGGACACATACAGGCCGAGGTCGGCGAACTCACTCATGAGTCCCCTCACTCAGACTCATTTGGACTCAAACTCACGCGTGAGTTTCAGTTTCAGTGAGCACGAGGCTAGTGTGGCATGGTGAGTTTGAGCTTGAATGAGTTTGAGCCGAGTGATCCCGACTGAGTTTGAGTCCGATTGAGTTTGAGTACGCCTGAGACCCAGTGAATTCTAAGCCCATTTTGAGTTGGGAGTACATTTTGAGTTTGAGTCCATTTTGAGTTCTGAGTACACTTTGAGTTTGAGTCCATTTTGAGTTCTGAGTACATTTTGAGTTTGAGTCCAGTTTGAATTTGAGTCCATTTTGAGTTCTGAGTTCAATTTGAGTTTGAGTCCATTTTGAGTTCTGAGTCCATTTTGAGTTCTGAGTAGATATGAGTTTTGAGTTCATTTTGAGTTTGAGTACGCATGAGTAGCCTAGCAGGCAGCTATGGTTGGCTGTTAAGTTTCATGCGTCACTGTGGGCTCGGAATTCACGTTACGTGTGGGTACGGCACCAATTGCGATCTGCATGATCGGTTGGAAGGGAGGGGTGTCTGATTTTTTTTAGTTTCTTGTTGAATTTTCATGGCCATAAGAACTTGCTGTATACCTAATTTTCGCGGCTGGGCGCGTGAGTGATAATTGACTGGTGAGGTCATAAAAAGGGTTGTCTTAACTTTCCCTCCTGACGGATCCACTAAGAGTGTGGGAAAGGGTGGGGGGAAAGCACACGGCGGAGCTGGCGTGCTGGTTGCTCGCCTGCTACTGTTAACGGCTTGATATACTAGGGGTCACAAAGGAAGAGGTGAGAGCTGGGGGGAAATGGGGGCGGGGGCTGTCCTGTCTGCTGTTTCAAATGAATTAGCTGAATTGACTGGGCAGCGCCCCTTAAGACAGAATAATGACCACATTAGACTGGGTAAAAAGTGAAACTATTGAGGCTAAGGCGTGTAAGGTATGAAATGAAGGGTACGGATTAACGGAATCACGCGGGGTAAATAAAAAAAATGCTTCCTGATTGTAGTCATCAGGCAGTCATAATGAGTCATAAATTGGGTTAAAATTCAAAATGATGCTGCGAGGGCATGTGGGGAGATCAAATTCAAGGTCTTGATGTGCGGAATCATTCGGGACGAAAATGCGTTATGGATATATCATGACGTAGTCACGGTAAGTCATAGATTCGTTTAAAATACAAGTTCATGGCGCTAGGGCGTGTGGCGTATCAAATTAAAGGTCTCGATGACGGTAATCACGTGCTTCCTGATTATTATCATGACATAGTCAAAATGGGTCATAAATTAGGTTTAAAATTCACAATGATGCCACTGGCTGTCCGGGGCATCAAATTGAAGGTTCCGATAAGGGAAATCACGTGGGAGAAAATTGTGGTAGGGCTATATCATGAGATAGTTATGGTTAGTCATTGATTGATTTAACATTCAAATTGATTCCGCTACGATGTGATGGGTATCAAATTAATGGTGTTGATGAGCGGAATCACGTGGGAGCAATACAAAAATGCTTCCTGGTTATAACCATGAGATTGTAATGGCAAATCCTATATTGGGGTAAAATTCGAACTGACCCCGCTAGGTCGTGTGGTCGTGTAGGGTATCAATCTTACGGTCTTGAAGAGGGTTATCACGTGGTACAAATAAAAAAGGCTTCGTAGTTCGAGTCATGAGAGAGTCATTATGAGTCATAGATTGCGTTAAATTCAAGGTGAGGCCGCTGAAGCATGTGGGGCGTCAAATTGAAGGTTCCAGTAAGGGGAATCACGTCGGACACCTGCGTCCTGGTTATAGTCATGAGAGTCATGGTTAGTTTGACTGGTATGAATTCTATGTGACCATGCTAGGGTGTGTGTAGTATCAAATTAAAGGTCTCGTCGAGGGAGATGACGTGGGACCAATATAAAAATGCTTTCTGGTTATAATTATGAGGATATAGCAAAAGGTGTATAGCAAAAGGTACACACTCACACTCACATTCACACGCTCACTCCCTCACTCACTCACTCACACTCACTCACTCACACTCTCACTCTCACTCACGCTCACACTCTCACTCATGCTCACACTCTCACACTCACTCTCACACTCTCACACACTCACACTCACACTCTCACTCCACTCACACTCACACTCACACTCTCACTCTCATCATCATCATCACCACCCTATCTACGCCCACTGCAGGGCAAAGGCCTCTCCCATTATTCTCCAATTGCCTCGGTCCTGTGCCAACTGTGACCAATTGATCCCCGCAAACTTCTTGATCTCATCTGCCAATCTAACTTTCTGCCGCCCCCTCCAACGCTTGCCTTCTCTAGGGATCCAATCTGTTACCCATAATGACCAGCGGTTATCTTGCCTTCGCATTAAATGCCCTGCCCACGTCCATTTCTTCTTCTTAATTTCTACTAATGTCTTTAACACCAGTTTGCTCCCTGACCCACTCCGCTCTCTTATTGTCCCTTAATGTTACACCTATCATTTTCCGCTCCATTGCCCGCTGAGTCGTTCTCAATTTAAGTTGAACCCTCTTAGTGAGCCTCCAAGTTTCTGCCCCGTAGGTGAGTACCGGTAAGATGCAGCTGTCATACACTTTCTTCTTCAGCGACAATGGTAGGCTGCTATTCATTATCTGAGAATGTCTGCCATATGCACCCCACCCCATTCTGATCCTTCTAATTATCTCTGCCTCATGGTTGGGATCTGGGGTCACAACTTCGCCTAAGTAGATATATTCGCTTACCACTTCCACTGCCTCGCCACCTATCTCAAACCGCTGTGCTGTCCCGAGATTATCGATCATTACATTAGTTTTGTGCATATTGATTTTCAGGCCCACGGTTCTACTCTGTTCGCCCAGTGCGGAAAGCATGCTTTGCAATTCGTCTCCCGAGTTACTTAGCAAGGCAACGTCATCAGCAAATCTGAGGTTACTGAGGTATTCTCCATTAACCCTTACTCCCACCTGTTCCCAATCCAACGTTCTGAATACTTCTTGTAAACATGCTGTGAAGAGCATTGGAGAGATTGTGTCTCCTTGACTGACACCCTTCCTTATAGGTATTTTACTGCTCTTCCTTTGGAGGATGATCGTAGCTGTAGACCCATTGTAGATATCCTCTAGTATTCTTACATAATGCTCATCTACCCCCTGGTTCCGTAATGCCTGAATGACTGCTAGGGTTTCGACCGAGTCAAATGCTTTCTCATAATCTATGAAGGCTATATGTAGGGGTTCAGTATACTCAGCGCACTTCTCTATTACCTGATTGATCGTGTGAATATGGTCCATTGTTTAATAACCTTTACGGAACCCTGCTAGTTCTTTAGGTTGACTGAAATCTAAGGTTGCAGAAATTCGGTTAGCGATTACCTTGGTAAATACCTTGTAGACGACTCTCACTCTCACTCACACTCACTTTCGCACTCACGCTCTCACTCACACTCACACTTTCTCTCCCTCTCACTCACACTCACACTCTCACTCACACTCTCACTCACACTCTCATTCTCACTCTCACTCTCACTCACACTCACACTCTCACTCTCACTCACACTCTCACTCACACTCACACTCTCACACTCACTCTCACATTCTCACACACTCACACTAACACTAACACTCACACTCACACTCTCCCTCTCACTCCACTCACACTCACACTCTCACTCTCACTCTCACTTACACTCACACTCACACTTAACTCCCTCTCAGATTCATACTCACACTCTCACTCACACTAACACTCACACTCTCGCTCTCACTCACGCTCACAGTCACACTCTCACTCTCACTCAAACTGTCACTCTCACTCTCACTCTCACTCACATTCACGCTCACACTCTCACTCACACTCACACTCACACTCTCACTCTCACTCTCACTCTTACTCACACTCACACTCACACTATTACTCACACTCACACTCACACTCACACTCACAGTCACACTCTCACTCTCACTCTCACTCTCACTCTCAGTCACACTCTCACTCACACTCACACTCTCACTCTCCCTCTCACTCAGACTCACACTCACACTCACACTCACACTCTCACTCTCACTCTCACTCACACTCACACTCTCAATCACACTCACACTCACACTCTCACTCTCACTCACACTCACAGTCACACCCTGACTCTCATTCTCACTCACACTCTCACTCTCTCTCAATCACACTCACATTCACACTCTCATTCACACTCTCACTCTCACTGTAACTCACACTCACACTCTCACTCTCACTCTCACTCACACTCACACTCACACTCACAATCTCACTCTCACACTCACACTCTCGCAGTCTCAATCTTTCACTCTCACACTCTCTCACTCTCTCACACTCTCACTCTCACACTCACACTCACACTCTCACACTCTCACTCTCACACTCACACTCTCACTCTCACAGTCTCACTCTCACACTCTCACTCTGACTCTCAGTCTCACACTCTCTTTCTCACACTCTCTCTCCCTCACACACTCTCTTTCTCACACTCTGTCTCACTATCTCACTCTCACTCTTACTCACTATCTCACTCTCACTCTCTCTCACACACTCTCTCTCACTCTCTCACACTCTCTCTCTCTCACTCTCTCTCACTCAAACTCTCTCTCACACACACTCTCTGACTCTCTCACTCGCACACTCTCTCACGCGTGCATGCTGGAAGTTAACAGCTGGGTACGGTGGCGGTCATTGCTTACGACAGCGTGGTGTTTTTCCGAGCTACCAGAGCTCATCCCACCTAGCAAATGCTAATAAACTAATACAAGTGCCTCAGCAAACAACGAGGCACTATTTTGTTTGTCCCACGTGATTTCCCTCCTCGAGACCCTCAATTTTATACCCCACATTCTTTAGCGCCACACCTCTCTGCCTTTTCACCCAATCTGGGACGATCCATGACTCCCGTGTTACACGGTTCGCCATTTTCGATATTTTTCGTACATCTTTTTTAGATTTTTAACATTTAGTTTTATCAATTCTCTACATTTCCGCCTTTATAATGATTACAGGTTGCACTTCCGTGATATCTGCATTTTTGTGTATATGCAGGGCGTTACAAGATCATGGCGGGGATAGGGGGAGGGGTGTACTCGGCAAAGAATGCTACGCAATAAAACCGCAAAGGTATATCCATGAACGCCTCGCGCTTCAGAGATTCGCAAGGACAGTTCGCTTTGACACAAGGCGTTTTTTCAGGATGCTGAGCAAGAATGCACGGAATCGTAACCCTAAATAGGTTCGACATAAATGAACGGAGCAGTGAGCGCACGTTCCCTCACCCAATGTTGCTTGTTTCGACCTGGGGACCCAGCACACCATCGAGCCTGGACGGCCTCTGTCATGAACACGAACACGGAGCCTACATCAAGAGTTTGGTATCGAATATATACCTACAATTGCTTCCAACCAGCGGTACTCTTCATGGGAAGCAGGCATAGCTGTATTAAATCTGCAACGAAAATTGTTTCCGACCTCACAGGAGCTACGGTGTCATGTCGTGGCGAATGCAAGAGTTTGAGCTCACGAATTTGCACCCGTAATATTTTTACCACGCGTGAATTTGAAAACACTGACTGCTAATGAAATCAGAGTCCATCTGAGCCCGAGTAAATTCCTAACATGAGAGAGTTGTGAGGCCATTTGAGGTCTGAATTCATTTTGAGTTCTCAGCCCATTTTGAGTTGTGAGTTCATTTTGAGTTTTGAGTACATTTTGAGTTTTGAGTTCACTTTGAGTTTGAGTACATATTGAGTTTTGAGTCCATTTTGAGTTTGAGTTCATTTTTAGTTTTCAGTCCATTTTGAGTTTGAGTACACTTTGAGTTTGAGTACATTTTGAGTTTTGAGTCCCTATTGAGTTTGAGTACATCTTGAGTTTGAGTACATTTGGAGTTTTGATTCCATTTTGAGTTTGAGAACATTTTGAGTTTTGAGTCCTAGTGAGTTCTGAGTTTTGCGCTCAATGTGAGTTTGAGTTTGAGTGAGCGCAGATGTGCTGCTCAGCATTGAGTCTGAGTTTGATTGAGTGGTGATTCAAAAAAAAAATTTTGAGTGAGTTTTAGTGAGCCGCGCCAACTTTGCCGAGGTATGCATACAGGACACAAACTGCAAAATACCTGAGTCGTAGAGGGCTTTTCCTTGTCAAAAAGACCTTGCAGAGTGAGAAGCAGTTGTGGCCCGCTTCCGTCAACTGAAGCTCGCTTAGGTGGCCGCACGAGGTTGTTTACCGACAGCATCCGGTATATGAACAAAAACTGCTGAACAGTTGCTCGGCCCCCGTCTCCTGCAACATGCCTGGCTATCCCAAAAAAGCGCTGGACAGGGAAAAAGAAAGATATCTGTACCAACACACAGTGCCAAAAAGTACCTGAATTACCTCTAAAGGGTCTTGGCCGAGGTTTACAACTAGGACGTAACGGAAGCCAGACTTCAAGAGGCGATCTATCAGGGCCACCATGCTGTGCAGCGTTATCCTCAGTGCACCACAAGTTGGTTTGCTAAGGAAGCACACCTGCCTCTGCTTTGGCAGGCTCTCTATGTATGTGCAGCAATCCTCCAGCCACTTTATGTTCGCCTTCAATGTCTGCAATGCAAGAAATATTAACCTTGAGTACACTAGAAGAAAACCATATTTGGATGTGATTTACTCGCTCACCGCGATGTGCTCTGCTTCGTTGTATTGTACGTCCTGTGGTGTTCTTGAGTTGAGGCAGTCAAATAGATCGTTCATCTGCTTCGTGAAGTCGTATGTACCCGCGGAGTTATGTAGCTTCTGGCAGCCTTCTTGCTTGCTATAAATCTCCATTGCAGACGCCGTGCTTCCGCTGAAAAGCTGAAAATGATGCCACACTGTTTTTGAACGAAAGAGCTCTTTGCATTGAAATTTGTCTTTTTTGGCATTATTTGTTAGCAAATCACAAGCAAAGTTTTGTGTCATTAGTTCGCCTGTAAGTAGCCTTACTAATTATTAAGAGTGGCTACTCGCCTGAACAGCAAGCCGGACACTCATCTTCTGGAAGGTGTTGGGGAAGATGTGAGCCCTTGTGAGCTTCGGGACAGCACGAAGGCCAGCCTGTTGCTCCTCGTACTCCAGCAGGGCAGAGTAGTGGCAGTGATGGACCTCATGTCCTTGTGGCAGCTGCGATAAAAAAGGAAAACCACTGCTCGACACGGGACTAACCTGATGTAGACACGAATTACTGCTTACCAGAAACTTTCCAACCTTCTGAAGGTTGTTCCTTATGCATTTGAAGATATGCGGTGGGTCAATTAGTGCCTGCACTGTACGTGAAGGGTCACATGGATGCTGGAATGAAGTTTGCAGCTGTTTCTGGTCACTGTTTATCCCTGAAAAGAAGGCAGCGATGCATTTAGTTGTGTTCAACTCTTAATTTGACAAATGTAACTCGTGTCCCCAGATACTAACCCAAGCTGCTCAAAGCTGAACGATTTGGCGTTGAATTGTCGCACGTAACAGCATCGACAATAGCACCAGCGTTCGAAAGGTGCACAATGCACTGGAGCAACAACTTCGCCAATGTTGAACGAGGGGCTGCACCGGAAGAACAAAAGGTCCCAACAGTCTGCGACCACCCTCCAAGAAATGGTCGGAAGAGAAAGACCAGGACGTGATCGCCATCTTTCTCAGAGTCCGAGGGTCTTGTGTGCTCAGCGAAGTTAACTTTTCCGAGCAGAAGCATGTCTGACTCCCTAATGTGCACACTCTTTCTTACGCTCATTTCATCGAACATCAGGACACCTGTAAAAAAATACATCTCTTTAGACAGGAAGCACAGATATGAGATATGAAGTCATAGAATGCAGCAATAAGTTTGTGTATTGTTCCAAACCTCGACACTCTCTCTCAGGAAGTACTTGCGGCTTGTCTTTGAGAACGGTGAATAGACTGCTGTCAAAACCAAAGTCAGCCTTGAGGCTCCTCAGGTACGTGTAGAGGGTGCGAGCGTTGGCCAAGGGAAGGTACTCATTCTCGTGAAGGAATGTATAGACCGCTGTCGACTTAATCATCAACACCAGGCAGTCATAAATCCATGCTTTTTTGTACCTAAAGAGAGTGAAGGCTCCTTGTGCATTTAGGTAAACCGAGGCTGGTGAGTGAACAGTGCAAGTGCATAACCACAGCAAGCAGAAAAAAGAAGATGCACGACATGCATCACACCATCTTTCCTGATACCGCAATACACAACTAACGCGTTTAAAAATGCCTTGTCATTTTCAATATTAACATTCACCCTACTCCAGTACGAGAGAAACAGACAGCTTGCAATGTGCGATCATGCAAAGAGGGTAATGTAGGATTACATTTACATGCAATGATAGCGTGCACTGCTCTTAAAAAATATGCACAAGACAGTGGCACGAAAAATATGTGCAATTATATTCATAGCTTCTTGGCAGTTATGTGCGGGTGAAGATTACCTGGCAGCTTTCGGAGATTTCGCGGTTGCCTTCATGATGCACTGATCGAAAATAAGCTTCTCGCGGGTGGATAGCTTGTCCAGGTTTTGCACGAGTCTTGCATTTTTGTTGGCCAGGACTCTCATCTTCGCAAGCTGCTTCTGACACAATTAGAGCCGTTGCCTCGTACTAGAAAGCTGCGCCCTGAGCGCCTGCACCTCAAGAAACGAACACACTGCCTGTTCCGTTTGGCAGGCCTGATCTGCGTGTCCGCTATCGCTGGCTGCTGCCTCTGTAAAACAATTCAATAACACTGTTCAGAAGCACCTCAATGCCACCAGCCGCTATAACACAGGGTCATGCGACTGAGGGAACAATGTAACGCCGCGACCAAACCGGCGCAAGTGCTTACCGTCACTGGCTTCTCCGGCCGAGTCGGAGTTCGCATTTTGGCATTCCACTACTGCGCATTCAGGTGACAAATCGCGCCGCCTCTTCGCTGGTTTCCTCTGAATCGCTGGCCAGGAACGCGGTTTCGGCTTTGTCAGGTACGCCGGGAGCCCGTCAAAAATCCTTGGAACAGCATCCGTCCGAGCCTCGGTCTCTCTCGCTGAAGCGGCACGACCACCCCGTTCACGATGTGCTCGTCGGTTCATGCAACGTCGCTAGCATCAAAATGCTTTTCGCAAACCCGAACGTTCTTACTTTCGAAGTTGAAACCGCCAGCTTCCAACCGCGGTATAGCCCTCTTCCATTTCTCTCGAAGTTCGGCGCTACTTGGGAAACAGAAGAGTGACGCCTTTTCCTTGTTGCTTCGGTATCCGGAGCTGCAGCCCGTCACACAACACGTCTTAGGCACTGTTCATTCGAATTTTCATGCCGTCCACATTGAACGCGGTGCACTTGCACTTGAAGTTCGCGTGACGCTGATGCAGAAACTTTGGTGGAAGGAATACCGCGAGCTGTCACCACACGACGCCTTCGGGCGGCCGCCGCTGCGAGTGCGTTCCGCCGGGCGCAGCGGGGCGATGGCCCCCCTAAGACAGCTTGCGCCGCATAGCGGCCGTTCTTGGCCCTGTATCAAGCTCTCCCATAGAGTGACGGAGTAGTTTCGTGACCAGACTTCAATGCTCTGATACAAGCTAACATGCGACGTGCCACTAGTAACTAAAGCAAAGGTAAGACCGGGTCTCAACGACATGAAAAGAGGAAAAAATGCAAGTGACAATATAAAAACCGTAGATTTTTGTAGGAGGGATGGCATATTGTTCTGGCAAAGCTCGCTGTACTATTTTCGGAATGCATGAACAATCAAAAAGTGCCCAAAGCCGTGAAAACGATAAAATTATTCTGTTTCATAAGAAGGGAGATCCCAAGATCCTCAAGAATTGCCGACCTATCAGCTACTCTCCGTTGTTCACAAGCTGTTTACCAAAGGTATAGTTAGCCGCATAGGTGACAGCCAGGATTCCCATAAATCCAGAGAGCATGCTGGGTTTAGCAAAGGGTATTCAAACATGGATCACATTCATGTCGTCAATCAAGTGATAGAAAAATATGATGAGTGCACAAAACCCCTTATCTTGGCGTTTATAGATTACGAGAAAGCATTTGATTCTGTACTCACCGCCGCAGTTTTATTATCACTAAAAGACAATGGAATAGAGGCAACCTACCTTAGAATTCTGGAAGACTATATAAGGCATTCACGGGCCGGACAACCCTCCTCAAGCAAAGCGATAAATTTCCGATCTGTAAGGGCGTCAGATACGGAGATACCATCTCTCCAAAACTATTCACAGCACAAGTGGTATTTAGAAACCTTGACAAGGAATACATAGAATTAAGGATAAAGAGAGAATTCTTAATTAAGCCATTTGAGATTTGCGAACTCCATAGTCTTGCTGATTGAGACTACAGAACGCATGCAAAGAATTATTGAGGAACTACAACCAAAAAGCACGGCGGTGGGGCTCAAACTAAAGATTAATAAATAGTAAGTAAGGAAGAATAAAAATGCACAGAAAGTCTCGCTAAGCTTAGGAAACGAAACCCTGGAGGAAGCAACCGAATATAACTACCTTGGAAGATGGTTAGTGCTGACCACAACCAGGAAAAAGAAATCCGACGAAGAACAGGTATGGGCTGGGGTGCACTCGGCAAGCACTTCAAAATAATGAAAGGTGTGCTACCTCCGTCACTCAAAAGAAAATTCTACAACGAGTGCACGCTACCAGTAGTGATATGCGGAGCTAAAACCTGGCGCCTTACTAAACCACTAGAGTGGAAACTAAGGTCGGCTCAACGTGCCAGGGAAGGAATAATGCTAGGAATAACACTCAGGGACAGGAAACGAGCTACCGGGATCAGAGAACAAACTAGAGTTGATGATATCATAGTCCAAATACAGAAACAGAAAAGGACTCGGGCTGGCCATGTAGTGAGACAAAGCGACAACCGGTGGAAAATTAGCGTAGCAGAGTGATGCGTCTAGACTATTCTAGAAGAGATGGGTCTAGAAGAAGGGGAATGCCGATAATACAATGCAGCGATGAGAAACAGAACTTGGGGGTAAACAGCAGACTATATTACCGCAGGACAGGAGCGGTTGGAGGTCAATGGGTGAGGCTTTCGCCTTGCAGTGGACCTCAGTAGGCTGCTGCTGCTGATGATGATGACGTACCACGAAAACAAACGCAAAAAATGCTCTTCAAGTGGCTTTTTTTCTCCTTGACAGTTCGGCAGATATTGCAATTCCTTATCCGAGAGCGCTACAGAAGGATTGCTAACACACTTGTCTTGAAGCCGATTTCACTGGTAGCCTTGCCACGACTCTTACCGGTTAGGGTGCACTTATCATACAGGAGTTTGCAACCGCACTGCTTACAATGATAGGCCAGGTGTCCTGTCGCCACAAGCTTCGGCGGGACTTTGTTGTGGTGTTCTCGAAGCCTGTCGTTTATGCGTCTTTCTGACTTGCCAGGATAATGTTTTTTTGCCGTTAAGCATACTTCGTGCAAATGCTGATAAAATGCGCCGTGAGAAAGAGGGTGCACAGAGGGCGGAATGAGTCTTCAGAACGATTTGGGCAAGATTTTGCAAGCAATTGTTGAAAGCCTACCTAATTATGGCTGTTTTTAAATGCAGAGCATTTCAGTAACTCACGATGTCACCCGCGTTGACGTCCGTAGTCCGCACCGCAGCCCTCCCTACTATATAAAAAAAATTCTATCCGGCGCCCGGTTTCGATCCCTCGACCCTGCGGGCGGAACGCAATGTACATGGTGCTCTACCCACTGCGCCACAAAGCCGACACAGAACGGGGACGCTACGAACGCGCCTTATATCGTTGACTCATTCAAATTACTGCTGACGAGCGCTCTCTCGTCAGCAGTTGCCACAAGTGCAACAAAATTAACCTAACGCAAACTAGTTAACGTCATGCGCCCTCGGAAATGCTCTGCATTTGATCGTGCCCCTCGCGAGGGGGATGTTTCACTGCGTCTTCTCTCGGTCGCGGGACCCGTGGCGCCATCTGGCGGAGGCGCGGCACAACTCGTAGCACTTTCTTTAAAAAAGCGCCTCGAAAGCGCGGCAAATATGAAACAGGGATGACGCGCTTTTTTACGAGCTTCGAGTGCTCGGATGAAAACACGAGCCGTTGTTTGATGTTCCGTTGCTCGTAACCCCAGAACTTATGAAAATCTGCGAAGTGAAGCCTTAGATCGAGAAATCTTATCGGCTGGCGCCCTGGCATCTCATAGGTTGCTTCAAGCATTCATTCATAACGTGTGTCACGTGTGAACAAGAGACGTGACTATTTCAACTCAAAATAAAAAGTAATGGTAAATGTATTTAAAAATCCCTACAATGCTAGTTTTTTGCAAGCGCGTGCTCAAACGTCTCTTAAAATGGAAGAAAAATATCGGTCAGAACTGCGGCACAGGCAGCGCCAATGAGAACGCTGTTTGCGAACGCTTCTGGATGATCATATCATGCTCCACTGCCACAAAAGTTGAGGTCAAATAAAGGGTAATCAAGCTCAGTCTGTAATACAAGGCTATTCCTGCTGTATTACAAAATTTGAAAGCCCCATATTCATCTACGGCGAATACAGTCAATGGCAATAACTGCTTATGGGGCAGTGAGACTTCAGAAATAAATCTTACATAAATCTTTTATATGCACAGAAAAGGCATTAAACACTTTTGTGGGGGTTAGACTTTAAAAACTGCATCACTTGGTCATAGCTGTTTACCATAAAAGGGTTGGCCAATCGTAAGAACGTTTAGCTCTTCTCCAAGATGGTATCAAGCGACATGTGCCAGACACTATTTTAGGACATAATAGCACGGAACGGATAGTGTAACATGTTTTTACAGAAAACAACACGCTTAAACTGAGCTTATTGTTTATGTACAAAAACCGCGAGAGGCCATCTAAATTGGGCTTCTCGCATATCTTCCCGGTTTCCTTTCTCACTTCTGCGGGATTCACATTTCACCCATAGATTTTCTGCCCACATCATTCCGAAGTTTTATTCCGCCATCGGCGCACTGGCCTTCTCCCGCCAGGTTGCCCCCTCGCACCTTTTATCAGCAGTTGCAGCACGTATGCTAAGAGCAGACCACAATAAACACCCTCAAGATACTCTGCCTACCAGACAAGAAAAGAAGAAAGAAAGCAATTGGGCGGTCATATCCCATATTCACGCTGTTGCGGAGACGCTAAAAAGACTGGCAAGCGGGCAGGCGTACGAGTGGTGTTCTGGAAAGCTCAAAAACTAAATCATTTATATTATGACGTAAACTCAAGTACTTACAAATGGCGAGACTGCAGCAGAAAGCACGAAATAAATTTTTAGCCTGCAAGGCAGAAGTTGTGTTCTCGTAACCTTGGACTACAAAAAACATTACGCTGGTCAATCAAGAAGATGCATAAACGACAGACTTCGAGAACACCACAACAATGTCGAGAGGTTCTTGGCGAACGACACCTCCGCTATCATTGTAAACAGCGAGGTGTCAAACCACTGTATGATAAGTGCAGCCTGATATATGGTAACGGTTGTAACAAGGCTACCAGTAAAATTATCGACGTCTTTGAGGTTCATCTCGTTCAAGACAAATGTAATTGTAAGCCTTCCGTTTCGCTATCGGATAGGAAATTAGGATATATGACTGGCCATCAATGAGAAAACATTAGGAACTTCAAGAAAGTTCTTTGGTGTTTTTGTATGGTAGGTATGTTCAGCTTTTCTATATAAGTTGAGATGTTCCAATGAAACGTTGAGTTGATAGTCAGAGCTGCGTCTGCGCCCCTTCTTTAGGTCCTGTTGTTTTGCCCTGCGCATGAGTGATGCCTAAATACCAAATGCCCCTCCACTCAACATTTGGGTTGATATTCTTCTTCAATGCGCATTTATTAGACTTGTTTTATGCTAACTTAGATGCTGAACAGTATGTTTATTGTTTAGTGTTTGCGACCTGGACATTCTTTGTGATATCAGCCCATTGTTTCAGAGGATAGGCATTTTATATACGTTATTAACGCGCTCACATCATTGCGCTCATTCTTCGATTTGGCGGTGCCTCTTAGCCCTCCGCTATTAGCCGTGCTCATTGAGCATCCTCGAAAGTAAGTCATCGGTGCCAACAACTGAAGCAGCCAGATACGGAGGAACGCCGGTATCAGAAATGTCGAGCAGCGTCACTTAGAATCTGGAAAGGAGGATACTGCGGCAGTAGTAAACATGCGCGATTTGAGAAGGCGCTGCACCTGCGCACTGAAGCTGTTTCTAGACGCTGTGTGTAGTCACATGCTGAGCTGAAACCGTCGCCAGCCGTTCCCGCAAATTGCGCCACCACCAAAGCGTCTCTGCGAGGCGCTTTGAAATTGATGCGAGGCGCCAACATTCTGCTCCCTAGCTTAAACAGGTGGCGAAAGATGAACACCAGGCTCACAAAACCACATTGGAACGCCTAAATTGTAACCAGAAACGAACAGTGCCATAATAAAGAAGCGAGTATCTCGCGTCGAATTACACGAATGTGAAAATAGCTTAAAAAGTTTTGCGGTCGTGTCACCTTTACAAGCTCTGTTCCTGCAAACGATGCATAGCGCTAACAATCGGCCAGCATGTGATCCCCGAAAAAGTCACGCAAGAATCTTGGCCCTACACACGAGCAGCAGAGCGAATCTCGCAATCAATAGATATTTGACCCACAATGAAAAACGTAGAGCCAGGAATGACAGAAAGAAATCCAGGAACTGGTCATGATCCGGATATCGTACACTTAGAAAGCGTTCAGAATTGCGCCTCGCGTTTTATACTTTCAAATTATCGCCGTACATCCAGTGTTCCATCTATGAAAGCAAGCCAACCTTTGCCTCTTCTTGATCATCGCAGAAAAGTGTTCCGTTTATGCTTGTTCTACAAGACACATCATTGTAATCCCATCCTCAGAAGCAGGCTATTGTCCAGTCCATCTTACACGTCGTCCCGGATTGACCATCAGCACAAAGTTAACGTTCCATCGTGTCGCACAAACCTGTTTCAGGATTCCTTTGTCCCCAGCACTTGTCAAGTTTGAATCGCCTTCCTCGGTCCGTAGTTGAAGTCGGCAAGGAGATTGCTTTTCGTTCAGCCATAACCAACCTGTTTTCACAACAAGCCGTTATTTGTCATGTTTATTGTTGTTGTTTTGCTGCTTTTGTCTGTATTATTGTGTGTTTCCCACCCCCCTATTTAACGCCCTTGGGTCTTGAGGATAACACAAAAATAAATAAATAAATAAATAAAATAAATAAATAAATAAAAATACCCATAACTGCACAAGGCCACCCTCAGGTCAGCATAGAGGGCAACCTCCGGATTTTCACAACCACCGCAAAGGTGTTTAAATTGTACCGTACAATACCGTTGAATAATTCCGACTCTCCTAGCACAAAAGGGCCATCCGGGGAAAACAAAATTGGGATCCTATACAATGTAGCCACACACCCAGAAAAAAAAGACGGCGCGCCATGATGGATATGTCCACGATCTAGCGACTTTCCATGCAAACCTCTCCCCCCCCCCCCATACTGACTAACAGATCCAAATCTGCGCGAGGACAGACGATAAGCCAGGATCAAATCTCTTTGAGGAGAGTTCCAAACCATTAAGGAAAACATGTTGGCTGACGCCGGGACGTTCGAATGTATGAAGGCAACAATTGTCGTAAAGGAGTATCGTAGCAGTCGCTGTAACTCCATTACCTTCCTACACGTGCGAAATCAATCCGCTTTGCGATCCCCCCCCCTCCAGTGGAACTATGGAATAGATGCTTAGATATCACTGCACATCGACCATTAGAATCTTGGCTACATGAAGTGCACCTAAATGCTTGAGAAAGATTCGCGAATACACAACCACAAAAGTTCACACTACACTAACAAACGGACACGGGTCGGGAAGGGACCGACGCAGCCGATCGTGGTCCACTCCAACTCGCATACTGCGCTCCCTGTCGATGACGACTACCTCCCCTCCCCGAAAAATATGGAAAACGTTTCCTCATCCTACGCCTAGGAACACCATCCTTCCCCGTGCAAGGCGGGGATCTCATTGCTTAAGAATCGCAAATTCCGCTCAGGATGCAAATTAACTCATACATACACAAATCTACATCAAGCGAAGATGTTTGGTAGAAAAAGCCCGACATCATGTTAAAGACAGCAAAACACCCACTCTCTTCAGCGAAACATGGTCATATCCAAGGATGTGCTCAGGGGTGAACAACTGAAACATCATATATCCAACCTATATCAAACCATGACGAGCTCCTCTGAACAGATTGTCACCTGCAAATTAGCCTGAGCTGATTCTGGAGCCCTGGAATTCTGCTTGACCTTACAGGTCCAACTATCTCCTGATCGACTTTCTCAAACTTTCAATAAATGTTATTCGTCAGATTTGTTTCACTCCTTTCCTTTTAAACATTGACGCGATCTTTCTCTCTCGAACTGACGAACCCCCGTAGCCGCAACTATTCACGCCCATATTGTTAGCCACGCAAGCGTAGATGGCCTCCGAGTTTCCTGCGCCGCGATGATTAAAACCATTGCGGCTAGCCTAGCTCTTGTCACTGAACCTGAGCACTTGGAAAGCATAAATGATAAATGCAGCAACTCCGTTTTAGAACGACCCCTCGACGATGGAGTGACGCTAGCGCGTCATACATCTTAAGCCCTAAGCGTAGATGTCATCTGGAACTTTTATCTGCGCCCATCCTCCGCCCTAAATTATCTTGGATTGCCCCCACCCCCTCCCGGCCAGGTAAGCCCTCTTTCAAATTTGAGTTAGCACATTCAGACAGACGACCGCCCCCGCCGGCGACGCGACGACTGCTGATTCTTCCCTCCTGCGTGAGCAGACATTTCGCATGAACGTATGCTCCTCTCTGCGGTTTGTGTTTCCTTCTATTTGTCAAGCTCAGCGACGACCAGTGTTTAAAAAAGAAAGACAGCAGGAGCAACACTTTGAAAACTTGCTGCACCGCCTGAGACCAGTACCGTCGCGAAAGGAAGGAAACGTAAATCTCCGTCTTATGAAGAGGAAGTTCGCGACAGTGTTTATGCGTGTGTAGGTGCGGGGCACAAAACGCAAAAACACACAGTGTGATGTGCAGAGGAGGCTTGAGTCAACGCTGTCCATCAAACGGTCTTGCCACTTCGCCGGAAAGAGGAGATAGGGTGAACGCACACTCGTGCCATCGATATTTGCGTAAGACACGCTCGGCTGTTATAAGACGCTCACGAGGCACCTCGGTTACCACGAAGAGGAACAGACGAGCCACACACTTCAAGGCGCCTTGAACATCTGCAACGGTAAGCACGTTTCTTTGCAATATGAAAATTTCAGACATGTGGTGGCAATTGTTCATTTTTATCAGTTTTGCACCAACATTCGGTGCGCAAGGTCTTCATCAGCGTAAATGTGTTTTTCACCACTGTAGAACCTCTTCACTTAGTTCCAAAAGTAGCCTAAGATGGTGTTCCGTCAGTCGACCGTTGATGTATGTGAACGCTCGAGTCATGGCGTTGCGGGTTAAAGAGAAGGTCCCGTTCAAACCGTGTTGGTGCGGGCGGCTACCACCCTGACGCATCAGATACGGTTTAGCTAAATATAAACACCCCAGAAAGTGACAGAGACACACAGTCGCCCGGATAACCGAATTGGCAAGGCATCTGAAATCCGAAAACGTGGGTTCGATCTCCACTCTGGGCGCCTGTTTTTCTTCCTTTTCTTCTCTTCTCTAATGGAAGCAAAAATGCTAACATTTTCCTTATGCATTCTCTGGCATTTCAGACTGCAGGCTTTCCTTGCTGTATTTCTTCAGCGAGCCCCTCATTCTTAACGACATAATTATGTAGAGCGCAGTGAGGGCGTTGGTTTAGGCAGCCTTGGTGGTGAGAGGTAGCATGGGTTTGCGCGTGTGTGTTTGTGTACGTGTGTGTGTGAGTGTGTGCTGTTTCTAAATAAAGCTCATCTGTCTACGATCACACCGTCCCCCCTCAGTCTTGCATCTGCGAGCACTTCCTCGCCCCCTTGGTTTCTGCTCACTAAAAATAAGAGCATTTCTTCTACAGCTCCCTTAATGCATTTAGAAATGTAGTGTAGTTACGAATTCGTTTTTTTTTTTCGGCCGTTCCCAAACAATAAAATAGTTGCAGAGACATCTACGTTTGTATCCTAAGATGTAAGGTGCAATAGCAATACTTCGACTCTCACGGAGCGTGTTCGTACGCAGCTGCTGCATTTGTGATCTATGCTTCACGAGCACAAAAGGTTATCGAAAAGAGAAAGACTAGCAACGAGGGTGTTTAATTGCCATGTCCCAGAAGAGACAAAGGCTCCCTGCGCTTCTGTGGCCTAAAATGTGACCGTGAAAGGTTGCAAATGTGAAGTATTGGTTAGTTTGAACGAGGAGGAGTCAGTGTATTGTATCAAAACGTTTATTCTGTGATGTCCTGGCCGGGCTCAACAATTTTGCTTTTTTCAGACAGAGAGTGAGAAAGAGTCAGAGAGAGAGAGAGAGAGAGTGGAGATCTTTGTTCATGAAGAAACTTTTGTGATTTAGCAAAATGAGGTAAAAAGATTGCAGGGGGCTCAAAGGTGGAACCTGAGTCTATGGCACCATAGTAGCAGCTTCTTCCCTTGCCTTCTCAATCAGCTCGCGCTCATGTTCAGATAACGAGTTGGTCAAATCTACCTCCCATGCCTCGAAGTGGAATATGTTATGTTTGAATTGTTCTCCCCTGGCTACCCTTGATGTTTCCACTATTTTAGCAGTGTTCTAAGTTAATTGCTGATGTTCCCACCGTGCACCTGAACGCACAGGGAGTTCCAGATAACTGTGATGGTTTTTTGTCCACAAAGCTTGTGATTCTTCGGCATTGAGAACTCTTTTTACCAAGTTGAAAGTTTGTGTTACTGGCAATACGATGACAATTCGTTCTTAACGCTTTTCGAACAGTGTAGTCGTAGTCACAAGGAGCACGGTAGACGAGTTCGTGAGCCTCTTGCTTAGCGCGTCGTTCTGTTTCAGACCATTAAATCCGGGTGTCCAGGTGACGTTGTTAACTTTCAGCATTATGGATGGGAATTTATTACCGAAGCCCTGAGGTATTCTGCCGCCAGAAAACTGTGCCCTTTCAGTCTTTAATGATGTAACGCTACTAGTTGATACTTCCGCTATTCGGATTGCCAAAAGGATGGCTCCAACTTCCACTTCTTTGTTCTTGTATATTGGAGCGTCATGCAGTCGGATTGCCAGAGTAGTCAACTACGGCGATTGAGGCCTCGTGCTTTTGTACATCCCGGAGTAGGTGTATACTGTGGTCCCATTATATTGAAACTTTCACCGAATGAACTTGAGCCTGCCATGCGGCCTCTTCTTGTGTATCTATATCTTTGGTAGAGGAGAGTTTTTATGCGGGTCGCTTAATCCGTACCATGTTTATCATGGCGTGCAGTGGTGTACTTTCAATGGGGGGCAGGGGGATGCCTGTGCTTTCTTTTCTGTTTGGCGGGTGCCTGTTTCTTTGAAAGGGGGTGTGATGGGATGTTGTTTTTCCCTCCGGGGAAAAACAAAGGGGGATTTTGTTTTTCCCTCCGCTTTCTTGATGCTAGATTTTGGTTTCTCCGATATCTTAAAATGCGTTCGGAAGACACAACTTGAGGACCTCTTCATCGCTGTTATCACCGACATCCTATTTGGGACAACTGCAGCGTGAAGGACTCTACTATTCACCTTCACCGCTGTTGTACGGCACTTCCAGAGTCCATTCTTTGCTCCGAATATTGTTATTTCATCCCTCCATCAAGTACATCGCCCTCCCCTTCTTCTAGACCCGTCTTTGCATGTTCATTCGGTTACCATGGTTATCAACCCTTTGTTAGTTCGTTTCGCAGTGAAGATTGCGAGGTTGAGAACTGTCATATATGCTGTCGCAATAATGGTGTTTCTCTAACTTTCTTTGGTGCGGGTAAATTTGTTTTATCGCAGGCTCTGTGCTCTGCAATATACTGGTCGTGATCAGTGGTTCATGAGTCTTAATGTTTCTTTTCTGTTTTTCTTGTTGTTCTCTTGTTTAAACGTTTTTGTTGCGAGCTATGATTGGTTCAAGATTTTCTGTTTTGGCGATTGTGGGTTGGGAACTACCCGCTCGTCTAGAACCCCGCCCAGCATTCTTTGGTGGCGGTTCTCTGGGACAATATTCGTACCTATTTTTGGGTAATTTTAGCTTGGCCGCGTGGCACCATCTGTCGATCACCAAAACCGATCCTGCATCGGAGACATAACCGTGGGAATATTCAAAAGTATTTGAAAACTAGTGTGATTAGACTCCAGAGAGTTGGCTTTATTTTATCTATTCTCGGATTATAATTTTGATGTCTGAAAGGCCGGCGTTAATTCTTTGTCGTCTGCTTTAGCTAGGTCACCCACTGTTGGCGCCGCAATGAGTCCCGATGGAAAATGCAGCGCGGTGGCTTATTGTGTAAGGCATTCCGCTGCTCAGCCCAAGGCCTCTGCTTCAATACCGGGTGCGGCGGACCCGCCGGGGTGGCTCAGTGGCTAAGGCGTTGCGCTGCTGAGCACGAGGTCGCGGGTTCGATTCCCGGCCGCGGCGGGCGCTTTTCTGATGGAGGCGAAAAGCAAAAACGCCCGTGTGTACGAGATTTCGACGCACGTTAAAGATCCCCAGGTGGTCAAAATTAATCCGGAGCCCTCCACTACGGCGCGCCTCATCACCTGCGCTGCGTCGGCGCGTTAAAACTCTACAATCAATCAATCAATCAATCAATCAATCAATCAATCAATCAATCAAACCGGCTGCGGCGGCCCTTTTTCTGATGGTAGCAGGAAACAAAATCGCCAGTCTCTACGTTGAAATTTCGGCGCACATTAAACATTCTAAAGTGATGAAAATTCGTCCGGAGACTTAGACTATCACATGCGTCGTAGCCCACGATTAGCTTAGAGGCAAGAATTACCGGAAATTTATATTTTTGATCCTCTGGTGCAAACGCGCATTGGTGTGATGGCGTAAGTTGCAGGCGCAGCTGGAGACCGTGTATGTTGGTCATGCTACCACCGACTGGGCGTAGCGCAAACTTCACCTCGCAGCCGCGGCCCCTGCAGAAAGCCCGTGTTCTTTCTTTCATATTCCGCGTGTTATAATGGTCCTGCTTTCCAAACCTGGTTTGCCGTAGCGCCACATTGCAGGTACGACTATGCAGCCTTCGACTATTGCTGCATAGTCGTAGCTTCAGGGAGGCTGTGGTGACATATTTCCGTGGACGCCTCATGAGCACGGCTAATATCGGACGGCTATGAGCCACGGGGGAATCGAAAAATGAGCCTAGTAACGCTACCATCCTAAAATATTTTTTAACTTTTGCTCGTCACTCGTACCTTGGGCCCACGAGGGTCCTTATGTTTCTATTGTGCGCTTTACCCGCAGAAAGCACAATGAAGGCGGCCGTTCTTCTGGCGTTCGTGGTCTTGGTGGCAGCTTTGTGGTAAGTACCCCCAACTATCGCTGGCCCTCCGCCTATTCAAGCTAAGTACACTTGACCGCGGGCGCATCTATATCTGACCTAGTTCTCAACCGCATTAAAACATGGACGCGTAATAGGCTTTTGATTTCATAATGCAGCAGGAGATCAAAGCCTAAAGTAACAATGTTGTAGGTAGTACCGCCTTTCACGGCGAGTAGCTGTAGAGTTTCGTTCATAGTGGCCATGTGAAACGTTAGTGAGCAGCTTCGGCTTATGAGGTTAGTTCTGCCATCGCGTGAGAGGAAAGTTTACGATGATCTTTTGAGTGCAGAGCACTTTAAACGCCCTCTTGTTATCGCAGCTGGCCCGCTATTATAGTATCTAACACCCCAGTCTTGCGACGTCATGCTCTCAAAGAGAGGCTTCGAAAATAGCCCAATTTGTCCCTCAAATCAGCCTTGCGGCCGAAAGAGAAGAAGACACTCGTACGAAAGGTTTGTATAGCGAGAAGTATTCGAAATTCCTGTACCCGCTAGCACTGGTCATATATGTTTCCATGATGTAGCGTATGGAAAACTAAAGGTACATTTGAGGCGTAATATGTGTACTTAAACGGTAGTCTCCCGGTTCGTTAAGTTAGGATTGTCTTTGAGGGGATTTTTCCATTCGTAAGTAAAAAATGGGGGCCGTGGAAGAGAACCACGATGCGTTAAGTATACTTTATTCAATCCGTGTTCGTCTTGGCCTGATATGTTCGACTTGATATGTTCGGCTTGGCCTGATTTACAACTATCGCTAGCGTTTGCCTTTAAGTATGGTTCCCAGGGTGGTCTTTATTTCTGCATTCGAGCATTATTGGTAGCAACGAACTGCCCGTTTACCCCCATTGCTACATATATAATAAACATTGTTTTTAATATATTCGCTTTTGCAAATATGTTTATACTTTCGAATCATCAATCCTCTCATTCAAGTGCCTGTTTGTACGCAAAGATAAGTCGCACTCCAACTCTTGTTCCAATAAATCAGCCCTCGATCTCGACAAGGACGATTTTTATGTGACAGCCCTATCACAATAACAGGCTCCAGCGCTTATATTGCGAAAGCCCCACCAGCGTAACACGGCCTGTTTGGTGGTTGTAGAAGTTCTAACGCTTCGTGAAGCCTCCATGTTTTTCAGTTGATAACTCGGTTTTACAAAGGTTACACGTGAAAGCGAAACGTTGGGCCTTAATTTGGGTGCGTCGGCGCCTATACTACAGTTGCTGCTGCTATTGAAGCAGTATAAAAACTATGCTCCACATACCAGGATTGGACAATGCTCTCCAATGAATAACAGTTTTATTAGCATTTTATTTATTAGCAATACCCTCAAGGCCAAGGGCATTATAGAGGGGAGTGGTTACAATCGTGAGTACAACAACAAAAAAGAAGCAAAGGTAATACAAGAAAAAATACATCTTTACACAAAATTAGACAGAAGCAAAAAAAACGCAGCAAGCAAACATAACTGCACGCAACAAGAAATGGTTCGTACAATGTTGACTATGGCACTTTTGAAAAGCGTATGGTTAACAATGGTAGCTATTGGTGAGGAAGGCGATTCCATTCTAATGATGTCCGGGGTATAAACCACTGGGAAAATGCGTTCGTTCGGCTTGATGCTATGCCGACCTTGTGAGTATGGTCAATGCGAGAAGAAACGTACAATGGAGGCAAAATGAGTTAATCGTGCAGGTGTTGGTGATGAAATATTTTATGGAACGAAGAAAGTCGGAAAATTTTACGTCGAACTGCTAGGAATGGAATGTTAAGGGTAGATTTTATTGCAGTTACACTGGCGGTTCGGTTACAGTTAGACAAAATGAAACGTGCAGACGTATTTTGAACCAATTCAAGTGTGTTAATGAGATTGTGAAAGGAACGTTCCCAAACTGAACCGCCGTATTCTAGTTTAGACCGGATAAGCGTTTTCTACAACAGTAATTTAAGGGATGATGGTGCCTTTGAAAAATTACGTCTGAGGTAACCGAGCATGCGATTTGCATTGTTAATAATATATTCTATGTGAACGGACCAGGTGAGATTGTTAGTGATGTTAACACCGAGATACTTATAAGAAGAAATGAGTCTAGGGCGATGCCATCAAGATGGTAAACAGGTTTTGTGTTATTTTTTCTCGATACGCGCATGAATTTACACTTATTAACGTTAAGCTGCATTCGCCACTTTAAGGACCAAGCTGAAATAGAATTTAGGTCCGTTTGAAGGTTAGTTAGGTCATCATCACAAGTTATTTCCCGGAACGCTACGCAATCGTCGGCAAACAAATACATGTTAGATGAAGCACACGACATCAAATCGTTAATGTATATTAAAAAAGCGGAGGGCCGAGAACAGAACATTGTGGTACACCTGATTGGACCGAGGGGTTATTAGAATTTTGGTTGTTAATCGAATCAAACTGCGAGCGATTAGTTAGGAACATCTCGAGCCATGCAAGAAGTTTCGTTTCAATGTTAAGCTGACGTAACTTGTGTAGTAGTAGTTTATGGCGCAGCTTGTGAAATGCTTTCGAAAAGTCTAGATATATGCAATCAGCAGATGATGATCGATCAAGCATGGCATGAAGCTTATGTGTTAAATGTACCAACTGTTTCACATGAGTAACTTTTGCGAAACCCATGCTGTGATCGTGTAAAAAATGAATTTGATTCTAAAAATTAACAAGGTGGGAAAAAAGAACATGTTCAAGAATTTTACAAGGGACGCTACTAAGTGAAATAGGCCGGTAATTACGCGGTGAGCTTTTGTTTCCTGATTTATGAAGCGGAATCACCTTCCCCACCATCCAGTCGGCAGGCAAACAACCGCTATCAAGTGAGTGCTGAAAAATCTTTGTTAAAATGATGGATGAATACGCACGAGTGCTCTGCAAGAATTTAGGGCTGATATTGTCACAACCAGGAGCAGAAGAAAGTTTGAGCGATTTAATCACCTTGGGTACTTCACTTGGTTCTATAAATATTGGAAACATATCGGGGTAGTTGAAAATTTCAGTACGGGGTAAGCTTATGGGGCAAAGAAAAATTACGCACAAAGGTTTCATTAAAAGTATTAGCGCATGCATCTGGACGAATAGCAGCACCAACGCTGTCGGTTAGGTGAATGATATCGTTATCACGAGGATTTATTGTACGCCAAACCTTTTTAGTGCCAGTAACTAGCATATTGTGTAATACGGTACGGAAAAAGGTTTCTTTCGCTGATCTTAATGCCGCAACATAGTTATCATTAGCCACTTCATAAGCCGTCCAACGCACATCATTCCTTGAACGTTTATCTGATCTGTACCGAGGTTTTTTCTTAGATAAACGTTTAAGGTTATTTGAATACCATTTGAAGTGATGAAGTTAATAGGAATGTACTTGTTCGTCAGCTCGCTAACTTTTTTGGTAAATAGGCTCCAGTTATATTCCAAAGTTTGATCTGCAAAATCTTCAAAGAAAGTTTCAAGACATTCGCATAGTTCGTTGTTAATGGCTTCGAAGTTCGCACGGTTATAGTTACGGACAGGTTTACTTTGTTTCTTTGTTTTTGGACGTAATGAATTCAGGCCGGACCTAAGTAACGAATTATCGCTCAAACCTGGTAAGTGTGTGAGGTTAGAAACCAGGTCAGGCATGGTGGTAAGTACTAGATCAAGAGTGTTAGATGTTCCGTGCATTATTCTTGTTGGTTCCTTGACTAACTGGGTTAACGAAAAAAGAGGGCACATATCGGGGAATTCTTGAGCGAAAGTAGAGAAGGGAAAAATAATAGGTTGTTCATCAGTCCATTGTACATTCGGCGAGTTAAAATCCCCCAAGAAAAACAGGGGTCACGTGGGATACCGGGAGACAAGTATGTTTAAACCATCATGTAGCTCATTTACAAAATCAGATTAGTCAGTAGGAGGACGATAACAGGCACAAATTATGAACTTTCGGGACCCTATTTTAACAGGGGCGCACACAATCTCGAGGTTACTGATAACGTTGATGCGCTGTGACGAAAAATCTTTGGAGATACCCAACAAAACGCCACCGCCTAGCCGTAACGTACGGTCTCATCGATGGAACAAAAAACGACTTTGGTGTGGAATTTCGTGAACAGGAACCTGTGGGTGCAACCAAGTTTCAGTTAGTGCGATGATGTCAGCGTTACAAGTGTCAATGACGGATCATAAAGCATCCCGTTTGTTAATAATGCTCCGAATGTTCGTGAAAAGCACGGACACATTTGATAATTTTGATTCCACTTCCCCTCGCGCGCTCCTATCTTAGGCCACAAGCTGACGCTGAATCGCAGTGCCCGGTTAGGTTTTTCTTGCGGACCTACTTCGTTAATGCTATCGCTGGAAGGGTCGTACGTGTAGTGCTTTTTGTTAATTATAGGCTTAGTGTGGTGCAGCTTGAAAGGCGGTGAACCGGATTGGCTTTTGGCAAACGCCACGAGCTTTCCTCGAGCCTGACGCGTAGTAGGAGAAAAATCTTCGGTGACGGCGACGTTTATCTCTTTTAATTTAGTACGAACGGAAAGAATTTTGACTTTAGTTTTGTAGTTAGAAAACTTCACTATCATGCGGCGACATTTGTTTTTTTGTAAATACCTAGACGATGGGCGTGCTCAATGTCGTAATGTGCCACGTTAATAGCTGCGCCAGACTATTTGTGTAATTTGCTGATCTGATTGTTCCCATGTTTCCTTTGAATCCAGTAGACCATAAAAAATTAGGTTATTCCGGCGTGATCAGTCTTCAAGATCGTCGAAACGAGCTTGTAATAACTCATGCTGGGTGCCCAGCGTTTTAACAGAACTTTGAATAGTAGTCCTATCCTGTTCGAAGTGATCGATTCCCTTTGTTTTTTCTTCGAGCGTGTCCAAGCGTTTCTCGATTGCACCGATCTTGTCTTCAATTTTTTTCTGACTTGATTTGTTTTCTTTAAGGTCGGAGACCACTTCATTGTGATTTTTACATGACTCTACTGAACGCACATGTATGTCTTTGAGGATGCGAAAAACCACTTCCATTTGCGCGGACGGATCTGTGAGCAAGGACTCAGGTGCTAGCAAGCTGCTGGAGCGAGTTCCAGGCCCTGGATTAGTTTCAATATCGCCGGCGCAAAAAAGCAATAACAACATTGAAAAACAATCCCTCGCAATGTCGCAGAGACCTCTGGGGCACGGGAGCAGAAATAGACAACAGTTGTCACTTTTTCTACTATACAGCGAAAAATAGTTACAAACCTGTAACGGTCAAAGGCGCGACAGATCAGAAGTGTTGTCGAAGCTGCTCCCATGCCCACTGAAGGGGCAACAGCTCTGATGGGCTCTTACGTCGAACTCAGCAACCGACGTCACCGATGACGTCGATGCGCAGACGGTCACTGGCGCAGCCGCAAGCAGGTCCAGGAAAACTGCTTGTTCTTGGTAACTGGCGCGTTGGTGTGCGGGTTCGAAGATAATCACTGCCGCAAGCTTTCGAGTATCTTGCGCGGGAGGCCACAGCAAGCACAGCGACAGAAAAACCTGTAACGGGTAAAGGCGCGACATATCAGAAGTGTTGTCGAAGCTGCTCCCATGCCCACTCAAACAGCTTGGTGATTTGAACTTTAATAATTCGTTTTATAGATAATTTGATCCGTAAGATCTTGTTTCGACCATGTCTCTATAGAAGTCTATGTCCAAAGCAGCCCGTTAATTCGAGCCCGAGTACGCTCCCCCACGGATGATTCGAACGACGCGCGACCGCGCTGGACAATCGGCGCCTGGTACATGGCCAGCGAAACGACGCCCCCTCTGTCTATACACGCGGCTGTATCTAATGGACAAGGCAAAAGTAGGTAAGACCATTGTAAGTCCCACGTGGCGGGCGTGATGAAAGACCCATTGTTTGCGACCTCAGTCTGAGTACAGTTGTGTGGGTGGTGTGCATCATTTCAGAGGCGGATGGTGGTGAGAACATAAATTCACAGGTCAGACGTGCAGAACATGTCGCTGTCAATGACGGCAAGCAGGACGAGGTCCAAACATAGTGCTGCCTTGCACGGAGAAGTCAGGGCCAGATGGAAGGCTGCTCGTCTTTTCTTGAGTGTTGAAGAAGGCTGAGATGAGGATTTCCGCTGCATTTATTTCATAGAGCAAAAAACAGCGCCGACTGTAGTCTTTAGATACAAAAGGCAGTCAGCAAACACTGGCTTTTTTAAGCACCAAAGTATTCACACGGCCTAGGGCTTCCCAGTTGCAGTGTACTGTTTTTGTTCTGCACTTTTGTTAGTTCGAGGTTTCATTTATTCGAACTGAGATGGCGCCCCCTTGCGGTTCCAATTAACGAGCTTTTGCTGTATATGCTGGCTTGGCGCAATATTCAGTTGTTGCCGCCAGGTTTCAAAGATTTAGGATTAGGTTTTAGTTTTCCGGCATTTAAATGGTGGATTTTGGATGTTCGGTTCACTGTGTGTTTATCTATAGCGGAGTAGCTAAATATCCACGCCAACAGAAATAGAGCATGGCTAGACGAAATCTAACAGAGCTCATTCTGACGGCATGTGTTACACAGTGTAAATGTTCTCTTGGTCGGTCGTGATACCTTGAACGCAGTTATCCAACTCTATTATAGTGCGTATAAATAACTAGCTAAAAAGAACGCCGAACGCTCCTTCTCGTCTCTTGTGTCCTCTTTCGCTGGTTTTTTTTATGCACAGTATTAACCAACTTGCCCAGCTTTTGCATCCTTGATCTATTGTCGTATATGCCGAATTTGAAGCCCGGAGAGGAGGAAGCGCTTTGCAGTCACCCACTTCTTCAGAAGTCGCCGAACTACATGTTTTGTTACCGTGTGGTTCGTGTAAAATGTGTCATAAATGTAGCTGGAAACACATGCCGCTCTTTGTGCTCGTACAAAACTGCGACACATTTTTTGTATAAAACATACGGCTTCCAGTAGATATTAGCAGTCATTTGAGCTAGCAATGATGATATTTTGCTATTCACAGAACACGTGTCATTGCTGTACTTGACGCAATTACTCAGAACAGTTTTTCCTACTATGGTCTAAGTTGCACAACCCACACGAAAAGTTCCATAGCGCTCTCAGGCTAGGTTTTGTGTTGATTGCGAAAGCCCTACATGCCTCGCCATTCAGCTGTTATTCGCAGTCACTGAAGTAAAACCGGCTACCAACACCCATCGTATATAAAACATTCTCGACGCCTCCACCGAGTTTTAGGGACACTCACGACCTGAATGAAGTTCATATCAAACGAAACAATGACCTCGGTATAGACATTTTATCATTGATTTGTTGCCGAATGACGCAGTATTTGCTAAGAAATTGCTAATCCAACACATTTCCCTTTGTCGTTTCTTCTCGCATCGATTCTACCGAGCAAACAGCGGCTGCTGCAGCGGCTGCTGCAGTGGCTGCTGCAGACTGCACTCTTCACGTTTCACTTTTTATACCTTAATTAACAAAAGCTTTTTTACGCAATTTCAACCATTTCAGGTATATGTTGCGCAGTATAGCCAGTGGCGGCGACTGCACTCTTCACTTTTCAGTTTGTTGTACTTTAATTTAGTGACAGCTATTTTTCAGGCAATTTGCACCACTTCAGGTGTATGTTGCTCGTACAGCCAGTGCGTACAGACTGCGTACAGACAGCAAACAGCGGCTGCTGCAGCGGCTGCTGCAGCGGCTGCTGCAGACTGCACTCTTCACGTTTCACTTTTTATACCTTAATTAACAAAAGCTTTTTTACGCAATTTCAACCATTTCAGGTATATGTTGCGTAGTATAGCCAGTGGCGGAGACTGCACTCTTCACTTTTCAGTTTGTTGTACTTTAATTTAGTGACAGCTATTTTTCAGGCAATTTGCACCACTTCAGGTGTATGTTGCGCGTACAGCCAGTGCGTACAGACTGCCAGCGCGTACAGACTGCACTCCTCAATTTCACTTTTTTGTACTTTAATTTAGTAACAGCTATTTTTCAGGCAATTTGCACCACTTGAGGTGTATGTTGCGCAGTATAGCCAGTGGCGGCGACTCCACTCTTCACTTTTCACTTTTTTATACTTTAATTTAGAAACGATGTTTTTACGCAATTTGAACCTTTCAGGTATATGTTGCGCAGTATAGCCAGTGGCAGCGACTGCACTCTTCACTTTTCACTTTTTTGTACTTTAATTTAGTAAAAGCTATTTTTCAGGCAATTCGCACCACTTGAGGTGTATGCTGCGCAGTTTAGCCAGTGGCGGCAACTCAACTCTTCACTTTTCACTTTTTTATACTTTAATTTAAAGAAGATGTTTTTATGCAATTTGAACCATTTCAGGTATATGTTGCGCAGTATACCCAGTGGCAGCGACTGCACTCTTCACTTTCACTTTTTTGTACTTTAATTTAGTAACAGCTCTTTTTCACGCAATTTGCACCACTTGAGATGTATGTTGCGCGGTACAGCCAGTGGCGGCGGCTGCACTCTTCACTTTTCACTTTTTTATACTTTAATTTAGGAAGAGCTTTTTTTCAGACAATTCGCACCGCTTGAGGTGTATGGTGCGCAGTTTAGCCAGTGACGGCGACTGCACTCTTCACTTTTCACTCTTATATACCTTAATTTGGAAAAGCCATTTTTAAGCAAAATTGAACCATTTCAGGTGTCTGTTGCGCAGTAGGTATAGCCAGTGGCGGCGACTACACTCTTCACTTTTCACTTTTTTGTACTTTAATTTAGTAACTGCTATTTTTGAGGCAATTTGCACCACTTGTGGTGTATGTTGCGAGTACAGTCAGTGGCAGCGACTGCACTCTTCACTTCTCACATTTTTATATTTAATTAGGGACAGCTATTTTTCAGACAATTCGCACCACTTGAGGTGTACGGTGCGCAGTTTAGCCAGTGCCGGCGACTGCACTCTTTAGGGTTTCACTTTCTTTCACTTTATTTAAAAAAACTATTTTTCACGCAACTTAAACCACTTAAGGAGTATGTGGCCCAGTATAGCCAGTGGCGGCGACTTCACCCTTCCCGTTTTCGCATTTTATACTTTCTTTAGAAAAGCTACTCTTAAGGAATTTCAACCATTTCAGGTGTCTGTTGCGCAGTATAGCCAGTGGCGGCTACTACACGTTTCAGTTTTCACTTTTTTATACCTTAATTTAGAAAAGCTTTGGTTACGCAATTTGAACCATTTGATGTATATGTTGCGCAGTATAGCCAGTACCGGACATTGCACTCTTCACTTTTCACTTTTTTGTACTTTAATTTATAAACAGCTATTTTTCAGGCAATTTGCACCACTTGAGGCGTATGTTGTGCAGTACAGCCAGTGGCGGCAACTGCACTCTTCACTTTTTACTTTTTTATACTTTGTTTTGGAACAGCCATTTTTCAGGCAATTCACACCACTTGAGGTGCATGGTGCGCAGTTTAGCCAGTGACGGTGACTGAACTCTTCAGGTTTTCACTTTCTTATAATTTATTTAAAAAAACTATTTTTCACGCAACTTAAACCACATAACAAGTTTGTGGCCCAGTATAGCCAGTGGCGGCGACTTCACTCTTCACGTTTTCACATTTTATTCTTTATTTAAAAAAACTTTTTTTACGCAATTTACCATTTCAGGTATATGTTGCGCAGTATAGCCAGTGGCGGCGCTGCACTCTTCCCTTTTAACTTTTTTGTACGTTAATTAAGGAACAGCTATTTTTCAGGCAATTTGCACCACTTGAGGTGTATCTTGCGCAGTACACCCAGTGGCAGCGACTGCACTCTTCACTTTTCAGTTTTTTATACTTTAATTTAGGAACAGCTATTTTTCAGGATATTCGCACCACTAGGTGTATGGTGCGCAGTTTAGCCAGTGACGGCGACTGCACTCTTGAGGGCTTCACTTTATTTAAAAAAACTATTATTCATGCAACTTAAACCACTTAAGGAGTATGTGGCCCAGTATAGCCAGTGGCGGCGACTTCACTCTTCACGTTTTCGCATTTTATACTTTAATTTAGAAAATCAATTTTCCGAAATTTGAAGCATTTCAGGTATAAGTTGAGCAGTACAGCCAGTGGCGGGGCTGCACTCTTCACTCTTCACTTTTTATACTTTAATTTAGAAAAGCTATTTTTACGCAATTTGAACCATTTCAGGTGTCTGTTGCGCAGTATAGCCAGTGGCGGCGACTGCACTCTTCACTTTTCACTTTTTTATACTTTAATTTAGGAAGAGCTTTTTTTCAGACAATTCGTACCGCTTGAGGTGTATGGTGCGCAGTTTAGCCAGTGACGGCGACTGCACTCTTCACTTTTCACTCTTATATACCTTAATTTAGAAAAGCTATTTTTAAGCAAAATTGAACCATTTCAGGTGTCTGTTGCGCAGTAGGTATAGCCAGTGGCGGCGACTATAGCCAGTGGCGGCGACTCACTTTTTTGTACTTTAATTTAGTAACTGCTATTTTTGAGGCAATTTGCACCACTTGTGGTGTATGTTGCGAGTACAGTCAGTGGCAGCGACAGCACTCTTCACTTCTCACATTTTTATACTTTAATTAGGGACAGCTATTTTTCAGACAATTCGCACCACTTGAGGTGTACGGTGCGCAGTTTAGCCAGTGCCGGCGACTGCACTCTTCAGGGTTTCACTTTCTTTCACTTTATTTAAAAAAACTATTTTTCACGCAACGTAAACCACTTAAGGAGTATGTGGCCCAGTATAGCCAGTGGCGGCGACTTCACCCTTCACGTTTTCGCATTTTATACTTTCTTTAGAAAAGCTACTCTTAAGGAATTTCAACCATTTCAGGTGTCTGTTGCGCAGTATAGCCAGTGGCGGCTACTACACGTTTCAGTTTTCACTTTTTTATACCTTAATTTAGAAAAGCTTTGGTTACGCAATTTGAACCATTTGATGTATATGTTGCGCAGTATAGCCAGTACCGGACATTGCACTCTTCACTTTTCACTTTTTTGTACTTTAATTTATAAACAGCTATTTTTCAGGCAATTTGCACCACTTGAGGCGTATGTTGTGCAGTACAGCCAGTGGCGGCGACTGCACTCTTCACTTTTCACTTTTTTATACCTTAATTTAGAAAAGCTTTTTTTACGCAATTTGAATCATTTCAGGTATATCTTGCGCACTATAGCCAGTGGCGGCGCCTGCACTCTTCAGTTTTCACTTTTTTGTACTTTATTTAATAACAGCTATTTTTCAGGCAATTTGAACCACTTGAGGTGTATGTTGCGCAGTACAGCCAGTGGCGGCGACTGCACACTTCACTTATAACTTTTTTATACTTTAATTTAGGAACTGCTATTTTTCAGGCAATTCGCACTACTTGAGGTGTATGTTGCGCAGTTTAGCCAGTGACGGCGACTGCACTCTTCGCGGTTTCGCTTTGGTACACTTTATTGAGAAAAGCTATTTTCTCGCAATTTAAACCACTTAAGGACTATGATGCGCAGTATAGCCAGTGGAGACGACTGCACTCTTCGCGTTTTCGCTTTTTATACTTTAATTTAGAGAGGCTATTTTTACGCAATTTGACCAATTTCAGGTTTCACTCTTCACTTTGTTATACTTTAATTTAAAAAAGGTATTTTTACGCAATTTCAACCATTTCAGGTATATGTTGAGCAGTACAGCCAGTGGCGGGGACTGCACTCTTCACTCTTAACTTGTTTATACTTTAGTTTAGAAACAGCTATTTTTAAGGCAATTCGCACCACTTGAGGTTTATGTTGCGCAGTTTAGCCAGTGACGGCGACTGCAATCTGCGAGGTTGCGGTTTGTTACACTTTATTTAGAAAAGCTGTTTTACCCACAATTTCAACCACTTAAGGAGTATGTCGTCCAGTATAGCCAGTAGCGGCGAATTCACTCTTCACCTTTTCGCATTTTATACTTTAATGTAGAAAAGCTATTTTTACGCAATTTGAACCAATTCAAGTTTCTGTTGCGCAGTATAGCCAGTGGCGGCGCCTGCACTTTTCACTTTTTTGTACTTTAATTTAGTAACAGCTATTTTTCAGGCAATTTGCACCACTTGAGTTGTATGTTGCGCAGTATAGCCAGTGGCGGCGACTCCACTCTTCACTTTTCACTTTTTTATACTTTAATTTAGAAAAGATGTTTTTATGCAATTTGAACCTTTCAGGTATATGTTGCGCAGTATAGCCAGTGGCGGCGACTACACTCTTCACTTTTCATTTTTTTGTATTTTAATTTAGTAACTGCTATTTTTGAGGCAATTTGCACCACTTGTGGTGTATGTTGCGAGTACAGTCAGTGGCGGCGACTGCACTCTTCACTTCTCACATTTTTATACTTTAATTAGGGACAGCTATTTTTCAGGCAATTCGCACCACTTGAGGTGTACGGTGCGCAGTTTAGCCAGTGCCGGCGACTGCACTCTTCACTTTTCACTTTTTTATACCTTAATTTAGAAAAGCTTTTTTTACGCAATTTGAATCATTTCAGGTATATCTTGCGCACTATAGCCAGTGGCGGCGCCTGCACTCTTCAGTTTTCACTTTTTTGTACTTTATTTAATAACAGCTATTTTTCAGGCAATTTGAACCACTTGAGGTGTATGTTGCGCAGTACAGCCAGTGGCGGCGACTGCACACTTCACTTATAACTTTTTTATACTTTAATTTAGGAACTGCTATTTTTCAGGCAATTCGCACTACTTGAGGTGTATGTTGCGCAGTTTAGCCAGTGACGGCGACTGCACTCTTCGCGGTTTCGCTTTGGTACACTTTATTGAGAAAAGCTATTTTCTCGCAATTTAAACCACTTAAGGACTATGATGCGCAGTATAGCCAGTGGAGACGACTGCACTCTTCGCGTTTTCGCTTTTTATACTTTAATTTAGAGAGGCTATTTTTACGCAATTTGACCAATTTCAGGTTTCACTCTTCACTTTGTTATACTTTAATTTAAAAAAGGTATTTTTACGCAATTTCAACCATTTCAGGTATATGTTGAGCAGTACAGCCAGTGGCGGGGACTGCACTCTTCACTCTTAACTTGTTTATACTTTAGTTTAGAAACAGCTATTTTTAAGGCAATTCGCACCACTTGAGGTTTATGTTGCGCAGTTTAGCCAGTGACGGCGACTGCAATCTGCGAGGTTGCGGTTTGTTACACTTTATTTAGAAAAGCTGTTTTACCCACGATTTCAACCACTTAAGGAGTATGTCGTCCAGTATAGCCAGTAGCGGCGAATTCACTCTTCACCTTTTCGCATTTTATACTTTAATGTAGAAAAGCTATTTTTACGCAATTTGAACCAATTCAAGTTTCTGTTGCGCAGTATAGCCAGTGGCGGCGCCTGCACTTTTCACTTTTTTGTACTTTAATTTAGTAACAGCTATTTTTCAGGCAATTTGCACCACTTGAGTTGTATGTTGCGCAGTATAGCCAGTGGCGGCGACTCCACTCTTCACTTTTCACTTTTTTATACTTTAATTTAGAAAAGATGTTTTTATGCAATTTGAACCTTTCAGGTATATGTTGCGCAGTATAGCCAGTGGCGGCGACTACACTCTTCACTTTTCATTTTTTTGTATTTTAATTTAGTAACTGCTATTTTTGAGGCAATTTGCACCACTTGTGGTGTATGTTGCGAGTACAGTCAGTGGCGGCGACTGCACTCTTCACTTCTCACATTTTTATACTTTAATTAGGGACAGCTATTTTTCAGGCAATTCGCACCACTTGAGGTGTACGGTGCGCAGTTTAGCCAGTGCCGGCGACTGCACTCTTCAGGGTTTCACTTTCTTACACTTTATTTAAAAACACTATTTTTCACGCAACTTAAACCACTTAAGGAGTATGTGGCCCAGTATAGCCAGTGGTGGCGACTTCACTCTTCACGTTTTCGCATTTTATACTTTATTTAGAAAAGCTGCTCTTACGGAATTTGAACCATTTCAGGTGTCTGTTGCGCAGTATAGCCAGTGGCGGCTACTACACGTTTCAGTTTTCACTTTTTTATACCTTAATTTAGAAAAGCTTTGGTTACGCAATTTGAACCATTTGAGGTATATGTTACGCAGTATAGCCAGTAGCGACAACTGCACTCTTCCCTTTTCACTTTTTTGTCCTCCAATTTATAAACAGCTATTTTTCAGGCAATTTGCACCACTTGAGGTTTATGTTGCGCAGTTTAGCCAGTGACGGCGACTGCAATCTGCGAGGTTGCGGTTTGTTGCACTTTATTTAGAAAAGCTGTTTTTCCCGCAATTTAAACCACTTAAGGAGTATGTCGTCCAGTATAGCCAGTGGCGGCAAATTCACTCTTCACGTTTTCGCATTTTATACTTTAATTTAGAAAAGCTATTTTTACGCAATTTGAACCAATTCAAGTTTCTGTTGCGCAGTATAGCCATTGGCGGCTCCTGCACTCTTCACTTTTCACTTTTTTGTACTTTAATTTAGTAACAGCTATTTTTCATGCAATTTGCACAACTTGAGGTGTATGTTGCGTCGTATAGCAGGTGGCGGCGACTCCACTCTTCACTATTCACTTTTTTATACTTTAATTTAAAAAAGATGTTTTTATGCAATTTGAACCTTTCAGGTATGTGTTGCGCAGTATACCCAATGGCAGCGACTGCACTCTTCACTTTTCACTTTTTTGTACTTTAATTTAATAACAGCTATTTTTCAGGCAATTCGGACCACTTGAGGTGTATGCTGCGCAGTTTAGCCAGTGACGGCGACTGCACTGTTCACTTTTCCCTTTTATATACCTTAATTTAGAAAAGCTATTTTTAAGCAATTTGAACCATTTCAGGTGTCTGTTGCGCAGTATAGCCAGTGGCGGCGACTACACTCTTCCCTTTTCACTTTTTTGTACTTTAATTTAGTAACTGCTATTTTTGAGGCAATTTGCACCACTTGAGGTGTATGTTGCGAGTACAGTCAGTGGCGGCGACTGCACTCTTCACTTCTCACATTTTTATACTTTAATTAGGGACAGCTATTTTTCAGGCAATTCGCATCACTTGAGGTGTATGGAGCGCAGTTTAGCCAATGACGGCGAGTGCACTCTTCAGGGTTTCACTTTCTTACACTTTATTTAAAAAAAACTATTTTCCACGCAACCTAAAGCACTTAAGGAGTATTTGGCCCAGTATAGCCAGTGGCGGCGACTTCACTCTTCACGTTTTCGCATTTTATACTTTAATTTAGAAAAGCTATTTTTATGCAATTCGAACCATTTCAGGTGTCTGTTGCGCAGTATAGCCAGTGGCGGCGACTGCACTTTTCACTTTTCACTTTTTTATACCTTATTTTAGAAAAGCATTTTTTACGCAATTTGAACCATTTCCGGTATATGTTGCTTAGTATAGCCAGTGGCGGCGTATGCACTCTTCACTTTTCACTTTTATTAAATTTAATTTAGGAACAGCTATTTTTCAGGCAATTCGCACCACTTGAGGTGTATGGTGCGCTGTTTAGCCAGTGACGGTGACTGCACTCTTCAAGGTTTTACTTTCTTACACTTAAAAAAAAACTGTTTTTCACGCAACTTAAACCACTTAAGGAGTATGTGGCCCAGTATAGCCAGTGGCGGCGACTTCACTCTTGACGTTGTCGCATTTTATACTTTAATTTAGAAAAGCTGTTTTTACGCAATTTGAACCATTTTAGGTATATGTTGCGCAGTATAGCCAGTGGCGACGAGTGCACTCTTCACTTTTCACTTTTTTGTACTTTACTTTAGTAACACCTATTTTTCAGGCAATTTGCACCACTTGAGGTGTATGTTGCGCAGTATTGCCAGTGGCGGCGACTGCACTCTTCACTTTTCGCTTTTTTATACTTTAATTTAGGAACAGCTATTTTTTACGCAATATGAACCACTTTAGGTGTATGTTGCGCAGTTTAGCCAGTGGCGGCGTCTGCACTCTTCACGTGTTCACTTTTTTCTGCTTTAATTTAGAAAAGCTATTTTTACGCAATTTGCACCACTTCAGCTGTATGTTGCGCAGTTTAGCCAGTGACGGCGAATGCACTCTTCACAGTTTCGTTTTGTTACACTTTATTTAGAAAAGCTATTTTTCCCGCAATTTAAAGCACTTAAGGACTGTGTTGCGGAGTATAGCCAGTGGAGACGACTGCACTCTTCGAGTTTTCGGTTTTTTATACTTTAATTTAGAGAAGCTATTTTTACGCAATTTGAACAATTTCAGGTCTTCACTTTTCACTTTGTTATACTTCTAATTTACAAAAGCTATTTTTACAAAATTTGAACCATTTCAGGTATATGTTGAGCAGTACAGCCAGTGGCGGGGCTGCACTCTTCACTCTTCACTTTTTTATACTTTAATTTAGGAACAGCTATTTTTCAGGCAATTCGCACCACTTGAGGTTTATGTTGCGCAGTTTAGCCAGTGACGGCGACTGCAATCTGCGAGGTTGCGGTTTGTTGCACTTTATTTAGAAAAGCTGTTTTTCCCGCAATTTAAACCACTTAAGGAGTATGTCGTCCAGTATAGCCAGTGGCGGCAAATTCACTCTTCACGTTTTCGTATTTTATACTTTAATTTCGAAAAGCTCTTTTTACGCAATTTGAACCAATTCAAGTTTCTGTTGCGCAGTATAGCCTGCACTCTTCACTTTTCACTTTTTTTGTACTTTAATTTATTAACAGCTATTTTTCATGCAATTTGCACAACTTGAGGTGTATGTTGCGTAGTATAGCAGGTGGCGGCGACTCCACTCTTCACTATTCACTTTTTTATACTTTAATTTAAAAAAGATGTTTTTATGCAATTTGAAACTTTCAGGTATATGTTGCGCAGTATACCCAATGGCAGCGACTGCACTCTTCACTTTTCACTTTTTTGTACTTTAATTTAATAACAGCTATTTTTCAGGCAATTCGCACCAATTGAGGTGTATGCTGCGCAGTTTAGCCAGTGGCGGCAACTCAACTCTTCACTTTTCACTTTTTTATACTTTAATTTAGAAAAGATTTTTTTATGCAATTTGAACCATTTCAGGTATATGTTGCGCAGTACATCCAGTTGCGGCGACTGCACTGTTCACTTTTCACTTTTTTATACTTTTATTTAGGAAGAGCTTTTTTTCAGGCAATTTGAACCATTTCAGGTGTCTGTTGCGCAGTATAGCCAGTGGCGGCGACTACACTCTTCACTTTTCACTTTTTTGTACTTTAATTTAGTAACTGCTATTTTTGAGGCAATTTGGACCACTTGTGGTGTATGTTGCGAGTACAGTCAGTGGCGGCGACTGCACTCTTCACTTCTCACATTTTTATACTTTAATTAGGGACAGCTATTTTTCAGGCAATTCGCACCACTTGAGGTGTACGGTGCGCAGTTTAGCCAGTGCCGGTGACTGCACTCTTCAGGGTTTCACTTTCTTACACTTCATTTAAAAAAACTTTTTTTCACGCAACTTAAACCACTTAAGGAGTATGTGGCCCAGTATAGCCAGTGGCGGCGACTTCACTCTTCACGTTTTCACATTTTATACTTTATTTAGAAAAGCTGCTCTTACGGAATTTGAACCATTCCAGGTGTCTGTTGCGCAGTATAGCCAGTGGCGGCTACTACACGTTTCAGTTTTCACTTTTTTATACCTTAATTTAGAAAAGCTTTGGTTACGCAATTTGAACCATTTGAGGTATATGTTGCGCAGTGTAGGCAGTAGCGGCAACTGCACTCTTCACTTTTCACTTTTTTGTACTTTAATTTATAGACAGCTATTTTTCAGGCAATTTGCACCACTTGAGGCGTATGTTGCGCACTACAGCCAGTGGCGGCGACTGCACTCTTCACTTTTCACTTTTTTATACTTTAATTTAGGCACAGCTATTTTTCAGGCAATTCGCATCAATTGAGGTGTATGGAGCGCAGTTTAGCCAATGACGGCGAGTGCACTCTTCAGGGTTTCACTTTCTTACACTTTATTTAAAAAAACTTTTTTCCACACAACCTAAAGCACTTAAGGAGTATTTGGCCCAGTATAGCCAGTGGCGGCGACTTCACTCTTCACGTTTTCGGATTTTATACTTTAATTTAGAAAAGCTATTTTTATGCAATTCGAACCATTTCAGGTGTCTGTTGCGCAGTATAGCCAGTGGCGGCGACTGCACTTTTCACTTTTCACTTTTTTATACCTTATTTTAGAAAAGCATTTTTTACGCAATTTGAACCATTTCCGGTATATGTTGCTTAGTATAGCCAGTGGCGGCGTATGCACTCTTCACTTTTCACTTTTATTAAATTTAATTTAGGAAAGCTATTTTTCAGGCAATTCGCACCACTTGAGGTGTATGGTGCGCTGTTTAGCCAGTGACGGTGACTGCACTCTTCAGGGTTTTACTTTCTTACACTTTTAAAAAAAGCTGTTTTTCACGCAACTTAAACCACTTAAGGAGTATGTGGCCCAGTATAGCCAGTGGCGGCGACTTCACTCTTGACGTTTTCGCATTTTATACTTTAATTTAGAAAAGCGGTTTTTACGCAATTTGAACCGTTTTAGGTATATGTTGCGCAGTATAGCCAGCGGCGGCGAGTGCACTCTTCACTTTTCACTTTTTTGTACTTTACTTTAGTAACACCTATTTTTCAGGCAATTTGCACCACATGAGGTGTATGTTGCGCAGTATTGCCAGAGGCGGCGACTGCACTCTTCACTTTTCGCTTTTTTATACTTTAATTTAGGAACAGCTTTTTTTCACGCAATATGAACCACTTTAGGTGTATGTTGCGCAGTTTAGCCAGTGGCGGCGTCTGCACTCTTCACGTATTCACTTTTTCCGCTTTAATTTAGAAAAGCTAGTTTTACGCAATTTGCACCACTTCAGCTGTATGTTGCGCAGTTTAGCCAGTGATGGCGACTGCACTCTTCGTGTTTTCGCTTTGTTACACTTTATTTAAAAAGCTATTTTATCCGCAAATATAAAGCACTTAAGGACTGTGTTGCGCTGTGTAGCCAGTGGAGACGACTGCACTCTTCGAGTTTTCGCTTTTTTATACTTTTATTTAGAGAAGCTTTTTTTACGCAATTTGAACAATTTCAAGTCTTCACTTTTCACTTTGTTATACTTTAATTTAGAGAAGCTATTTTTACAAAATTTGAACCATTTCAGGTATATGTTGAGCAGTACAGCCAGTGGCGGGGTTTGCACTCTTCACTCTTCACTTTTTTATACTTTAATTTTGGAACAGCTATTTTTCAGGCAATTCGTACCACTTAAGGTTTATGTTGCGCAGTTTAGCCAGTGACGGCGACTGCAATCTGCGAGGTTGCGGTTTGTTACACTTTATTTAAAAAAGCTGTTTTACCCACAATTTCAACCACTTAAGGAGTATGTCGTCCAGTATAGCCAGTAGCGGCGAATTTACTCTTCACGTTTTCGCATTTTATACTCTAATTTAGAAAAGCTATTTTTCCGCAATTTGAACCAATTCAAGTTTCTGTTGCGCAGTATAGCCAGTTGCGGCGCCTGCACTCTTCACTTTTCACTTTTTTGTACTTTAATTTATAACAGTATTTTTCAGGAAATTTGCAACACTTGAGGTGTATGTTGCGCAGTAAAGCCAGTGGCGGCGACTCCACTCTTCACTTTTCACTTTTATATACTTTAATTTAGAAAAGATGTTTTTATGCAATTTGAACCTTTCAGGTATATGTTGCGCAGTATAGCCAGTGGCAGCGACTGCACTCTCCACTTTTCACTTTTTTGTACTTTAATTTAGTAACAGCTATTATTCAGGCAAATCGCACCACTTGATGTGTATGCTGCGCAGTTTAGCCAGTGGCGGCAACTCAACTCTTCACTTTTGACTTTTTATACTTTATTATAGAAAAGATTTTTTATGCAATTTGAACCATTTCAGGTATATGTTGCGCAGTACATCAAGTGGCTGCGACTGCACTCTTCACTTTTCACGTTTTGATACTTTAATTTAGGAAGAGCTTTTTTTCAGGCAATTCACACCGCTTGAGCTGTATGGTGCGCCGTTTAGCCAGTGACGGCGACTGCACTCTTCACTTTTCACTTTTAAATACCTTAATTTAAAAAAGCTTTTTTTACGCAATTTGAACCATTTCCGGTATGTGTTGCTTAGTATAGCCAGTCGCGGCGAATGCACAATTCATTTTCACTTTTTTAAAATTTAATTTAGGAACAGCTATTTTTCAGGCAATTCGCACCACTTGAGGTGTATGTTGCGCAGTATAGCCAGCGGCGGCGAGTGCACTCTCCACTTTTCACTTTTTTGTACTTTACTTTAGTAACACCTATTTTTCAGGCAATTTGCACCATTTGAGGTGTATGTTGCGCAGAATATCCAGGGGTGGCCACTGCACTCTTCACTTTTCGCTTTTTTATACTTTAATTTAGGAACAGCTATTTTAACGCAATATGAACCACTTTAGGTGTATGTTGCGCAGTTTAGCCAGTGCCGGCGTCTGCACTCTTCACGTATTCACTTTTTCTGCTTTAATTTAGAAAAGCTATTTTTACGCAATTTGCACCACTTCAGCTGTATGTTGCGCAGTTTAGCCAGTGATGGCGACTGCACTCTTCGCGTTTTCGCTTTGTTACACTTTATTTAAAAAAGCTATTTTTTCCGCAATTTAAAGCACTTAAGGACTGTGTTGCGCAGTGTAGCCAGTGGAGACGACTGCACTCTTCGAGTTTTCGCTTTTTTATACTTTTATTTAGAGAACCTTTTTTTACACAATTTGAACAATTTCAAGTCTTCACTTTTCACTTTGTTATACTTTAATTTAGAAAAGCTATTTTTACAAAATTTGAACCATTTCAGGTATATGTTGAGCAGTACAGCCAGTGGCGGGGTTTGCACTCTTCACTCGTCACTTTTTTATACTTTAATTTTGGAACAGCTATTTTTCAGGCAATTCGCACCACTTGAGGTGTATGTTGCGCAGTTTAGCCAGTGACGGTGAATGCAATCTGCGCGGTTTCGCTTTGTTACACTTTATTTAGAAAAGCTATTTTTCCTGCAATTTAAACAACTTGGTCCTGTATAGCCTATGGCGGCGGCTTCACTCTTCGCGTTTTCGCATTTTATACTTTAATTTAGAAAAGCTATTTTTACGCAATTTGAACCATTTCAGGTATATCTTGCGCAGTATAGCCAGTGGCGGCGCCTGCACTCTTCAGTTTTCACTTTTTTGTACTTTACTTTAATTACAGCTATTTTTCAGGCAATTTGCACCACTTGAGGTGTATGTTGCGCAGTAAAGCCAGTGGCGGCGACTGCACTCTTCACTTAACCCTTTTTTATACTTTAATTTAGGAACTGCTATTTTTCAGGTAATTCGCACTACTTGAGGTGTATGTTGCGCAGTTTAGCCAGTGACGGCGACTGTACTCTCGCGGTTTCGCTTTGGTACACTTTATTGAGAAAAGCTATTTTCCCGCAATTTAAACCACTTAAGGACTATGATGCGCAGTATAGCCAGTGGAGACGACTGCACTCTTCGCGTTTTCGCTTTTTTATACTTTAATTTAGAGAGGCTATTTTTACGCAATTTGAACAATTTCAGGTCTTCACTCTTCACTTTGTTATACTTTAATTTAAAAAAGCTATTTTTACGCAATTTCAACCATTTCAGGTATATGTTGAGCAGTACAGCCAGTGGCGGGGCTGCACTCTTCACTCTTTACTTTTTTATACTTTAATTTAGGAACAGCTATTTTTCAGGCAATTCGCACCACTTGAGGTGTATGTTGCGCAGTTTAGCCAGTGAAGGCGACTGCAATCTGCGAGGTTGCGGTTTGTTACACTTTATTTAGAAAAGCTGTTTTTCCCGCAATTTAAACCACTTAAGGAGTATGTCGTCCAGTGTAGCCTGTGGCGGCGGCTTCACTCTTCACGTTTTCGCATTTTATACTTTAATTTAGAAAAGCTTTTTTTACGCAATTTGAACCATTTCAGGTGTCAGTTGCGCAGTATGGCCAGTGGCGGCGCCTGCACTCTTCAGTTTTCACTTTTTTGTACTTAATTTAATAACAGCTATTTTTCAGGCAATTTGCACCACTTGAGGTGTATGTTGCGCAGTATAGCCAGTGGCGGCGAAACCACTCTTCACTTTTCACTTTTATATACTTTAATTTAGAAAAGATGTTTTTATGCAATTTGAACCTTTCAGGTATATGTTGCGCAGTATAGCCAGTGGCAGCGACTGCACTCTCCACTTTTCACTTTTTTGTACTTTAATTTAGTAACAGCTATTATTCAGGCAATTCGCACCACTTGATGTGTATGCTGCGCAGTTTAGCCAGTGGCGGCAACTCAACTCTTCACTTTTCACTTTTTTATACTTTATTATAGAAAAGATTTTTTTATGCAATTTGAACCATTTCAGGTATATGTTGCGCAGTACATCCAGTGGCTGCGACTGCACTCTTCACTTTTCACGTTTTTATACTTTAATTTAGGAAGAGCTTTTTTTCAGGCAATTCGCACCGCTTGAGCTGTATGGTGCGCCGTTTAGCCAGTGACGGCGACTGCACTCTTAACTTTTCACTTTTATATACCTTAATTTAGAATAGCTATTTTTAAGCAATTTGAACCATTTCAGGTGTCTATTGCGCAGTATAGCCAGTGGTGGCGACTACACTCTTCACTTTTCCCTTTTTTGTACTTCAATTTAGTAAGAGCTATTTTTACAAAATTTGAACCATTTCAGGTATATGTTGAGCAGTACAGCCAGTGGCGGGGTTTGCACTCTTCACTCTTCACTTTTTTATACTTTAATTTTGGAACAGCTATTTTTCAGGCAATTCGCACCACTTGAGGTGTATGGAGCGCAGTTTAGCCAACGACGGCGACTGCACTGTTCAGGGTTTCACTTTCTTACACTTTATTTAAAAAACTATTTTTTATGCACCACAAAGCACTTAAGGAGTATGTGGCCCAGTATAGCCAGTGGCGGCGACTTCACTCTTCACGTTTTCGGATTTTATACTTTATTTAGAAAAGCTATTTTTATGCAACTTGAACCATTTCAAGTGTCTGTTGCGCAGTATAGCCAGTGGCGGCGACTGCACTCTTCACTTTTCACTTTTTTATACCTTATTTTAGAAAAGCTTTTTTATGCAATTTGAACCATTTCCGGTATATGTTGCTTAGTATAGCCAGTGGCGGCGAATGCACTCTTCACTTTTCATTTTTTTTAAATTTAATTTAGGAATAGCTATTTTTCAGGCAATTCACACCACTTGAGGTGCATGGTGCGCTGTTTAGCCAGTGACGGTGACTGCACTCTTCAGGGTTTCACTTTCTTACACTTAAAAAAAACCATTTTTCACGGAACTTAAACCACTTAAGGAGTATGTGGCCCACTATATCCAGTGGCGGCGACTTCACTCTTGACGTTTTCGCATTTTATACTTTAATTTAGAAAAGCTGTTTTTACGCAATTTGAACCGTTTTAGGTATATGTTGCGCAGTATAGCCAGCGGCGGCGAGTGCACTCTTCACTTTTCACTTTTTTTGTACTTTACTTTAGTAACACCTATTTTCCAGGCAATTTGCACCACATGAGGTGTATGTTGCGCAGTATTGCCAGAGGCGGCGACTGCACTCTTCACTTTTCGCTTTTTTATACTTTAATTTAGGAACAGCTATTTTCCACGCAATATGAACCACTTTAGGTGTATGTTGCGCAGTTTAGCCAGTGGCGGCGTCTGCACTCTTCACGTATTCACTTTTTCTGCTTTAATTTAGAAAAGCTATTTTTACGCAATTTGCACCACTTCAGCTGTATGTTGCGCAGTTTAGCCAGTGATGGCGACTGCACTCTTCGCGTTTTCGCTTTGTTACACTTTATTTAAAAAGCTATTTTTTCCGCAAATTAAAGCACTTAAGGACTGTGTTGCGCTGTGTAGCCAGTGGAGACGACTGCACTCTTCGAGTTTTCGCTTTTTTATACTTTTATTTAGAGAAGCTTTTTTTACGCAATTTGAACAATTTCAAGTCTTCACTTTTCACTTTGTTATACTTTAATTTAGAAAAGCTATTTTTACAAAATTTGAACCATTTCAGGTATATGTTGAGCAGTACAGCCAGTGGCGGGGTTTGCACTCTTCACTCTTCACTTTTTTATACTTTAATTTTGGAACAGCTATTTTTCAGGCAATTCGCACCATTTAAGGTTTATGTTGCGCAGTTTAGCCAGTGACGGCGACTGCAATCTGCGAGGTTGCAGTTTGTTACACTTTATTTAGAAAAGCTGTTTTACCCACAATTTCAACCACTTAAGGAGTATGTCGTCCAGTATAGCCAGTAGCGGCGAATTCACTCTTCACGTTTTCGCATTTTATACTTTAATTAAGAAAAGCTATTTTTCCGCAATTTGAACCAATTCAAGTTTCTGTTGCGCAGTATAGCCAGTTTCGGCGCCTGCACTCTTCACTTTTCACTTTTTTGTACTTTTAATTTATAACAGCTATTTTTCAGGCAATTTGCAACACTTGAGGTGTATGTTGCGCAGTATAGCCAGTGGCGGCGACTCCACTCTTCACTTTTACTTTTATATACTTTATTTAGAAAAGATGTTTTTATGCAATTTGAACCTTTCAGGTATATGTTGCGCAGTATAGCCAGTGGCAGTGACTGCACTCTCCACTTTTCACTTTTTTGTACTTTAATTTAGTAACAGCTATTATTCAGGCAATTCGCACCACTTGATGTGTATGCTGCGCAGTTTAGCCAGTGGCGGCAACTGAACTCTTCACTTTTGACTTTTTATACTTTATTATAGAAAAGATTTTTTTATGCAATTTGAACCATTTCAGGTATATGTTGCGCAGTACATCCAGTGGCTGCGACTGCACTCTTCACTTTTCACGTTTTGATACTTTAATTTAGGAAGAGCTTTTTTTCAGGCAATTCGCACCGCTTGAGCTGTATGGTGCGCCGTTTAGCCAGTGACGGCAACTGCACTCTTCACTTTTCACTTTTATATACCTTAATTTAGGAAAGCTATTTTTAAGCAATTTGCACCACTTGAGGTGTATGTTGCGCAGTACAGCCAGTGGCGGCGAGTGCACTCTTCACTTTTCACTTTTTTATACTTTAATTTAGGAACAGCTATTTTTCAGGCAATTCGCACCACTTGAGGTGTATGGAGCGCAGTTTAGCCAACGACGGCGACTGCACTCTTCAGGGTTTCACTTTCTTACACTTTATTTAAAAAACTATTTTTTATGCACCACAAAGCACTTAAGGAGTATGTGGCCCAGTATAGCCAGTGGCGGCGACTTCACTCTTCACGTTTTCGGATTTTATACTTTATTTAGAAAAGCTATTTTTACGCAACTTGAACCATTTCAAGTGTCTGTTGCGCAGTATAGCCAGTGGCGGCGACTGCACTCTTCACTTTTCACTTTTTTATACCTTATTTTAGAAAAGCTTTTTTTACGCAATTTGAACCATTTCCGGTATGTGTTGCTTAGTATAGCCAGTCGCGGCGAATGCACAATTCACTTTTCACTTTCTTAAAATTTAATTTAGGAACAGCTATTTTTCAGGCAATTCACACCACTTGAGGTGCATGGTGCGCTGTTTAGCCAGTGACGGTGACTGCACTCTTCAGGGTTTCACTTTCTTACACTTAAAAAAAAAACCATTTTTCACGGAACTTAAACCACTTAAGGAGTATGTGGCCCAGTATTTCCAGTGGCGGCGACTTCACTCTTGACGTTTTCGCATTTTATACTTTAATTTAGAAAAGCGGTTTTTACGCAATTTGAACCATTTTAGGTAAATGTTGCGCAGTATAGCCAGCGGCGGCGAGTGCACTCTCCACTTTTCACTTTTTTGTACTTTACTTTAGTAACACCTATTTTGCAGGCAATTTGCACCACTTGAGGTGTATGTTGCGCAGTATTGCCAGGGGCGGCCACTGCACTCTTCACTTTTCGCTTTTTTATACTTTAATTTAGGAACAGCTATTTTAACGCAATATGAACCACTTTAGGTGTATGTTGCGCAGTTTAGCCAGTGCCGGCGTCTGCACTCTTCACGTATTCACTTTTTCTGCTTGAATTTAGAAAAGCTTTTTTTACGCAATTTGCACCACTTCAGCTGTATGTTGCGCAGTTTAGCCAGTGATGGCGACTGCACTCTTCGCGTTTTCGCTTTGTTACACTTTATTTAAAAAAGCTATTTTTTCCGCAATTTAAAGCACTTAAGGACGGTGTTGCGCAGTGTAGCCAGTGGAGACGACTGCACTCTTCGAGTCTTCGCTTTTTTATACGTTTATTTAGAGAAGCTTTTTTTTACACAATTTGAACAATTTCAAGTCTTCACTTTTCACTTTGTTATACTTTAATTTAGAAAAGCTATTTTTACAAAATTTGAACCATTTCAGGTATATGTTGAGCAGTACAGCCAGTGGCGGGGTTTGCACTCTTCACTCGTCACTTTTTTATACTTTAATTTTGGAACAGCTATTTTTCAGGCAATTCGCACCACTTGAGGTGTATGTTGCGCAGTTTAGCCAGTGACGGCGAATGCAATCTGCGCGGTTTCGCTTTGTTACACTTTATTTAGAAAAGCTATTTTTCCTGCAATTTAAACAACTTGGTCCAGTATAGCCTATGGCGGCGGCTTCACTCTTCGCGTTTTCGCATTTTATACTTTAATTTAGAAAAGCTATTTTTACGCAATTTGAACCATTTCAGGTATATCTTGCGCAGTATAGCCAGTGGCGGCGCCTGCACTCTTCAGTTTTCACTTTTTTGTACTTTACCTTAATTACAGCTATTTTTCAGGCAATTTGCACCACTTGAGGTGTATGTTGCGCAGTAAAGCCAGTGACGGCGACTGTACTCTCGCGGTTTCGCTTTGGTACACTTTATTGAGAAAAGCTATTTTCCCGCAATTTAAACCACTTAAGGACTATGATGCGCAGTATAGCCAGTGGAGACGACTGCACTCTTCGCGTATTCGCTTTTTTATACTTTAATTTAGAGAGGCTATTTTTACGCAATTTGAACAATTTCAGGTCTTCACTCTTCACTTTGTTATACTTTAATTTAAAAAAGCTATTTTTACGCAATTTCAACCATTTCAGGTATATGTTGAGCAGTACAGCCAGTGGCGGGGCTGCACTCTTCACTCTTTACTTTTTTATACTTTAATTTAGGAACAGCTATTTTTCAGGCAATTCGCACCACTTGAGGTGTATGTTGCGCAGTTTAGCCAGTGAAGGCGACTGCAATCTGCGAGGTTGCGGTTTGTTACACTTTATTTAGAAAAGCTGTTTTTCCCGCAATTTAAACCACTTAAGGAGTATGTCGTCCAGTGTAGCCTGTGGCGGCGGCTTCACTCTTCACGTTTTCGCATTTTATACTTTAATTTAGAAAAGCTTTTTTTACGCGATTTGAACCATTTCAGGTGTGAGTTGCGCAGTATGGCCAGTGGCGGCGCCTGCACTCTTCAGTTTTCACTTTTTTGTACTTAATTTAATAACAGCTATTTTTCAGGCAATTTGCACCACTTGAGGTGTATGTTGCGCAGTACAGCCAGTGGCGGCGACTGCACTCTTCACTTATAACTTTTTTATACTTTAATTTAGTAACTGCTTTTTTTCACCCAATTCGCACTACTTGAGGTGTATGTTGCGCAGTTTAGCCAGTGACGGCAACTGCACTCTTCGCGGTTTCGCTTTGGTACACTTTATTGAGAAAAGCTATTTTCCCGCAATTTAAACCACTTAAGGACTATGATGCGCAGTATAGCCAGTGGAGACGACTGCACTCTTCGCGTTTCGCTTTTTTATACTTTAATTTAGAGAGGCTATTTTTACGCAATTTGAACAATTTCAGGTCTTCACTCTTCACTTTGTTATACTTTAATTTAAAAAAGCTATTTTTACGCAATTTCAACCATTTCAGGTATGTGTTGAGCAGTAGAGCCAGTGGCGGGGACTGCACTCCTCACTCTTCACTTTTTTATACTTTAATTTAGGAACAGCTTTTTTTCAGGCAATTCGCACCACTTGAGGTGTATGTTGCGCAGTTTAGCGAGTGACGGCGACTGCAATCTGCGAGGTTGCGGTTTGTTACACTTTATTTAGAAAAGCTGTTTTTCCCGCAATTTAAACCACTTAAGGAGTATGTAGTCCAGTATAGCCAGTTGCGGCGGCTTCACTCTTCACGTTTTCGCATTTTATACTTTAATTTAGAAAAGCTATTTTTACGCAATTTGAACCATTTCAGGTGTCAGTTGCGCAGTATAGCCAGTGGCGGCGCCTGCACTCTTCACTTTTCACTTTTTATACCTTAATTTAGAAAAGCTTTTTTTACGCAATTTGAACCATTTCAGGTATATGTTGCGCAGTATATCCAGTGGCGGCGACTGCACTCTTCCCTTTTCCCTTTTTTGTACTTTAATTTAGTAACAGCTATTTTTCAGGCAATTTGCACCACTTGAGGTGTCGGTTGCGCAGTATAGCCAGTGGCGGAGACTGCACTCTTAACTTTTAACTTTTCTTACTTTAATTTAAGAACAGGTATTTTTCAGGCAATTTGCACCACTTGAGGTGAATGTTGGGCAGTATAGCCAGTGGCGGCGACTGCACTCTTCACTTTTCACTTTTTTATGCTTTAATTTAGAACAGCTATTTTTCAGGCGATTTCCAACACTTTAGGTGTATGTTGCGCAGTTTAGCCAGTGACGGCGACTGCAATCTTCATGGTTTCGCTTTCTTACACTTCGTTTAGAAGAGCTATTTCTCACGCATTTTGAACAACTTCAGGTGTATGTTGCGCAGTAGAGCCTGTGGCGGCGACTACACTCTCCACGTTTTCTATTTTTTATACTTTAATTTAGAAAAGCTGCACGTACGAGGCTATACGCGTGTTCTCGGTGAGCTAATCTATCCATCAACAGCAACTTGTATTTTGATTTTTCTGTTTCTTTAGAGGCAGTGAGTCCGGGAAGATACAGTATTACTTGCTAAGAGTTGACGACAGTGCGCAATAAATGTAATAAAGGAAATTTAAAGGAATGAAGGGGAATTTACGTGAGCCGAATTGAATATAGATGGATCAAGGCAAGTCATGGTTACGAAGTATATTAATAGTAGCATAAGGGAAGTATGTTCAACAAGAGTAAATAAAAATTTATAGCCAAATACATTGAGGCTCAGACAATGAATTAGGCGGATTCAAAGTGAAGGAAGAGAGCAAAGGCGAAGGAAATGAATGAAAGTGGATGGTTAGTTAGACCAAAGAGAATCAAAGCGAATCTGGATGGAAAGTGAATGACACAGTGAATAAATAGCGATGACAAGGTGAAAGAGGGGAGACTCTCACCAATTGAAAGAGGGGAGAATCTGAAACAGGGGAGAATATGGAATGTTGGATAATGTGACACATCTGACCAATTAAATTACAGAAATGCGACGTACAAGCTAACTTGAGTGCACGTGAATGGAAGGGTTTGGAGTAAAATAGCGAAGCCGCGAAAAGAAAGATATGTCAAAGGTGGACGTCAAAATAGCTACGCAGAAAAAGTGCACATCTACGAATTTGCTAATGCCTCCCCAAACGTGTACAGATGCATGCCTTTTGGGGAGACAACTCAGAATGGCGCTGCTTTCGGCGCCTGTTGCATTGTGAGTAGATTGAGGCAGGGCTTCCACGAAAAAATTCACGCACCTTCACGTAGTGAATCATGGCGAGTTGGCGAAACACTGTCGATCGTTCTTACCGCAAATCACCCGTGGCATTGCCCACTCCTGCACGTGAATGAGTGAAAACGCGTGTGTACAGTATATACAATTCAAATCTAATCCAATCAAATCCAATTCACTTTAATCTAATCCAATTCAATCTCATCATGCATGCGCGGCACTGTGTACACGAATGACATGGGACAAGCAACGGACAAAGGGAGGTCCTAAGTCACCTCGCTCTTAAAAACACTACTTGCAACGAAGTAAATGAGGTCTCTATCAATGCATTGCCACTCAGGCTTTCCCTTCAAGTCGTCCTGGGGTGAAGGAAAGTTACCCACATACGTTCGAAGTGGTACACGCGGATGGACTTCCTAAAAGAGCCGGCCCATGATATTGCGATACCGACTATACCCGCGTGCATTGTGGAATCTCCGAAAGCACTAGTGGGCAATTTTATTTTGCATTACTCTCCGTTCTTGTGCAGCGTATCAGCTACGAGCGTTCCCAACTGCTATGGCGTCGACTGCTCCCAAGCGCAATGTGCTTATGTCGAGTGCCCATGTGGAAGTCACAAGGACGGCTGCGGGTGCTGTGACTACTGCGACAAGGTAAGTGGTCTCGTCTCATCTTGCGAGTTGGGGCCTTTAGCACCATTCCCGCGTGCATGTCTGTGGAAGCGCAACATGGTGTCATTCCATACAAAGCAGGTGCAAGAGGTGCTTGCGCAACCTGTGCATGCAATCTGAAGCATCGGCATTTGTAGTTGTGATCGTTTATTTTCACTGCGCCTTCACTCTGCGTGGCATTTGGGGCCCATGAATCACTCATCATCCTATAATCATCATGATCAGAAGCAGCAGCAGCATACTCAAGTACACTACATGACGAAGGCCTCTCCTATTGACCTTCAACCGCTCCTGTTCTGCCTTGATCTGGTCCACAGTTTATCCCCCCCCAAAAAAAAAATTTTTTTTCATCCCTCCAACAGGCTCATTCTCTCGTCTTCTTCAACACCAATCTCTTGGTATCCGCCCTGTTTCCCTAATTGTCCTTTGGTTGTCGGTTCCTGAATCTGAGTGGCCAGCCCAATTCCATTTTACTTCATTTGAACTATGATATCTTCTACTGTAGTTTGTTCTCTGTTTTAGTTAGCTTGTTTCCTGTGCCTCAGTATTATTCCTAACAATATTCGTTCCACGACCCGTTGAGCCGACCTGAGTTTGCTTTCTAGTCGTTTAGTAAGCGGCCAAGTTTAAGCTCCATATATCACACCGCCCGTATTTATTTATTTATATTTTTATTTATTCTTTATTTATTTATTTATTTATTTATTTATTTATTTATTTATTTGCAATACCCTCAGGGCCACAAGGCATTACAGAGGGAAGTGGTTGCAAAATAAAACACAAAAGTTTTACAAAATGCAGCTGTGAGTCTTACATCGAGCAGAAGTTCCTACTTATACAGTTTTAGCTAACAGGCTTTATAATAAACAAAAGCATGGTAATTATGAGAATTAGACCAAGAAAGGAAAACGACAAGAAAATGAATACTGTACAGGAACAACACAACATCAGGTAATACAATACTTTGATTACCTAAATTACACATAATTTGCTAACGCACTTTTGAAATGAAGGTGATTTTCAATGATTGCCGCTGATGCGGGTAGGCGGTTGCAGTCCTCAGAAGTGGGTGGTATAAAAAGACTGAGAGAAAGCGTGAGTCCTGCAAAAAAGGCAACCCGACCTTATGGGAATGATTCAGGCGAGGTAAGATATAACTAGGAACCAAGATAAGACCACCCCCTAGCGATGGGTGATGAAACAGCTTATGAAAAAAGTGGACACGAAACATTTTACGACGGGATTGAAGTGAAGGCAAGTTAAGGCTGGTCCGGTTGTAATTACAAAGTATAAAACGAGTTGAGTTGTTCTGTACCATTTCAAGAGAGTGTATTAGGTTAGCATGACTAGGATCCCATACTGCAGCGCAATATTCAAGTTGAGAACGCATTAGTGCAGTGTAAAGAAGACGTTTCAAGTAAGAAGAGACCATTGAAAAGTTGCGGCGGAGATAACTTAACATTCGGTTAGCATTTTTAATTACGTAATTCCAGTGAACAGTCCAGGTCAGATCAGTTGTTATATGCACCCCAAGGTATTTATAGTTTGTCACAGATTGAATAGGTGTGTTATCAAGGTGAAGTTGATTTGAAGTTGATGGTTTGCTCTCGGAACACGCAAAACTTTACAGTTAATATTATTTTATTCCATGAGCCATGTTTTTCATTAAAGAGAAATGGAGTTAAGATCATTTTGAAGAGAGGTTATATCGCCATCACAAGTTATCTCTCGGAAGATTACGCAGTGAAACGCGAACAAATGGGTGTTAAAGCTAATGCATGGAGGTAAATCATTAATGTATATAAGGAAGAGCAGTGGACCTAGTACAGAGCCCTGTGGTACGCCGGAATGAACGGCACATGGCTCAGAGCTTAAATTATCAACTGAACGAAATTGAGAGTGATTTGTCAGGAGGCATTCGAGCCATGTTAGAAGCCTGGGATCTATATTAAGTTGATTTATTTTGTGCAAGAGTAAGTTGTGACAGATTTTAACAAAAGCTTTCGAAAAATCTATAAATATGCAGTCGGCAGAGCTAGAGTCATCAAGAATGACATTTAATTTGTGTGTAAAAGCTACAGGCTAAGTTTCGATCGAGAATGTTTTCCTAAAGCCTTGTTGGTGACGCGTAAAAAGGAGTTAAACTCCAGGAAGCTTGCAAGGTTAGAGGACAAAATGTGCTCAAATATTTTGCATGGAATGCTAGTAAGCGTGATGGGTCTATAGTTTAATGGGCAATGCTTGTCAGCGGACTTGCGAAACGGTACAATTTTGCGAATCTTCCATTCGATTGGTAATATGCCTTCGTGAAGCGAGTGTTGAAAAATTTTAGTAAGAATAATGGATGAGTAAGAACAGGTACCTTTAACGAACTTGGTGGCAATCAGGTCGCAACCGGGGGCGGATGAAAGTTTTAGGGACTTAATTATGTTTTCTACACCAACAGAATCTATCATGGTTGGGAACATAATTGGGTAGTTATAGCATTTCTTAGGTGTCACAGGAACATTGATAGTGCGACAGAAATTGCGACTGAAACAATTGTTGAAAGAAAGCGCACTGCTCGGGGGCTACAGCGTCTCCAGAGCTATCGGTAGGGGTTATCGTATGCTCACTGCCTGGGTTTATGACACGCCAAAACTTTTTGGGATCGCTAGATAGCATGGATGGGAGAGTGGTATTGATAAATGTATCTTTAGGACATTGAATCGCTTTGATGTACCCTGCAGACGCTAACCAGTATGCACTGGTGGTAGAATTTTCGTTCGAGGGACAGAGGTAGGTTACTTTTTAATATTTGGGAGAACTTGAAAGAGCGGTCTAGCTGTTGGGGTCAGCACTAACCATCTTTCCGAGGTAGTTATATTCTTTCGCTTCTGCCGCTTCGTTTTCTAAGCTGAATAGGTCGCTTCTTGCACGCTTATTCCTGATTACTTTAGATTTCTTCATATTTATTTTCAGCCGCAAGGCCGTTCTTTCTGATTGCGGTTCCTCAAGCATGCGTTCTGCAGTCTCACTCAGCAAGACAATATCAACCGCAAACCTCAAAAGGCTCAAGTATCCCTGGTTTATACTTAATCCTATGTTTTCCCTGTCAAGCTTTTCCGAGTTTCCTTCTTTCCCTTTTGATATTCAGCCTTAGCTTGCACCTAACCATTCTAGGATCGCTAGTCAGAATCTTACTTAACACCTCTACGTCTTGCACGATACCGGTTTTTTCGCTTAAGATTAAGTCAATCTCGTTTTCTATTGTACCATAGAGACTTTTCTATTTTCATTTCCTATTTATTCTTTTATACAAGAATATGTTCGCCAACATCAGGTGGTTTCGCTCTGCAAATCCCACCAGTGTATCTCCAGGACTGTTGCGATTGTCTATTCCGATGTTTCCCACTGGTCTTTCTCTCATTCGCCTCTTACCGACCTTTGCGCTATACTAGTCTCCCATCACAGTCGTCAATAATTGCGTTGTTGCTTTATTCATTGCTTATTCGACGTCCTCCTAGAAGATTTCTATGGCCTTGTCATCATAGGCCATTGTTCGCGCATAGGTCTGTGCTATCTTTAACCTGTATCGTATCGTTAGCTTGATCACAGAAGCCGCGACTCTCTCGCAAATGCTGAAAAATTCCTCCACTTTTCCTTGTATTTATCTTTGGATTACAAATCCTAACCCGCGTTCTTTATTCTCTTGTGGTCAACTGTAGCACAGCAGATGGCCGCTAGTGAGCTCCAAGAAGCCTTCTGCTGTCCTTCTAACTTCGCTGAAAGGCCAACTGCACTCAAATGTTCCTTTGTGCAAATTTGATCCTAATAGTTTTTATAAGGCAAAACTCTATGGTGAAGTTCTAAGCACAATAACTGCAATTGTTCAAAGTTGCTCCGAGCAGACGAAGTTTGAACGTGGTGGAGAGTCACGGATAGAAAACAAGTTCCCAATGTGCTGTGACGGAGAAGAGGAACTTGTCCGCTGGACCTCGCACTTGCCCTGCGACTGGTACGGCGCGCTGCCGTACGCAGGGCTGCGTTTACTGGAGATTTCTAAGGTACACCGCCCCGCTGTCCCGCCATCACCATCACAAGTTTTAAAACTAACCGCATAGCAGTGTTCTACACGTTCCCCACAAAACAGGAACGAAAGCCCGTTCCTCGTTCCTTCCCAGTTTTGAAACGAGTTCCCGTTACAAGTTCCTTTATTGCGAAAGGAACGCGTTACAGTTCCACTTCTAACAATGGAATGTGTCGATACATTAACGTTACATTTCATTTTTTCTTATTTAAAATATGGTGTCGGAATCCTCAAGCGAAATTAAGTGAGAAATTTAAAACTCACATAGAACTACATATATTATTGGAATATGAATACCGCCGGCAGCAGTTTATCTGGAGGTAAACAGAATCCAAAGAAACGCCCCTATACAATTTTTTTTTCAGCACCGGACAAACTCCAGACACGTCTAACTGCAATTTTGGTGCTCGTCTATTATAGGTGCAACACATATAGCACTTTGCACTTCGGTCTTACTAATGCGCAGTAAGGTGACTGCGCTGCAGATGTGCAACTAGGAACTAGAAAGTTGCTCAAATGCAGGAACACAATCAAATTTCTTGCATAAGAAACCGCGTTGAAAGGAACTGTACACACGTCTTTAATGAATACTGATTCGATATTAAAGTTTATTTTAAAAACCTTACAGGCCCTTTGTAGAGAACGGAGTAAGGGGGCTACAAGAGTCATACAGAATAAATTGGCGAGTAACAAAACACAGCAGAACAAGTAATGACTACGAGGCTCACAATCCAAGTTTAGGTCGGAAGACGATAACAAGAAAACAAATAAAAGCCAACTGCGTATTCACATACGAATCTACCACAAGAATTACAAAGTATCCCTAACACAATCACGGTAGTAGATAAAGGAAACAACCAAAGATAGCCAAATATGTGGACGCGACGCACAAATCAGTTGCGATGGTTTGAAATACGCATACGGGAAAAGCACAGTAAATAACACGGAGCCTAATCACTTGCGTAAAAAACATTTACACTATAAAAATATAGTCGGACACAAATTGCGGCACAATAAAGTAAAAAAGCGAACACAAATAAATAAAAAGTAATGAGAAAACAGGAAAATAAAAGCGTGCCGTGCAACAGAAGCCACAGATTCTTTGGTTCTTCAAGTAGAAAATAGGTAAATGGTAGAAGACAAAAAATGTAGAATCAATGAAAAAATATGAAAAAATGAGTGGGAAAAAACGCCCGAATGCATAGTCGCAACTAAGTTGAGTCCCTTGTTTAAACTTCGCAAGAGTAGCATCTCGATGTAGGAGTCAGGCAGACGAACCTGTTTTTAAAGCAAAGCTTTTTACCTCTACCCCCTAAGGGTTCTTTCGCGACCGTTGGTGTCAACAGAAAACCCCCGCGAACAAATAAAAGAATTTACTAGTACCGCCAGGAAAAGAACCAGGAACTAATACAGCAACAAACCGAGAGCCCGTTGTCTTACCGACTTAGCTACGAGCCCACGATGAGACCGGGCCGACAGGTGGTCCACTCATTAAGCACATCTACGGGTTTACCCCCTATATTCTCGCCGAATGTCACGTGATAGCGTCGCGCGACCTCTCGCGCCGCTGTGCGCTCTGCCCAGGGCACGTCTAGCGGCCCTCTGCGGGCCTTGCGCGTGTGCTAAGAGTTTCAAAAACTAAAGGAAGCTGACACCAACGCATGGCATCTCACTCCTAGTACGCGAATGTACTAAAGCCTGTGGCGTCCAGAGTTCACGTAAAAAAAACTCCCACCTCCCCTCGCGGGAACCCCTGTGTAGATGCGACGCATAGGGGGTTCACGGAACGTTTTCATTGAAGGCAGCGTAGGGCAGCGGAGGAACGGCGCTGGAACGATGGAGCGGAGCGGCGCAGGCACCGCGTTTTATAGCGCGCATAACAGTGAGGGGACGCGCCGCCGTCAGTGCGTCTGCCGCGGCTATGACGCAACACAATCCAACACAATCCACTTTATTCCAATCCAATCCAAGTCCAATCCAATCCAATCCAATCGAATCCAATCCAATGCCCCTCGCGAGAGAGTGTTCGCTATCAGAGAGGAGAGGGGGTGAGCGGCGGAGAGCGAAGCTGGCGCGGCGAGGAGAATGGGGGAGGGGTGGACGCCGACAACAACGACGACGACGCCGACACCGGATGCAGGGACAAGGCGGGTGAATGAGATGCCTTCGCATCTAAAATCCCAGCTCCTTGTAGTCCGCCCTCACGCCAAACGACACATCAAGGAACCCATTCAAATAATCCTTGATGGCCAGGCCATCACTCCAAGCCCCAACATCAGATAATCCCTCTCCAGGCCTACATCTCCAGGCGAACACCAAGCGTGACGTATCCTTGCAGCGCCTCAAACCTAGAATTAATAAAATCATACACATTGTCAGGCGAGTTAACACCAACAAGCGAGGCCTCACGGAATCCGATACGTTTCAATTAATTCAAGCTTTTGTCCTGTCGAGAATCCCTTACGTCTTCTTCTTGGTAAGAGGGACATAAAGATGCTTTATATAGTGATTAGAAAGGCAGTTGAGCAGGCTGTTGGTATTCCTACTGAGTGCGTCCACAGAGAGGCTGCTTAGCACGGGGCTGCACAACACGGTGCAAAGCTGATAGAGGGAGATCTTTCTAACCAGAATCTCCGAATGAACAGAACTGTGGCGGGACGCCGCATCCTTCACTAGATTGGCTGGGAAGCACAGAATGACACTCCGCTTGATATACTCCTTGACTCTCGGCAGCAAGAACTAAAGATGCTCCCTTTGCTTAGGAACACGAATTCCTCACACTACGAGGGTTACCGGCAATGGCGGGCTCAAGCGCTCAACACCTCCGTTGGTGGGGATCATGCAGATGTCTACCCAGGCGCCTCAAAACATCGGGGACAGCCGTACGTCATCATCGTGGCTACCTCCAGAACCAACGTCCTTGCGTGTGCCTCACTCAAGACCCAAGACATGACGGCAGCAGAAGAGAAAGCCATCGCCTTAGCTCTCCCTCAACCAGGGGTTCGGAAGGCAGTCACTGATTCACAACAATCCTACCGGAATTACCAGTCGGGCGGGTGTCTTGAGCTGCACTGCGTGTGCTAAAAAACCACTCCCCAACCAGTTCCATACAGCTCATCTGGACGCCCGCTCACGCTTCCATGGAGGGAAAAGAGTACGCCCACCAACAACCCAGCGCGTTTACCCCCCAGGCTATGGCGCTGCACGAAGACAGTCAACCGTTTGTCACGTGCAGGGACATAACCCAGCATTATCGCCTTCAGCACCCACAACGGCACCCACAACGATTACCCATGCGACGTCACTTCAGTTCACTCACGTCGCTTTATAAACAGAGAGAAGTGAAATGAACTTAGCCACACGCTTTATAACTTCAAAGAGATATTCTTCGTAAGGTTAAATCAATGAATGATGCAGGAACGGTGGTTGGTTTAGGTGTATTGGTGTAGCACATCAGTTGAAACTTTTTTTATAAAATTAAAGAAGTCTTAAACACGGTGTTACACGATTTCACTTCTCCGTCTCTGCCGTAGCGGAAAGAGGCGACGACATCAGCGGCAGAGACGCAGGAAAAGCTGGAGAAGGACGACGGGGAAATACTTCTATTCAGATTGCCGAACGGTACACAGGGCGGTGCAGGGCAGTGCTTCCTTCTTCACTGGAGCCCATAGGCAGTCCGCGCTGCCTGTGCTCCGTCCCCCAACTGAAGCTGTGTACGCAGACAGGGGCTGCGCAGCAGCATCTGCCATTGCTATTGTTGGTGTTACGCTCGTTTACCGGTTAATCACAAACTTATATTAAGGCGGGTTCACGCAGAGCTTGGAGGAAATGAGACACTTTGAGGCGCGCGAAAAACATTAAAAAATATTTAATGGCATGCCTCAGTGGTGCCCACTTCCTCACCAGGTTGGGCGGAATCGTTCGGTTCGCAGGGGTTGTCAAACGTCGACGGGACGCCGACGGGCCAAGTGGGTGTCGGGGCCAGGATATGGAGGCAGTGCGGGGCCGGTGGCTTGAAAGGTCCGCGCGGTGAATGCGAGGGCAGAAACAGGAGGCAGTACCGGACCGGAAGTTGCGCTCGAGCTGTAGGCCGCGGTCACGAAGGGGTGCCAGCAGGACGGGTAGCTCGGCGGGCTCGAGGTGTAAACCGGGTCAGGAAACGCTGGCGGCGTGTGGGCTCCTGGTAGGGACGCGCTTTCGGATTGCTCCTACAGCTGCGTCCGAATAGCAAGACGGTCGCCTCAAGTTCAACCCCGATCCTCTCCGTTCGCTCTTCTTTATCTCTTCCTTCTCCTACCTCCGAGCAGCGGCGGGTATAAGGGCGAGAAGGGCCGGCTACAAGCGGCGGTGGACGACGCGGCTGTCCGAGCACCCGCCAAAGACGCGCCAAGCGAAGGGAAGCTTGGCTCGCCCCGAGGTAAAAAGGAAACATGTGTCCTTTGTGATGCTACCGCGCGTTCCCACGGGAAAACTTCCTGCGCCTAAAGTTTTTAAATGCAGAGCATTTCAGTAACTCACGATGTCACCCGCGTTGGCGTCCGTAGTCCGCACGCTCACTGCGCATGCGCGTCGAGTCGAGGCGAAAGCGAACACATATCTCGCGAGGGGCATTGGATTGGATTCGAAAACTCTCTCGCGAGGGGCATTGAATTGGATTTGATTGGATTGGCTTGGCTTGGCTTGGATTGGATTTGGATTGGATTGGATTGGATTGGATTGGATTAAAGTGGATTGTGTTGGATTGTGTTGCGTCATAGCCGCGGCACGTTGCGTCATAGCCGCGGCCGGCAGACGCGCTTGGGCCGGCGCATGTGCAGTACTCTCTCTTCCGCGGTTTCCTCTCCTTCGGGCGCGCTGCGCATATAACCGGTGTGCCGTTCTCCGGCCAAGCAACATCCGCGGTTGGCTCAAACACCTAGAGTCCACGCCGCTTTACAAGTACGCCAACGTCGTCGACTGGGACCGGCTTACGGAGTCCCCTCAACGTATATAAGCGGCGGAGCGCGCGTTCGGAATTCAGTCAAAGGCGTCTTTGCATGGCTTACGCTTGACGTGACGCTTTGCATGACTCGAGTAGATGCGACGCATTTACTCGAGTTCCCCGCGTGGGAAGATGCGGGCGGCTTTTTCCATCTGGCTAGGAGAAGTCGGGACACATGCACGACCGTCACATTGGATAGTTGACGGAAAGAGAGGAGGGTGCTCAGAGCTAAAGTCTAACACCCCGATTATGTGCCGGAGTGTCCGTACTTCTGAGCAACATTTACATTCAGCGTCGTTGTGATTCGGGTGGAGTAAGTGAAGATCCGTCAGATGTTGAAGGAGCCGGATTGTATGAGACGTAGGGGAGTTTGTTGTTCTCTGGACAGGTCAGGGTGAGGCAAAGGTAGGGTCGGTCTCTGAAGGCGATAATGCTGGGTTATGTCCCTGCACGTGACAAACGGTTGACTCTCTTCGTGCAGCGCCATAGGCCGGGGGGGGGGAGGGGGTAAACGCGCTGGGTTGTTGGTGGGCGTATTCGCTTCCCTCCATCGTGACCGAGCGTCAAGATGAGCTGTATGAAACTGGTTGGGGAGTGGTTTTATAGCACACGCAGTGCAGCTCGGGACACCCATCGGACTGGTAATTCTGGCAGGATTGTTGGGAATTAGTGACTGCCTTCTTAACCCATGGTTGAGGGAGAGCTAAGGCGATGGCTTACTCTTCTGCTGCCGTCATGTCTTGGGTTTTGAGTGAGGCACGCGCAAGGAGGTTGGTTGTGTTGGTAGCCACGATGATGGCGTACTCCTGTCCTCGATGTTGTGAGGCGTCTGGGTAGATATCTGCATGATCCCCACCGACGGAAGTGTTGAGCGCTTGAGCCCATGATTGCCGGCGACCCTCGTCGTGTCAGGGATTCGTATTTCTAAGCAAAGGGAGCATCTTTAGTTCTTGTCGCCGAGAGTCAAGGAGTACATCAAGCGGAGTGACATTCTGCGCTTCCCAGCCAATCTGGTGAAGGATGCGGCGTCCCGCCGCAGTTCTGCTCATTCGGAGCTTCTGGTTAGAAAGATCGCCCTCTATCAGCCCTTCCACCGTGTTTTAGAACCCCGTGCTAAGCTGCCTCTCTGTAGACGCACTCATTGGAAAACCAACGGCCTGCTCAACCGCCTTTCTTATCACTATATAAAGCATCTTTATGTCCTTTTTACCGAGAAGAAGACGTAAGTGATTCTCAAGAAAACAAAAGTTTGAATTATTTGCATGGTACCGGATTCCTTGAGGTGGCAACTCGCCTTAACATGCGTATGATTTGATTGATGCCGTGTTTGAGGCGCTGCAAGGCTACGTCACTCTTGGTGTTCGCGTGGAGACGTAGGCCTGGAGAGGCATTATATTGATGCTGGGGCTTGGAGTGATGGCCTGGCCATCAAGGAGTATTTGAATTTGTTCCTTGATGTGTCATTTGGTGTGAGTGCGATCAACAAGGAGCTGTGATTCTTTTCGTGAACTCTGGACGCCACAGGCTTTAGCACATTGGTGTACTAGAAGTTTATGTGAGCTTCGTTTAATTTTCGAAACTCCTAGCACACGCGCAAGGCCCGCACAGGGCCGCTTGACGTGCCGTGGGCAGAGCGTACAGCGGCGCGAGAAGTCACCCGACGCCATCACGGCACATTCCACGAAAATGCAGGGGGAACCCCGTAGATGTGCTTAATGAGTGCACCACCTGTCGTCCCGGTCTCCGCGTGGGCTCTTAGCTAATCGGTAAGACAACGGGCTCTCGCTATGTTGATCTATTAGTTCCAGGTTCGATTCCTGGTGGTACTATTAAATTCTTTTATTGGTTCGCCGGAGTTTTTTGTTGACACCAATGGTCACGAAAGAACCCTCAGGGGGTAGAGGTAAAAAGCTTTGCTTTAAAAAAGTTTGTCGTTGAACGCCGCCCGTGCGGGATTTGTTCCCGTCAACAACAAAAAGAACTGGCTGATAGCCAAAGTGCCGGCTAACCAAATCTGATTTGCGATATCATAACAGCAAACAACCTGCTTTTTTACTCTCGACACCGAGGACTGTTCTCCGGCAGATATTACAAGGCGAAAATACCTGCCGACAGTGTATTTCATCTCGGGTGGTAGCACCGCAAAGTGTGAATTACGCTTACTTTATGAGCCCCATAAAAATGTTTGTCGAAGTTGTTCTGTGGAACTAAAAGTGCAAAACGCAACGTATCCACGTGATTTAGGAGGCTGCTGCGAGCAGCCGCCGGCACCGGCACGCCCATTTCCGTTCCATCAGTTACGTCACCTCCAGCCACCGGTAATGACCGCCGTTTTTGCCAGTTTTGGTACTCAAAACTGCAATATTTGCGAACCTCGGAGCCTCTCGTGATGCGTCACGCGTGTATTTCTTACGGTTGGTGGAAGTGGCCTAAGGCACGAAGTGACCATTTCCGAAGGCAGAAAGCTTTTCAGAAGCCAAGGAAGCGTTTTTACCGAACTAGGCATCGAATGCACCCACTATTTCAAAACAACGCTAAAGAAAGTGCACGTCTGGCTAGCCTTGCAGACGTGAAAGGTCGACGACCTCTCCGCGTCCTTTCCTGAGAGACCGGAACGTGGGTCCACTTCTAAAGACACCCAAAGGCCTCGCGACCGATGCCCTTGGAGACTCACTGCTTGTTCTGTGATTGGTGTGCGTGTTTTAATGTCGTCCCGGACCTTTTAATGTAGTCCCGGACCCTTGTCTAGACTCGAACACAGACCCTAAACTTAGACCAGTCGAACACCATCTCAAAATAAACCTTCTTTCATCTACTCGTCGCCTGGGCTCCTCAATAGTGGTCGAATGCGGTGAACCACTGAGTTTTCGGACTCCAGGCTCCGGCACGTTGCATTTTTAGGAAGGGAGGGGATTAAGGCTCTCGTTCCGAGGGGCTCCCACTGGCTGAGCGAGCCGTAATCCAGTCCTTGCGCACCCAGTGTTAAACTGGTTTTTCTCCTACTGCGACAATGCTAATAGCATAGACATAGCGGCGGCCTCTTCCCTTGTCCACGAGAGGTGTCCCTCAACGGTAGTTGAGGGACCTCTCCAAAAGCCCTACAAACATGATCGATGTAAGCAGCGCATACCCTGCCATCCAGCAGTCGCAAGCGCCATTAGTCGATTTCATGACCTTGTGAAAAATCCCATAGACAACAGGTTTTCAGCAAACAAGACAATATTGCCACGCAGTGAAGAACGAAGCAAGGTTCTTGAGAGTAGCTTATTGTAGCGACTTTGTGCTCCACTATATTCAAGAATAAAATACAGGTAGCGAAGCACGTGTCAACCCAGTCTTGTGCCCATTTGAGCGTTGAGAGGTTTACCTTGCCAGAATTTATCTTTAAACACCATTCTTGCAGGAACCATGAAAATAAATGGCGAGAAGAGATTTTACACAGCTGAAGTAGTTGGCCCGCAGCACATCGCTGCGGTGCGCGAGGCTGGGCCCCAGTCATGAGATACATATCTGTAACGCTGACGTCAAGTAATTAAAGTCCCAGAATCGTGCGTGACTTCCAAAATTGGCCTTGCGCATTGAGTCGGTGCGTTGTTTACCACGCTACTAAGGCCGCAGTGACTATTCTTTTTTAAGCCATCATTATAAATGAGTTTTTCTTGGAACGTAATCGTGCGCGGATAATATTAATGAAAGGAACTCTGTTTCAGCAAGGCAAGGACATGGCAACAATCTTGCTTCACCAGTGATTTGATTCGGTCGTCAGCACCAAACCACGGAGGAAACATTTTAGCAATCATATGCCACTTAGGAAGGAGGCAGGTCGGCCAGTTTTGGTGATTCGTTTCTGGTTGATCGCAGCTTTGCGTAATGCTCGGCTTCATTTTGCCTGTAAAGCAGAACAAAATTATCCCCCTTTCGTTTTCGTTGAGTACTGTGTGCTTCTGACCGCTTGACAGTGGTGCTGCTTGTGCCTGTGTTTTCTTTTTATTCTGCTTTTTTCACAATTGGTGCTCAGTACATCAATGTCAGGCTTCTGTGGACAATCGAACGCCCTCTGCCACTGACCCTGATTCGCGCGCTTCGCAGTGCCCCGGCGAGGAGTGCGTTCCCCTGCACCAGGATCGCTGTTCCAGTGGTTACAGCTGCCAGTTGAACGTGCCGGGAACGTTTCACTTTGGAGGAAAAGGCACCTGCAAGGCCTCTTATGCTGACTGAAGGGCAGCGGGAGAAGTCGGAACCTTCGCTTCAGTTCGGCCGGGTAGTAGACCTTAGGCTCCAAAGCTGACGAAATAAATTTGTCTTAAATGCCACCTGGCTCCGTATTCACTTCATTCGGCTTCCCGGACGGCATTTCGCTTTTACAAAGGGAGCAGCGGAGGAGAGCACACATCGTCTTTTCCGGGCTCTTGAAATTGTTTGGTTTGCTTGGCGGAACACCGTGAAATGTAGGGAGTAAAGAAGAAAGAGGATGTAATTGCATCGCAAAACATTTTAGTGTAGTATTCCCATGCGTTTCAGATTTAGTAAATATGGTTTGCAATCAGACGCTTATAAAGAGGGCAACAGGGTGGAAAAGCAAGATGGCAAGAAGAAAAACGAAGGCGTAAAATGAAGGAAGGAAATGACGGAACGGTTGAGGCGAAAAACCAACCGCAAACACAAGGGCGCCTGGGCGCTATAAACCTTTTCATCCGTGAATCCTTAGTAAGATCAGGACATGTTCTGGGCTGTGATGAGAATGCGCAGATACATCTTCCTGTCGAGTGCGCCAATTGTAGGGCCTCTAGCACAGCCCACTGACAAAATGGAAGCTCGCAGGACCAAGAAATTGAAAATGTCCATAGCTGTCCCAGTCATTAGCACATATCGCTGGTCCTGGGAAAGCGTTTCTCTTCTGATGACTATAAGGGAGAACGATTTGAGGTACAATGGGAAAAGGGCGGCATGCGCACCTACGAGTTTGAAACACGGGCGGAGGAGATGCTTCATCCCCATTACCCGCTCTGTCAGCCACTCAGATAGTGCTACAACATCCGGTTCTTGTTGCCGTGTCCAACCACAGGCGACACTTTTTCTCGAGCTAAAGTTACCCCGAAGAAGACGTGGTTGCGGTTGTGGGTCGAGAAAAATGAGGATAAGTAAACATCTCCCTAAAAGCGCCCAAATCCTGCAGCCTCCGCCTTTACTTTTGGTGATTTATTCACTGATTTTTTACCAAAATCAGAAACAAGAATGCTAGGGCAGAAGCGAAAGCCGCTACCAAAGTACCTGGCCAATTCGTAGCGTAGAGTACAGCAAGGGGTGGCTGCATTCAGTTTCTCAAGCTGAAAGCATGGACAGATACACATAGGGCTGCTTGTGTGTAGGAAGGCGACCGCTTTAAATTGCGGCGGGAAAAATCTTTTGGAGTATCCTTTCTAAGTGTATTACCTGCACGGAATAAAATACCCACAACACCGCCGTATTCCTGAGTATTTCTTTTGTTTTCGCGACCACACTTTGCAGGTGGCACATCTGGCCCTGGGACGATAAAACACTGTTTTTGTATCTCTTTCTCCGCTTTCCTTTATGCCTATTCTGGCGCGAATTACTTCGACAGGCAGGCGACTGCCACATCCCGCCGCCATTTTCCAGTACCCAGACCTCAAGGCATAGGTTCAAAAAATTCTGAAATATTTCGGTTGGCTAAGGCGCTGAATCTACGCTTGAATTGTGAGGCAAGCGGTAACGCAGAGCTCCGGATTACTTTTGACTACCTTGGTATGTTAGACGTGCTTCGAAATCTAATTTCAAACCACGTTAGTTTACAGTTTTTCCCCCATCCCAAGAGCAGCCGCCCGGACCTGTCTAAAACCAAAGCTTTTGTGAACCAGGGGATTTGTAGCACAACCATGGCTAATATTTCTAAACTTCTCCTAGTACAACAGAAAGCTGTCCGCGCTATTTCGAATTCGCGATATGATGCTCACACAACACCAATTTTCCAGAATTACGTGTTCGTCAAATTCACTTTTTATATAATGACACATTGTTCATGCTCTATCAAAACGGCGAAAGGCAAAAACAATTTTATTTTATTTATTTATTTTCACATACTGCAGCCCTTAAGGGCTATAGCAGGAGGGGTTGAAATACAGAGCGGTGAATAGAAGTGCATCTCTTCAGGGAACAAGAAATACAATGTACACCCGTACACACATGGCAATTCTATTCAGAACAAAATGGCGATCCTGTAGTGCAAATGTACATAGAATCATCGTTTAACGTTTAACATCCAATGAGTGGGCACTGCAGACCAAACAACACAACAAAGCAAGGAACCGCTGAATAAACACGATTTTCAAGAAAAAGCTGAAATTGATTTATCCACGCGCTCCTAATCTCAGCCGGCAGTGAATTCCACTGTTCTGTCGGTCTTGGAAAAAAATCTAAATTTGAATATATTTCAAAAGTGTCGCGAACTGGGCCAGTTGCTACATATTCATAGTGGTGAAACAGCGCGCAAGAAACCAGGACAGAAAGAAGAGGACAACAACACGAGCGCTGAATAACAACTGAAGTGTTTATTACACAAGGGAAAAATATTTTTCCCTTGTGTAATTTTTCTTTTCTCTCCTGGTTTTTTGCGCGCTGTTTCACCACTATGAATTTGAATATATTGCTGTGTGTATGAAATGGGGTGAGGTTTAGGGCATGATTATTTCGAGTTATGCTAGGCATAGCATACTTAAGATATCTCTGATCAGAAAGGTGGTTATCTGAGTGAACGATACCATGCAAGAATTTTAGCGAATTGATATCGCGTGGCGTATAAAGTGAGGCAAGGTGTAAAGCTGTAACGGCGGATGTAGGCGGAAAAGTACAGTCATAGCGGCGACAAATGAAAGGGATTGCTGTTTTTACACGGATTCAATTTCTTTGATTCCCTTCTTTTATACGCGCAACAAACGATAGAGGCATAATCAAGAACCGCACGAATTAGTGTTTTGTACATTATTTATTTAGTTTCCTGCGAGGATGCTCTGAGTGTACTTCTTAGGTAACCAAGTTTTTAAAGTTTTTAAGAGATTTGGTGCAGACTGAATTGATATGTTTAGTCCAGGAGAAATTAGTATTGAAAATCACGCCAAGGTATTTATAATATGAAACCCCTTGGAGCATCAGGTCATTGAAAGAGTAGTTGAAAACGGAAGTCTGCAGTTGAAGTTGAAGTTGAGTTTATTTCGCTGATGATACAAAAATATTTTCTTGCCTTCCCGCAGAAACACTCGAAGGACCTTGTATGCGGACGGGGCAGCACAGTGGTCACACAAACATCAATCACCCAATCATCTTATAACAATAGACAGAAAGCAACTGACAGTGCAAGTGAATAACAAAATTGTTCATGAACTGTGCATATAGAAATAAAAAATGAAAAAATAAAAATAAGAGCAGTAAAGCGCTTACATAACGAAGAAAAATCAATACATAACTCAGCATATAGGAGAAGTGAATAACTAATGCCATGATTTTCATGAGTGTCAACCAAGAAGAAAGCACACATAAAAGAACAGGCAATTCAATAAACCACAGTAGAAATAACCTGACAGAGTGACTATACACACTACTCTATGTTTGACTGCACTCAATCATTTATACGCTTTTTCAATTTGCTAGCTGAAGCCACTGAAGGGTCTGTAAGAAATTTATTAAAATCTAAAGGTGCATAGAAGGCTCCTGTTCTCTTAGCATACCCTGTGTAAACTCTAGCTCTAAAAAACGATTTTATGGGACGGAGGTCCCGCGTTTTCTTGTTCTTTATTTTGTACTTATCTAAAAAAGGGTGTTTTGTGAGCAATGTAGCCAGCAGAAGTTTTTGCACTGTCATCATAGAGTGACTACACAGTATATCTCCAATGGCTACCGTACTGCATGTTGATCTATCTATAAACAGCGTTTCTTCCTTTTTCACGAATAATGGTATTTAAAATATTAAATTTCTCTTTTGAAGCCCACCCATAAATTGTTATCCCGTACCTCAATATCGATTCACCCAAAGATTTGTACAGCATCGTTCGTAGACGGACATCAGAAACCGTTCTTAATTTATAAATAACACTACAAACTGCTCTTAGTTTTCGCGTAATGTGCTCGATATGATTGATAAATGAAAATTTGTCATCGAGGAAAAGACCTAAATATTTTACTTTTGTGAGGTAATTCAGGGATGGACATGTACAATCGTTGCAAGGATATTCATGAAGAAACAGTTCAAACGAAGAATCAATTTTTCTGTATGGGCTGTGATAACAGGTTAATTGGGTTTTATCACGATTAATAAAAATAAAGTTACTCTGAAACTATGTAATTAATTTAGAAATATTTTCTTGCATTAATTTTATTCCAGCTATGTAACACTCACTAACCAATAAAGGTGCCGTGTCATCTGCGTACTGGAATATTTTGGAATGTAAAAATAACTGAGCCTAATCATTTATGTAAAAATTAAACAATAAAGGTCCTAAAATTGACCCTTGTGGGACACCATACTTCTATGGTAACAAGTCACTATTAGTGTCATTAATCCTTACCATCTGATATCGCTCTTGCAAATAGCTTAACAATAGTTTTGCACATACTCCGGGAAATCCGGAACAAGATAACTTATTTATTAACACAGTATGGTCTATTGTATCGAATGCCTTTTGTAAATCTAAAAAAGACCGACTACAACTTTATTACTATCGATTCCCTCATTTACATAGTCTGAAAGGTCTTCAAGTAGTGTGGTTGTACTTTTAGCCTCGCAAAATTCGTATTTGGTATTTGATAGAAGCTTGTACTTTTCACTAAATGAAGTCATCCTTTCATAAATATTTTTTTCCAGCAAACACGACACCGCAGGTAATATTGAATGGGTCTATATTTATCATACCGTTGCTTCAGGCCGCCTTTGTAGATAGGTCTTATTATTTTTGAAGCTGTTTGGAGCTGTCTTATTATTATGTTTGAAGCTCTCTGATTATCATTGAAGCTGTTTTAAGGAAATTGTTATTCATTTGCCATGTATCACACCAAGAGAACAAGGCACTAAACGAGTCATTCAGAAGGTGGTGATATTGAATGGAGGTAATGGTGTTGTACAAAACACAGTCATCGGCGTAGAGGCGTAATTTACAGGTAATTGATTGCGGCAAGTCATTACTAAAAACCGAAAAAAAATCAAAGGAGCAAGAATGGACCCTTGTGGTACACCTGATGTGATTTGCCAGACTAAAAGGTAATGTATTGGGAGCGATTACACAAAAATTTGGCAATTAGATCTACTAGACTGGATTTTTTTAGGATGGCACCAAGTTTATTAAGCAACTTAGAATGAGGAACAGTGTCGAAAGCTTTTGCCAATTCAATGAATATTACGTCGACCTGGTAGCCGCAATGAAGTCTTAAAGAAATGTCATGGGTACATTCTGTCGATTGAGTTAAAGTGCTGAATCCCCTTCGGAAGCCATGCTGCAGATTGGATAAAACGTTTCTAGTCTCAAGAAAGTCGATTATATGTTTATAAATGACGTGCTCCAACAACTTGCAGGAATGTGATGTCAGCGAAATGGGACGATAGTTTGGCAAAAGCTGCTTATCACCAGACTTATAAACCTGCCGAACCTTGGTCAATATCCGGGCACTGGAACAATACCCGAAAACAAAAACTTCTGAAATATAAGGGTAACGTAACACGATGTCCATAACGAATACCGAATTAAAAGGCCGTTTGGAATACCATCAAGACCGTCTCCCTTTTTTGCGTTAGGTTCAGAATGCCTGCATGACTGATCAGAACACCTGCATGACTGATAGTGTAGTGAGCAAGCAGAGACTGCTGCCCCAACCACAAGAACGTTTGTTGAAACGATAGCGTGGCTTAAATAGTTCGGCGCCGATGATTATCGGCGCTCGCAAAAAGAAAAGGAACGAAGTAAAGGTGCATGCTCGCCTGCCCGTCCTGCGCGTCCCGACACGACATCACTTGGCACCATATCACATCGCCAGCTTGTCGCTCGTCCTGCACGTCACCGCACGACGTCACTTGGCCCAATATCACATCCCTCCCTCCTAGTCATATAGGCCGTATCGTTGTACTGGACGACGCTGGCGAGAAGAACGCCTCAATGCGGGCGTCTCGGCCGCGGGTGACCTCGCACCCAGAGTTGACGGGTCCGAAAGGGAACCCACGGCTTCCGGAGGGCCAGGCGCCAAACCGGGCGTTCCCGGCAGGGCAAACGAAGTTCTTGTCCCACCTGTTAGAGTTGTTAGTTCCGAGGCCCTTCGCACGTGGTTCCGATGGCGTCGATGGATACTTCCTCCGGATGTCTGGACCTCGTACATGACGTGACCACGACGCCATAGCACCAGAGCAGCCAACCACTTAGGACCTCGGCAAAAGTTCCTTGCGTAGACAGAGTCACCCCACTGAAAGCTTTGTTACGGTGGCAGCCGCTTGCATTCCACGTCCATCGAATGGACCTCTCCCGGGGTACGTCACGCGGCGGCCGTGACGTCACGGCGAGCGCACGTGCTGGGTGTGACCGGGAAGGTGGTTGGCAAAACATTCGGACCGGCGCGCGGCGCGTATGCAATGAGGCTGCATTAGACGCCCGCAAAAGTGGAGTTTTTGTTCATGTGTTGGCTTGTCTGGTGCCGGTGGGCTGCTTTACTCTCGGCTACGCAAATCGTGCGAGGAAAATCAGCGGCATTAGACTTTTCCGAGTCCCCAAAGAGGTAAATTCGGCGTGTATTGCGGATACGCGCAATGTGCCGAAGAGGCTAGCAGCCAAAGCAGCGACATGGTCTGCTCTTACTCATAGCAACATTACAATTCTCGAACTTCTGCTGTTCTTGAAAGCGCAGTCATACCGTCTACATTGAAAGCGCAGTCATACCGTCTCCGCGCTGATTCGTGCTATGAAATGATGCTGTTTATCAACCATCTGCTATCATGAAGCACCAGCCCAAATTTGGTCCAGTGAAATAGTTCCGTGGGTAAGGGGCAGGGGCTTGCTGCGAAATATTGTCATGTTTTAACGAGGTAGAGTACTGTATTAAAAAGACAATCTGCTAGGCGACGCGAAATAACTGTTTCGACGAGGGATCCGCGATAGACGCCTGCCGCCGGATCGACTACGACAAGTTCGGTCGTATGGGGGAATCTTTTCAAGACGAACGAAATTCATTGCTTGTAAATGAAATAAATTTTAATCTTGAGCAATTATATTCTGCCTTGAGGATGCGACAAAATCGAGATGCTTGCCGTGCTCACATATAGCATCATTCCTTCGGCGCGAGATGGGCCGCTCACGCAACTCGCGAAAACTAGAAAAATCTGTTTTCCTTAAGCGAACGAACTCAGTGAATGCATTCTTTTGCTGCGGCCTCCCGACGCTGGCGTATGCAGCGGGCGTACAAGGACACTAACTTTAACTGTCATGAAATATTGACTACCGATAATTATTTCAGTGTCACTGTCGCAAGCTTTACGCACTAACCATACGTGGCTGCTATGTTACTCTCAAAATGACGATTAACCGTGTCGCGATTTCACTGGAGAAAAAGGTAACAAAACAATCAGTCGGTTACGTAGAACACATCATCGCGATATTTTTGTTGGATTAATTTTTGGCTTCTACTCTTTATATTTTTTGTTTCGTTGCTGCTTATTTTACTTTTTAATCCTATCAGCTTTACCTTTCTTTTTTCCCCTAGACGTGAAATCGTGCGTACGCCCTCCGGGCGACGCAAAGGGGCCAAGAACCGGGAGCGTATACGCTGCCGAGGCACCGCGCTCAGCTTAAGCCGACCTCGAAAACAACAATGAATGAGCTTTCCTTGGTATGTGTCTGAACACAAAGCACATTAAAACATTTTGGGATTGCGTCGCAACAGCACCAACCTTCAGAATGCCTCGTTTAAGCTGGTCTTTCGCGCACTGATTATCCGAAAGCGTCACGCGTTAGTTGACCGTACGGTATACGGAAGTGTTGCGGAGGTTGTATATGCGGAAAGCTACATCGAGGTGCTGCGGCCGCAGCTAGGATAGCTAGACCCCCACCTGCAATGTAGAAGGCCAGTGGCGGCCCGAACCAATGGCAAATCGTTCCTCTCGAGCTCCGCGCCGCCGGGACGGGCCGTCGGTGCAGGTGCGTTTTGCCAACCGCCGCCGCACTTCGCGGCCGCCAGCAGGCGCCACCCGTCGCGCACATGCGCTTCGTGACGTCACGGTGTTTACATACAGGGAGAGGTCCATTAGGGTGAAGTTTTGACAGGTCCGACCGCAGGTTCCTTCCCAGCAAAAGCTCTGCTGGTGCCTTACCTGACTCAGAGTGTGGCGGGGAATGTTGCTTGAACAAGAAACGAGACACCTGTCACGGTAGAGCGCCCTGGCTCTGTGTTCTTAGTGCACATTTTAGCTTCACGAACCATGCGCTCTGCTCTCCAATTGCTTGCAGGGTGGTAGGGAGCAGTGTGCATGTACTCAATGCCATTCAACTTCAGAAAGGACTGCATATCCCGGCTGGTAAACGGCGTGCCATTATCTGAAACAATCAAATCTGCCAGTTCGTATGTTGCAAACATCTTACGCAGCCACTCGATCACGGCAGATGAGTGCTTTGACGTTATTGTTTCCACCTCAGCCCAATTCGAGAAAGCATCAACTACCACTAGAAAAACGGTACCATCGAGAGGACCCGCAAAATCGATATGCACTCGGCTCCACGCTCACTCCGGTTTCGTCCATGAATGCGTTGGCGCTTTCAGTTTCAGTTTCAGTTTATTATTCGTTCAAAATAACAAAGTTCACAGTCAGTAGTATCCAGACGAGGGTCCCAAAGTCGGGCGACTGCAGCGGGACCCTCGGTTAATAATAACATTGAAAAGATTAATTATACAGCAAGCAGAATTACATAACGAAAGTGAATAGTGAAAGTACTAGAAAACAACAACAAACATATAAGCATCCTCAATGCGACAAAGCGCATAGTAATCAGTTACACAAACAGACATAAGTATGTCATAAGATAGAAAACCTAAATTTACAAACATTTTCTAATTACGGGCACACTTTAACATCAGAACTAATTATTGTTGTCAACCTAGTTATACAAGATGAAGTTTTTAAGTTCATGTTTGAATGCATGCAAAGAAGATGATGATTTTAGAGTATAGGGCAAGCTATTCCATAATTTAATCACCGTGAAGGACGATGTCGTTTTGCCATAGTTGTTGTTACATTTAGGTAAAAGAAAGTTGTGATTGTGGGCGAACCTAGTGCTATTGGTGTTAGTGAGTAATCTAGGATCGATTAAATCCAACGCAAGCTGTTTGTTAAGCTGTTTAAATAACATTATGGTTAAGTGAAAGTTAAACAAGCCAGACACAGTAAGAATGCACTTAGCCTGAAGGAGTGCAGTAGCATTAGAATAAAATGAACTGTTGGTAATAATGCGTATGGCCTGATTCTGAATGTGCTGTACGGACGAAAGATGGGTGTTATATGTATTTCCCCAAGACGTAATGCCATAGGTGATGTGACTATGTATAAAGGCAAAGTATAAAGGCAATAAGGCTTCAAGTGAAAAAAATGGACGAGATTTGATGAGTGTTCGTATACCAAATGCTGTTTTTTGTTTAACGTAAAGAATGTGATTAGTGAACTTCAAATAAGGGTCCAATTTTATTTGAAGTTCACTAATCACATTCTTTACGTTAAACAAAAAACAGCATTTGGTATACGAACACTCATCAAATCTCGTCCATGAGCTCGTCTCGTGAGCCGAAGCGACGTCGCTTCGGCTCACTTCGCCTGTTCTCCTGGCACGCCTTGCAGTGCCGCACAAATTCTTTGTTCTGTGCATCCATCTTAGGCCTCCAAACGTAGGACCTCGCGATACCTTTTATTGTCGTAACTCCCAGGTGGTTACAATGCATCAAGATGAGGAAACGTTTTTTCAGCACCTCGGGGATTACCACGCGGTTTCCCCAAACCACACGATCACGATGCATGGACAGTTCGTTCTGTTTTATCGTGTATGCACCGAAGTCTTTCGGTACCATTTCCTTTGGTCAGCCGTGGATGATTCATTTCCTTACTTCCGATAGCCGGCTGTGTTGCGACGTGCAGCAAGCAACTTCTGCGGCGGTAATTGGCAGGTACTCATCAGCTTCGAAAAGCAATACGTCGCCTTCCTCCAACCGAGGAAGGCGACGTCGCTTCTGCCTCCAACCGAAATGCTAAAACCGGGAGCCTGCTCAAGCAATCCGCGTTCGCGTGATCCTGAGTTTTGCGGTAGTCAAGCTGGTATTCGTACGCCGACAGCATTAGGCTCCATCGTAGCATGCGTGTTGACAGAACATTCGGTATTTTTTTCTCTCGCCGAAATATTCTTAGAAGCGGTTTGTGGTCTGTGAGAACAGCAAATTTTCGACCTGCTAGGTACTGGTGAAAGCCACGCTCTCCAAACACCGCGACTAATGTTTCTCGGGGTTTTTGAGCATAATTACGCTCAGCCTTCATTAGCGTTTTTGATCCACAGGCAATGAATAGCTCATTTCCCTTCTCGTCACAGTGTGCAAGTACTGCACCCACACCCACCGGAGACGCATCCCACGACAGTATCAATGGAGCACTTTTGTTGGAATACACCAGCAAGGACTGCGATGTTTGCAATTTTTTAGGCCTTCAAACGCACGTCCGTGCTCTTCGCCCCACTTCCAGGTAGCATTGGCAATCAAGTAAACGGTAAAGCTTCTCGGCTATTTCGGATCTGCCCCCCCCCCCCCCCCCCAAGAAAAAAAAAATTGCAAAAATTTCCCATACCCAAGAATGCCTGGAGTTCCTTTTTGTTATGCGGTGCCGGGGCTTTATGAATGGCTTTGAGTTTCACCTCGGAAAAATAGATGCCACACTTATCAATGCAATGATCAAGGAACTGGAGACTGTCATGACACAACTCGCATTTGTTGACTTGCACTCTGAGTCCAGCCTGATCCAGCCCCTGAACCCAGCTGATCTTTTCGAAACAAACTAAATAACGAGCTACGAAAAGCCAAATCAAACTATGCGAAATCAAACTATCATCACCAGTCATTTACCTCTTACCCCACAATGACAGCCAAATTATGCGGAAAAAACTAAACTGCATGATGAACCTCAACCCCAACTCACTTCAGCAGATTAAAATTGTAAGAAATGGTGTTACCATACCGGAGCAACGACTTTCAGATACCTTTAATGTTCATTTTACTACTCTGATGGCACTCCTGTCAGTTACATGGCCTTCCGCCATATTAATTCGTTTTGCACCGACAGTATCTTCTTGCAACTTGCCAACGTGGCTGAGATTATTAAACTTTTTGCAGAAATAAAGAACAGCACCACTCGCGAAGATGATCGACTACAAATGAGGTGACTAAAGTTTGTACTTGATGTTATCGCACGAATAATAACATACGTTTATAACTTATGCTTATCTACAGGAGTTTTTCCGCGAAAAATGCAAAATGGAAGACTTTCAGCATTGTTCAAAAAGGAGACAGAACTGATATTTCCAATTATAGGCCTACATTCGTATTGCTTTTATTTTCTAAGTGCTTGGAGAGACTTATTTTTTTACCTTTGTCTGATTTTTTAGAAAGTAAAAATCTTATAACTCAATATCAGTTTGCATTTCTAAGAGGCATGAGTACGCAACTCGCTGTGGTAGAAAAAAAAGAATTCATACTAAAATCTTTGAGGATAATTTATTTACTCGGCGGGTTCTCATAGCTTTTAGCAAAGCGTTTGACTATATAAATTGCGACATTCTACTTCATAAAATACTTCATTACGGTATTCGAGCCGGCGCCCACGATCTCATAAAATCATGTCAACCACCCCAGTCAGTATGTGGAAGTCGACGGTATTTCCTCTGAACTCAAGCCTATCAAATTAGGCTGGCCCCAAGGCACCATATTAGGGCCTCTTCTCTTCAATATTTATGTCAATCATATCGTTAATGTTAATTCCTCTACCAAATATGTAATCTATGCCTATGACACGACGTTACTCTTCTTATCCAATTACTATAAATACTTAGGAACCACTACCAATTCGTCTAGGCAAAAATATATGAATGGTCCATTGAAAATGGCCTAACGATTGACAGAAATAAGAATAAAACAGTTTTATTTAGAGCCAAAAACAAGAACGTAAGTCTTCAAAGTGACATAAAAATAAACCATTGTAATCTTGAAGTGGTGACTGGGTATCATTTTTGATCAAGATATGTCATTTAGTAGCCACACCAGTTACCTTGCTGGGAACCTCTCGCAGATCTCGGGTCAAGTGTTTGCCATTAAATCCCTTCCTCTCAAAGTAAAGCTACTTATTTACCATTCTCTGTGCGCCAGTCACTCCAACTATTGTATTGTTCTATGGGGCACGACTTCTGCTACTAATATTAACCGTGTGTTCTGGCTCCAGAAAAAAAATTATACGCTGTGTATGTAATGACACATTTGATACACAAACTTCAGCTTCATTTTCACGATTTGGAGTAATTCAATTTCCCAGTTTATATAATTACCAACTGCCGACCATGTTTATTAATTTGCGCAGCTCTACACAACGTAAAATATGCTGCCTAGGAAACCCACGACCTACTGTGCCCGAGAACAGCACAAGATCAGCATAAACGTTGCATGCACCTTTCGTCCGAACCAGTAATGGCAAACAAATGATCCGCTACACTCTTCCAGCATTATTATATACCCATATATTAAACAAATTGAATTAATATTCTTATACAACCGCTCAACTGAAAAAGTTGTACATACATTGCTAAATTGCAGTGAATTGTGTACTTTGTGGGTTACTATGTTCCTGCTTACTACGTTAGCATGTTTTTTCTTGTCATGGTAAAATGATGGAGTTCTATGAGCTCACTTTGTACACGCCCAATCGTGCGTGGTTTTTCTGTTAATGTACTTTAATTAATTTCTCCTCCGTCCCTCGCTCGGCCATGCGTGGTAGTTTTTAAGTGCACTTTCACGTGTACTCATGCTTGTTTATATATATGCATTGTATATGTATATGTACAGTTCTTTTTCTTACGTTTTGCATATTTTCGTGGCACTTCCGCTCTGCTGCTGCAACTTACACGGGTTGTAAGGACCAGTCAAATTCTTATGTGCACCTTTTAGGTCGAGCCTGTTCCCTCCGCCGATGTGTGGGCGCCGCTGTGCGGCGTCCACACCCCCACTGCGCATGCCTGGCCAGGCACCTCTGATGATGATTGTGGCAAGATGCCCTTGGGATTGGCCAACCAAACAATCCACCACGAGATAGCGTCGCCTTCAATCACCGTCGTCATCTGCCGGTAGGGGAACCCTGAGTAGTTTGCGAGGCATTCCTCCTCTCCTCTCCGAGGCTCCTCTCCTCTACGGCATTCGTCCTCTCCTCTCCGAAACTGCTCTCCTCTCCGAGATTGCGCAATGACTGGCAACACCTGCGGCTCCACGCGCGAAAATGCGAAGCAGCTTATGGTTAGAGACGCGACGGTAGCCGCTGCATACTCCGCTGGGGGCGCCACTGTAGTTCCGCGGTATAAATGACGCGCGCGCGCGCTCTGCTCCCCTCATTCTCCTCCCGCAACGCCGCGATCAAACTGAAAACTAATTAGAACTTGAGTCGACCCCATGGCTGCTTCGCATACTACTCCGGGTTCCCTTACGGGTAGATGGTAAATTTTTCCCCCTTTTTCCCCCCAAAAGTTGTACAGTTCATAGAAAATTACTATTAGCGTATTTACTCGACTAATGATCGCACAATTTTTTCAAAAAAATTGATGCAAATTTATTGGTGCGTTCATTACGCGGGGTAAATTTTTCCCTAAACATTTTGAGCACAGAAAACGCAAGCGAGTTGTTTGTGAAGATATTTGCGATAGGTCTCATGTTCATATAGAAAATATAAATACAAACATAATAAAACTCCGCACACGACGGCCAGCCGCTTCGTAAAGTGACGCAAAATGCAATGTTTTCATGAATTTAGCAACCCGTCGGAACAAGTTTGCTGCGTGGTGACAACAGTCCGACCAATAAGTTGCAGCCACAATCACAGCGTGGGACATCAAAACAGACATGGCTGTCGACGCCGCAACCTGAGCGCGCTTTTTTCTTTGTATTGTGAGTACATTATGTGCAGCTGTGAGAGTTTCTTCCGTATCAATACTGAACGCATACCTGCCAATATCGTTCATATCGGCAAGTCTGCCGCAATAACGTAGCCATGTGCTCTGTGGAAAGAAGGAAACCGAGGTGCGCACGACCATCACCACCTAGACTTGGCACACGTACGACATATTGCTGCGGCTAGTTCTGGGTGTGTTCATTGCGCTGAAATAAAAAGAAATCGAACTTTGACAACAAATTTCAGGGGTGCGATCATTACGTGACTGCGATCATTATGCGAGTAAATACGGTACTATTACTGATACCAGAGGCAAATGCCATACAACTTAATATTGCGCTTTATATGCGCACTTTTTGTCTCCGCAGAATCTTTGCAACACTCCTAACGAAAAAACTATAGCTCCAATTAGAACGATTTTAATGAGAGCGATTTTATTTGTTATCACACTGCTATGAGTTCCATGCAACAAGCAAGAAAAAAGCACGACACTAGTCATTCAAGAATAATTAAACTTTATTAATGTTCTCGTGGTTTCTCAGTGCAGGCAAGTGAATAAGCAAGGGGAACACAGTAAAAACAGAAAATCCGAAAACCGCAGCAACATTTTTCCCGCCTTTGTGTAGTCGACTCCAAGGCGGTACTTGAAATTATATTACGGTTTACCATGCCAAGCGTTGCTGTCACGTCTGCTTCATGAACAGAGTATGGACAGCAATTCACGTTGTGATGAATGTATTTCAGGTCAGTGACCATGAGAGGATCCACGGCCATCGGTGTTGCACCCCGAAACACCCCATGAGCTGAGGCCGCTAACCGAAAATTGCGTCGACGGCCGAGGGAACGACCCACGAAGACAAAGAAGGCCACGACAAAGGTCATTGGCTTTGCTTCGTATTGGCGTTCCTTCATAGGTTTTCGGTCTTCGTGGCTGGAGTTTCTTTGCTGGCGAAGTAGCCCGTAAAACGTTGTCGGCAACACTGGTGTAGCTGGAAGCTGCGGACGCGCCCTCTGGGGGAGGTAGATGCCGACATGGTTTGCCTCGGGGACCTGCGGAGGAGCGGCTGGCAGACAAAACGGATGAGGTGGCATCTCTCTGAAGACGGTACTCCGAAAGATGATAATGACTTTAATGAAAAAGGTCCTTCAAAAATCGCTAATAAGCTAAAGCTTATTGCGCTACTTGTCTGCATTTGATTTTGTATGTAACGAGGGCTCTAACGAGGGAGCGGATCGCGGGGTTGAGTTTTGTTGGCTGCCTTTCCTAGTCGTATCTATCCTCTACACCCTTGGTGGGTATCGGTATGCAGCTTGTAAACCAGTGGTATATCCTAAGTTACGGGTTAAGAATAAAAGCAACGAAAAGGGGTATGATTAAACTCACAAACTTAGACGCCCTTCTTTTGCACCGGCAGCAAAAAAACATGTCTACACTAAGCTTGGTTGACTGCTAAAAACAAAGAAATGAAACCACAAAACAAGGACAACCCATAGAAATTGAACATGTTGCCGAGATAGTTATAGAATGGTATTAATGAAATGCATTGAAAAATGTTGCGCAATAAACAAAGAATTTATCATTTTTTGCTCTGTAAATGAAGTATCTGCCGCTGTCATTAAGAATGAACGTATTGCCACAGTTCCAACTAAGTCACTCCCGGTCATTGTAAGAATTTTACAGGTATTTTACAACGTGGTCTTGATAGTGTGGTGGGTAATGTAATCATACTAGAAATGCGTACGATCATTAACCTCTGGATAAAAAAGGAACCAGGGACCGACACACAACTAGCGACAAGAAATTCAGGCTGCTCTGCTAATGACCAAAAATTCATTTTCAAAAATTCCTGCCTGAACCACTCCGTATGCGACCGCAACATCTATTTTTCAGATAGGAAAGGTAAGGAATGTCTTGCGCGATGCAGGCCGGAAAATAAACCGCGTTTATTTATAGTAACACGTGCGCTTTTTTTTCATTTTTAAATCATTATTCAAGGGCCACGTTGCACTCTTGGGACTTTGGGAACCTGGTATGTACATTAGACTGATTGTATTCTAAAACCGTTGAAAGTACTAAAAAGAACTGCAGCTGACATTGAAGCTGAATGAGGAAGCAGTGACACCAGCGCGCGACAGCTTCCGTTTTCCCTCCTTTGCTGCGTTTGCGCAGTTTAACAGCAGTCATGCACGCCTTGATCTGCGACACCTAAACCACTCTGTAGCCTGCACCATGATGCTCTCGTGAGTTAGGTAACTGACAAAATCTGGATCACCCTGTCTGTCTGTCTGTCTGTCTGTCTGTCTGTCTGTCTGTCTGTCTGTCTGTCTGTCTGTCTGTCTGTCTGTCTGTCTGTCTGTCTGTCTGTCTGTCTGTCTGTCTGTCCGTTCATCCGCCTGTCTGCCTGTCCGTACATCGGTACGTCTGTCCATCTGTGTGTATGTATCATCCCGTTTGTGCCCCCAAACTCAGAGCGAAAAATTATTCTTGGGTCCTCTGCCTAGTTCGCAAATGACTTACTCACAACTGGTGAGTCCATTATCACCCACAAAGGCTAAGCAGCACGGACGTCTAATCGCCTGGCTGGCTCACGGAGGCGAAAAGAGAAAACGCCCGTATTTTCGAGATTTCGGGGCGCATTAAAGATCACCTGGTGGCCGAAATTAATCCGGATACCTCCACTACGGCGCTCCTCATCTCCTGTGTAGAGTCGGCGCGCGCATAAGAAATCGATCAACTACGAAAAGCCTGGAAGGTTCGCGAAAAATTATTGACATGGAAAATTTATTCTCGCGGACACCTTAGCATAAGCAACAATAGTCAGCTGTTCTGCCAGAACTGAGGAATTTTCCATGCATCACGCTAACCTGAACAAGTCGATTTTTTTCCAATTAGACTGGTTGCAGTGCGAATTGAACGAGTGTTCTCATCTCGGCTCACGGATATGTTCTGCAATTCAAAAGGAATGTTCCTCTCTTAGTAAGCTGCTAATGCCGGCGGCTCTAGACATATTGTTACGTGGCGGCAGAAGGAATGAGGCGAACCATGGAGGATGACGACGCGATCTATTTACAGTACGAGATGACCTGTTTACATTATTTACAAGGCAGCTGTTGCAGAGCGTTTGCTCAGGCTGCACGCCCCACACACAGCTCTTCTTCGTCGTTCTTCATCGGGCCCACAGCGGCGCATACCCTACTGCGCCCTTCTTCGTCTCCTCGTGACATAGCCCCCGCGTCGAAGGCGACCGTCCCGGTCGAGATCACAAGAAATGTTCTGATGCGTTGAGGATGCGACTGAGAGAAGAGACGGGAAATGTTCTGACCGCCACGGATTACGATGGTTCGATGAGCTGCGGCCCCTGGACAGCGTTTCCCGCCGATGGAGCGAAGCAGTGGCCAAAGCCCTTGGAGCTCCGCCGCAGAACTGGGCAGGGGATTGGCGTCGTCGTATGGCTGGGTCACGGCTGGTCACGTCGGAAGTTCACGGCGGGTCATTGGCTGGGGAAAGAGGGCTAGGGATGGTCATGTTCATGTCTCACCGGGGCTGGGGCGGGCCGACGGGATCCAAGAGGCTTGTAGCAATAGCTTCGGGAGACGAGACCGGGCGAGGCTGAGGCCGCGATGGGGATCGAGACCCCGCACCTCCCCCATAAGATGTTACGAGGAAGGTGCAAGGGATACTGGTGTATTCGCAGGTATTTACACAAAATCAGTCCCAGTAGAAATAGTCACCAGTCCGGCAAGATGGCTGCAATACGAGCGAGAGACAAATCCTCGTCTTCCTCTTCGTTCCCTGTCAGCGATAGGCACATAGCCCCATGGTCTCTCAGGCGGCAGCCATGAGGTTTCACCACATCATCCTCGGAACAATATTGTTCGCGGTAAAACAGTCATCGTCAGAGCATCCTATATGAGTACAATGCAATGACTCACATCACGAAAATTCAAAAGCAGCTCTAGGCAAGCCGTAGGTGCAACGACACATGTATATCACTGATAGCGCTGCTTATTATTGTTAAAAAACAAGAAAAGGGCAACACGACCAATTCATCAATTGAGTCAATATCGTGAGCCAGAATTAAACTGCGGAATACAATATGGGAGGATTATGATGAAACTGTATATATACTGTTCCGTTTTCCGCTCGTTTTAGGCAAGCACTGAACGTCCAATGTCCCAAACAAACTGTAGCAAGTCGATATGTTGCCGGCTACCGGTAGTTCAGTAGGTAGGGATATTTTGCCGGTACTCGTTGTCCAGGCTTACAACCTTGTGATTGGTTTGCGTGCCTCAGCACGTAGAACAGTCAGGCGTAGTAAGCGTGGCGCAGTGGTTGCGCTTGTGCTATGTGTTCGCGAAGTCGGAATTTCAATCACACCTACTTGAATCTCTCTATTTTATTTCCGAAAACTCTTGTTCAATATTTTATTCTTCGCTCTGTTCGCGGTGTTTAACTATTCAGAAACTTGCTTCTAGGTAATACACATCCACACGGCACTGTTGCGGAATTGCCTTTGTGGGAGACCTAGCTGCCTTTATAGGTGGGGTTACGTTAGGGTTGGTTAGGTAAAATGTTTGCTTGAAATATGCACGAATAATTCATGCACGAAAAAATTCAGCTGCGCCGGGGACGGTGCAATACAGACTGCGGGCAAAAAAATTCCGGCAGGGTGGTGACATGGTCGCTACCAGCCAATGGTGGCGCAGTGCCGGCAACATTTCTCCCATCGTACTTTGCTGGCTGCCAGTACCATAAACAGTTCCTTAATTGTATCAGCGAAATTCAATCACAGAGTATCCCATCGCAGCGGACAAAGTGTGCGGGCATTTCATGTTCGCAAGTCTCTGCCGAGCCAGCTATTGCGGTCGATCACTTACTGCTCAGCCATGGTGTAGGTTGAGGTGGTTGAAGCCAGGTCAGCAAGATGCTGATGATGGTGAAGGCGCCAACGCTGGCTACGAAAACACCGGTGGGGCTTCTCTGTGCGCCACTGGCGACGTCGCGCACATTTGCTCTAGCCTGCTAAAGCGCTTTCTTCCCACTGGGTGGCGGTGATGCGAACGCTGACATGTCTGAACCTGTCCGCTTTCTGGGAAAATATGGTGCCTGCTTTCTGCTCGGTTCCTCTTCTCCTCTGGAGTAGTGGCATATGCCCACGGAGGGGATTGGCCAGACCTTGATGTTAGTTTAATCAGTTAGAAATGTGGGCTTTCAAACTGAACAACAATTATTGGTGAAAGATAAAAACATACACTGCGTGTTGGCAGGGGAAGACTAATGATAGCATGGACCAGCGGGAGAGTCTTCCGGTGGCCATGACACATCCCTGAAAAGCAAAGCCAATTTCTCTCCTTGCTTTGTCTAGGCTGCTATCGGCGAATGAGAGCAGTACCGAAGTTTTTAAATCAAGTCCAAGGCGTTCGAATGGGACAGTAAGGTAATTTCTTCTGCGCTCTCAGTAACCGCAACAGTCAAACAAAAAGTGTTCTAAGGAATCGGGTGGATAACAAGACAGCCATCCGTCGGCTATTGCCAATTTAGAGTAGCTAAATTATGAGTTTAGACGTTGTCTAGAGTGCCGTCCGGCGGTACTAGCAGCACTCCACTTATTCGACGTCTACCGGCACTTCGATTAAAAAATGGCGCGTCTGGCAGTACTTCGGCCTCCGGTAATGTAACGTTGCATCAGCTAACGTAACGTAACTTAACCAACCAAAAAAATAATTTTAAAGACATAAAAATAACATAAGCCATGCAAAGATAGTTAAAATTTTACATATAAAAAATAACGGAGCCAGAGCCTGGCTCAAAACACCGCTCTTATAGGAACAGGAGGCCAAGACGGAACGTCTGCACCACATCAACTTTTTTTCTTTATTGGCGGTCTTCGACAGTAACACAAGACACCAGGTACAATAAACAAAGAAAAGCCAACAATAATGCCTCCATGCCATCAACTACCAGCGTCGCCTTTTATAATTTCCTCAGAGCCATAAGGGGTTCAATCTTTGACAACTACTCAAGCGGAGATTTCTTTGCTCTCTGAACGTCAATGAACTCCGAAGAATTTTCCCCAAAAAGCTGACGCGCTGGTAGTCTATCTATATCAAAATGAAACCAGGCCATGCGCGAACGCCAAGTACTGTGCAAGCACAACATGACACTGTCAAATGGCACAATGTCTTCCCTATCGATGCACAAAAACCGCATGTTGTGTGGGCGGAGTGAAAAATCTTTCCGAACTGTCCTTTGGAGGACATCCCAAAGGAACACCGCTGCCCAATAATGAACAAAGACATGCTCCACAGTTTCGGGATTTTTTGCAAATGGAGCAGTCGCTTCCCCATTGAACCAACAGCCCCCTTTCTTTCATACAAGTTGCGACTGACAGTGTACCAGTGTACAATTTAAAGAAGAAAGACTTTGCTCTAGCTGGTGTTTCCGTTCGATTCCCTCGTTTTAACACGTCTTGTCCTGGGCATTTGGTGTGTATAGCTGTACACAGTTGCACGGGGAAGACTGCGTCTTATACATCCTTATATACTTTTTTCCGGGTTACATTCGCCAGATATTGCATTAAAAAGGGGTTGCCATAAATCAGAATGACAAACAACTTCCTTTGAAATATCAATAAACACCACTTGGTTGGGAACTTGAAGAATCCACAAGTCGCGGCAAAGCACGCATTAACCTTACTTGCATTTCAGTGCTCAAAAAAGGGTCCTGTACATCACGCAAAGACAAAAAACTCTCACCTCCCCTCGCGGGAACCCCTGTGTAGATGCGACGCATAGGCGGAGCGGCGAAGGGACCGCGTTTTATAGCGCGCATAACGTTGAGGGGACTGCGTAAGCCGGTCCCAGTCGATGACGACGTGGGCGTACTTGTAAAGCGGCGTGGACTCTAGGTGTTTGAGCCAAGCGTGGATGTTGCTTCGCCGGAGAACGGCACACCGGTTATATGCGCAGCGCGCCCGAAGGAGAGGAAACCGCGGAAGAGAGAGTACTGCACATGCGCCTGCCCCAGCGCCTCTGCCGCGGCTATGACGCAACATGCCGCGGATATTACGCAACACAATCCAACACAATCCGCTTTAATCCAATCCAATCCAAATCCAATCTAATACAAGCCAAGCCAAGCCAAGCCAAGCCAATTCAATGCAATCCAATCCAATCCAATTCAATGCCCCTCGCGAGAGAGTGTTCGCTATCGGAGAGGAGAGGGGGTGAGCGGCGGAGAGCGCAGCTAGCGCGGCGAGAAGAATGGGGGAGGGGCGGACAACGCCGACGACGCCGGAGGGACAAGGCGAGTGAATCAGATTCTCTGCATCTAAAATCGGTTTGCGAGCTGCCGCACAAATAGGTACGTGAACCATAAACCGCCGTCACAAGTTCACCGAAACAAATTCGCCCTACTGCTCCTCTACAAAGTGGACCCCCACACAGCAAATATGCAGTGTAGTTTCTGGACATTCAAACGTGAACAAACCAATGTTTTCATCATAAATCAAAGCTTTGCACGAAGACGATATTACAAGTCATGGTTCTCGCGGACACTAAGAATCCCATTACTTTTCATTTTCACCACACCAACACACGCTCTGGCCTGCGTTATTCCTGCTTTAAATATTCCAATGCCGTGAGAGCGCACTCCAGCCATGAATGTAGCGCTGAGCTGGAGCGCCACCGCACGCAACTGTGCACACTGCGATAAGTTTATTGCGGGGGGCTGCTGCGTCTTCTCCATTTGGTAAGGGCACGCACCCAGTGAAGGAGATTGACCATGGCTTGAGGTTTTTGGATATATTTAGAAGTGTTATTTAAAATGCAAAATTAATGATGGATATAAAAAAACGCAAATGCCCCTCAGCGGCGGGGCCGGATCGATGATTGCGTGGTGGGACGTGTCATTTTTCTATGCCAGCATACGGTGAAACGTGAACGAACGCAGCAATGATCAGGAACGGGAAATGAGCATCTGAACAAGGCTAATAACATTTTAAAATGAAACACCAAAAACGACTACATAGCAGCGCTGCGGATGAGCAAATATGCGTTTTCGTGGAGTGCGGAGTAAAAATAGGAAACACCAACCCTGCAGTCGCTCGTAGTTGCTATACGGACAATACTCCTGAGGCTTTGTGCACCCATATTAAGGAGAAACCGAAGCAACCGCATGACGTAGACGCCAAATAATCTTAGGTAGCATTGTTTTTCAGCATGTGGCTTGGTGCTTCCAAGAGGATCCGCACGGCCGTCACTTCTAAGATTGGTTCACGGATGCAGCAAAGCAGCGGCAAGGGGCGAATTTGATCACAATGAGAAAAAAGAGAGAATAAAGTTAATGGAAAACAGCGATGGGAACCGAGAAATAGAAAAAAAGACAGAAGCACCTTCTGAAAAGGCATTGTCCGCTTCATTGAACAGGTTCAAAGGGTGATCAGAGCTGCTCCAGAACTTTTATTGTCGTCTTGCTTGTTGCGATATATTCGCCAGAGAGACCAAAGAATTACTTTCCTGATATTCAAATCGTCTTCTACAGTACGCTTTGTGCTCCACTCGCTTATAGCAATAATTTACACATAGTCGCCTCGTTTCAGAGACCTGATTACTTCCCCATGAGTTGAATGTTGTTTTTGTGTATTTGGTTGTTGCGATTCCTCTTTTCTATGCTGAATTTACGGCAATTGTTTTGTATTGTGTCGCCAAATCTCACTGGCAACTCATGTTGTCTTAACTATGGTGCGGGTGCCTCGGATGGCAATGTGTGCGTTAAAGGGGCACTGAAGTGATTTGTAAACATTATCAGATTACTTGTGCAGATTAAAGCCTGGAGACCCTAAGCCATGTTTTGACCACTCTGGGTGCCTTTGCATAAATTTGCTTAGTATAAAAATCAGTTCAAAGGCACTCTTCTTCTTTCTGCTTCTTCCTTGACACTAGTCAAGGGATCGCTTCGATGCCATTGGCATACGAAAGCGGAAACTCTCACCAGTCATTACCGGATCACACACACAGAAATTGTCATATCCAAATTTAAGAAGAGAAATAAAAAGGTTTGCATCACGCTTTGGGATACATTCCGTGAATGGCCAGGAACGTTAAAAAGCTTCACCCTAGCAGAATGGAATGCAAGGATATTAAAAGATGTGGAGTCGTGCTCCAAAAGTGTGCAAACTTCTGATAATTACCTGAACATAGACTCCTATCTTTTCCCGCCATTGGAAGCTAGGCGAGGATTAACGAAGAGATGGAAATGAAGCAAACTGAACAGAAAGCTGAAAAAAACGAATAGCAAAAATAAATGTAGAAATTCAAACATATGCTTCTCAACTCACAAGAAAAAATTGGTACAGTATATGCAACCAACTAAATGCCAATCTTCACCTGAAAAAAGCCTGGTCTTTAATTCGGTATTTGATAAAACCGGGGAACTCCAAAACAGAACTAAACAAGCGTCTACACATTTTAGCAGCTAACTATAACGAGGTAGACGACCTGCTAGACGAACTAGCAAATCTCTATTTTCCCAAAAGGGACTATCCCGCCTACAAAGACTAAAATGGCAAGGCAAAAAACACGTGCTACCTTAACCATCCAATCACCAGGGCAGAGCTTACTGAAGCTATTGCTGAAGCTAACAAGCACTCAGCTCATGGGCCAGATCAAATTGACTACGGTATTCTCTGCAATAAATATGAATCAGATTATGAGTGTCTTCCGCAGGTGATGAATAAATAGGCTTAAGAAAGTGGAACATTGCCGCAGGAGTGGAAGGAAGCTTTAGTTACCTTCATCCCTAAACTTGGAAAATCTATAGAGATTGGAAATCTGATACCCATCTCTCTAACATCATGTCAAGGCAAATTATCAGAACGCATATTCTTGAAACGGTTAGTATGATATTTAAACGAGAAGTGGTTACCGTTCCAGATTATTGGCTTCAGGAAACATCCCAGCAAACCACTAACATCTCTGCTACGTCCCAAAAAGATCCGAACGTCTATGTCCCAGCAGTATCTCTATTAGACATCCGTACAACGTGCAATGTTTTAATGAAAATTTTTGGATGTTGAGATAACGTTGCTGGTACCTTAACGTCGGACGTTCTTTCAACTTTGCTAGAGACGTACTCTCGATGTTGCTGCTGCTTCATTTGGGGCAATATTTAGACATATTTTGCTGACGTTGTTCAGATGTTGCTGGTATGTCCGTTTTTTACTTCGAACATGTCTTTCGCAGTTACATTTATTTTAGCTATATCTGCTATACTTTATTTTCAAACTCTCCGCAGGCGTACTGTATTGAAGTTACCGAGGGGTTTTGTGCAAGTATTGTAATCCACCACTATTGCTTTGAACCTTTGACCTTCAAAACAGTTGCCCAATACCGGACCTCACGGAGAGAGGCAGGGACTTGGTGCAGAATTCGTTTACAAGCGACGTTGCCAACGAGCCTTGTAAGGTTTTTTTGGTGGGGGCCGTCAAATCTGAACAAAATAAGATAGGATGATGAACGGAGACGCAATTAGCACAACTTTACTTGCTACTTCATTTAACCTTGATGCTACGTACCGACTGCAGCTTCATGAATTCAAAGTGTGAGCAAAGCGAATTTCGGGGCTGCCTTGATACTGAGGTTACCGTCAAACGTCACTTGTAGATTAAACTGCAAGGTACTCTGCCTTTTTTTGCCCTGAAAAAAAAGTCGATGACACCCTCATTGCAAAAAACAAACCAGAAAAATTCGTGAGGTTTTGCCAAGATTCGAACCATAGACTTTCAAAACACAACACCAGCACCTAAGCTCCAATCCACTCGACCACGCCGGAAAACAACGCGTGGATTCAAGAATGTGCTACCCTAACAGAGGCTGCCAACGAATATTGTCGGGTGATTCGTTTTGGTCGTATTTCACAAATTTCAGCAGGGCTAACGCTTGTTTCTTCCGCACCGATCTTGGAGGTGAGGTCAATTATGCTAATACTGCAAGTGATGTAACCAAAGCTCCCTTATTTAGGCCAAGAAAGGCTATCGCGCTTCATCGTTCCCCCTATTCAAGCTACGGTAGCTGCCAATGAAATTGAATGAACCTCTATATTTCTTGCCTTGATCAACTTTGTTCTTTCCGCACCGATCTTGCAGACAAGCCCATCATGCTAAGACTACAAGCGATGTAGCCAGAGCTCCCGTATGTAACTCGGAAAAAGCTCTCCCAATCCCCCGATCTCATCGATGAAAGCCAAGCTAGCCACAGAGGAATGCGCAATTTCGAACAGAAATAGCTTGTAATTTGCCTCAAGGCACCAAATTACCGCACGTTAAAAAATGATTTTCTGCGAACGTAATGACCCCAAACCAGGAGATTGACATGCAATCCGGACGATGTCGCCTGCTTTCGGATGCTTTCTGGCGCTGCGTCGACGCTGATATCTGGCGAGCAGCATAGACATCGGCGTAGCTACATAGGAGCAGTGGGAGAGTGAACTTGCCAGCTCGGACCTAAGTAAGCAGCTTTGGCTCGCTGAAAGCGCGCAGACGGCAGGCCGCACCAACAGAGTCCTGGACTGAGGACCCCACCCACTTCTAAGCTAGATAAACCTGTTCAATAAAGTTTTCTCCTCCACCTCCCGCGTCAGTTCACGTCGCCGTGCATTTTGCCGACGCCGTCAATGCGGGGCGATGTCGACGCGCGAAAGCGCGGAAAATACGCTGCATGTGATTGCTGCCTCAGAACAAACCGTAAAATTACGGCGCCCACAACCCCACGCCAGCTGTATTCCCACCGCAGACCCTGAAATTGCCTTGAATGCCGTAATCTAGATTGTCGGTACAATTACTGTTTTCTTTAAAAAATACCCACGCTCAAGCTTTTCTTGTATATAAATGGCAATTAATATCTGTATTTACCAATAACTTGGGCATCTATTTAGCAACGCGTTTTTATCAAGGTGGGTGTCTTCCAGCAACTAGTTTTTCCCTCGGACGAACACAAGACAGGAAGTCGCTGCGCGGCGAGTCCGATCGTCCGACAGTTGTATTAAATGCACTCCCTATCGATACGCGTGCTACAGGCCGGCAGTGATGCCAATTTAGCGGATTTTCCGCTAAATCTGGCGGATTTTATTTTATTCTGACGGGGAAAAAGTTACTCTAGCGGCTAGTGGATTTTTTGACGGGCCATTTTCATACATAGCGGATTTCTGGCGGATACCTCACTCAGTGCACCGGTTCAAAATCGCCCTGCAAGAAACCATTTCCGTGTCCTCTAAAAAGGCAGCAATTGCTTAACTTCAGAGGGTAGGAGGGTGAGCTCCTCCTGTTCACTTGCTCCGCGTATCTCAGGCGAACAAATCCGTGAGGTTTCAAAACGGATCTGAGGCAATCGAAAAAATTCAAAACCAGTGGAGCAAAATCACCCTCCTGGACTGGAAGCAAATATCGTCCACGCAGTCGTTCTGGTGTGAAGTTCAGTCCTATAAAGACGCCTACGGCGAAAACCCGTTCGGTTCGCCGAGCTTGCCGGATTTGACATGTCGATGCTCGTGCTGCCGTATTCAAATGCCGAAGTAGAGATGACATTTAGTGAAACAACAAACGTCATCCTTGTCGTAAGAGCAGGACTGAAGTGACACCAGGAAAGTTGTTCTGATTTCGAACTTCCCGCGGCAGCTGTTAGTGCAATCGGGACATCTGCAACGTGTGTGCAACCAAGTCACCTTTCTCGTCCCTCAATAAGTACCAGCGGTCCTGTGGAGATGGTGTCAGACGACGACAGCGGCGACGAAGACCTCGATGTGTTTTTCGTTGAACTGTGAGTTCTTTTTTTTTCATCAGTGCGAACATTTATAACTTTTAGCCTCATCTGTGATGACGTTGACCAATGACGATCACCGCAGCACTGAAGCCTATAGTGCTCTAGTTTAGACTCTTTGGTGAGACTCTTTTATAAGTTATTTCAGCTCTCGTAGTTTTGGGGAGCTTTTAAGAATGATAAAGGTATTTGTCATACGAAATTGCACTGTTTTTTTAATAAAATCGGCTCTAGCGGGAATTTACCGGATATGTTTTACAATCTAGCGGAATCTGGCGGATTTCTCATTGCTTTTTAGCGGATGTCTGACCCCCAGCGATGGCAACACTGCAGGCCGGCGGCGGGACGGGTGTGCACGCCTTCACCTTTCGTTATTTCGGTGATTTGACTAGCATGGATTTATGTACCGGACGAAGAAATACTGCCAAGTAGAGGAGGTAAGGGAGTACTAGTAAACCTTGTTTTCTTGTCATATGTATTTAACGTAGCAGAGTTGCTCTCGAACTTCGGTACGCGTAAGCGGTTAGCCCTAACGATTTCAGGGACTCGATTTGTGTATTACGGAGATTTGTCGGTAGACCTTTGCACCTGGCTGCTGCGTTTGTAAACAGAATCAATTCTCGCGCAATTTCTAGCCCTGTGTTTGATGAAGTGTTTGTGTTCTGTCCTGTTTTGCTAGGCGAATGCTTAGATATGAAATAGCTGGAGAGTGCGAATATAAATGCGTGTGCGTATATAAGCGTGTATGCGTTACACGCACATCGTGTACTTTTAGCGTGATATTGGTTTTTGTTTCGTTTCTGCTGATGCCGTTTTTTTTTCGTCATAATAGTTGTCGGTTAAAAAACGTGCACAATAAATTGAATTATTGCCGTTCATGTAGCATTAAAATAAAATATTAATCCAGTGAATTCCGAGAGTACAGCATTAGATGAAAATGCCATCTGGATGCTTTTTTCGCCTTTCGATTGAGTGTCCAATCGTTTGGAACGCTCAGTTTGGTCGTGAAATGTTGGAATGAGCAACGTGTATGCAACCCGAATTTGTACGTCAGAACTACACGCATGTCGTAACTGGTACAGTAGTATGAGCAGCGCTGGTTTTGCTTCGTACTCTTACTGCAGCATCGGAAATGTAAATTAACCTTTCAGAACCTAGTAAAAATATTCAAAAATGGATGTTAAATTTCTGTCACTTATGGAATTTCCAGCTTAATGAATTTAGTGTGTAACACACCTTGGTGATCCGAGTAACACAGCATTTGGGATTTCGCAGGTTTAAGGCAGAGTATGATTCTGGTGTCTGGCCTGTCGTTTGCTAGTAACTTACATGTTGCATGCTGCTGACTGGTGCAACTTAGACAATGTGTGAATGTGATTGTGCTGTAAAAAGTTCTTGCACTACTTTGATGCTTCCCGCTGTACAACGTATACTTCAACTAAAAATGTAGGCCTAGCAGGACAAGCGAACAGGACAACATGACGAGTGTTTCTGTGATGTGCTTTTTGAAGGTTTAGTTGTGCATATATACCAACTAGCCCACCTCGCCATTCTGCTCCACGAAGTATACGTCCATGGCATGACGCTGTCCGGGTTTGTGCATATTTCCTTTTGCCACATTTTGTGGACATGGCTTCATCCGTGTATATTGTCACTTCAATCCACCAAGTGGTTAGGATACACACAGAAAAATATTTTGCAAGTTCAAATGGGACCGGTAGCTGTGCTAAAATGTCCTCAGAATCCCCATTCACGAAATATAGCTCTTATATTTAGAGGTACCTCACATTAGCTGTCATAGTTAGTGTTAAGGTTGCCTTAGTAGTGCCAATGCTGACATTAAATTATATCCACTCCGCTCTCTTCCTGTTCCTTAGTGTTACACCCATCTTCTAGCGTTCTGTTTCCTGCTAAGTCGTCCTTCATTTAAGTTAGACCCTTTTAGTTAGCCTGGAAGTTTCTGCCCCGTAGGCGAGTACCGGGAAGATGCAGCTGTCATACACTGTCTTTTTCAGGGACAATGTAAGCGGCCATTCTGTATTAGACCAGTCTTAAAAATCCGTATCAACAACACAGGTTTTCCTGTACCCATGCCTAGATTGATGAACTGGCTTGCAAGGGAGATGCTACTGCAACAGCCTGCACAAGGCGCTGCTCAAGCTACTGTTGACGTTCAACTTGGCGCAGGACTTCTCCTGGTTTGGGAAACAGAGAACACGCTTTTTTCCACCTGCGAGTGGCATCCTGCATTGTGTGTAACTAGATATCTTCGTGTAGTTAAGACATCAAGTGCTTTCACCAGACAATGTATAGGGCCCAGATTTTTATTGTCAGTCACATCCTGCGCAAATATCAGCTTTCTCGACAACCTGAGGCTTCTTACTTTTTATTGCTAGAAGCGGTATAAAAGTTCTTCCAGCCTTTGGGCCATGACATTTTTACTCACTTTCCAGCCAATCCGGTCTGCAACTATTTTGGCAGTTTCTGGCACCACAACGAAGAACGCAAACTGTTCAAGAATCCCTATCATAACTGATGATGGAGGCATGCACCATTGAACCACCATTGAATCATTTCTGTGCTTCTATGCGTTTTTATTTTGTGTGATTGTTCTTGGAGCGTATCACTTGGTGTGAATCACGTAGTCAAGTAAATCTGCCTTCTTGTAACTAATATTCAATCATTTCCGTGTTCCTCGTTTTCTCGTTTGTTCCCAAATCATATCACTTTGTGTGAAATATTGAAATAGTGTAACTTTTTGTTTTCCTAACCAGAATTCAAAAAGTGGTTTCTAAAGTTTTTTGTTGTTTTATTGTTGTGCTGCCATTGCACTAAGTGTAAATCATTTCATCACGTAAATTTCTACTGCTCTTGTAACCGCCGTGCAGTCATTTTTTTATGCACACCTTTTCTATAGATCATAACCATTTCCCTAGATGTTGGTTTGTTTAAAGTAGCTTAAATTTGTATGGCACTCACAACCACCACTCAACACCACTTCTGTGTTTCCTAGGTGCTTTTGTTTTATTGTTCCACAAACTTTTCACTACATTTGAAATATTTAGTTTCGTAAATTTTATGTGTTTATAACCACCATTCAATCATTTCTTTGTTTTCACAGTTTTCTTGCGTTGTTTTTCACCCAATTATTTTCATGTGCACTATTTCAAGTTGCATAACTATCTTGTGCTTGTACTCTGGGTTTACATGTTTGCTTTTCTTCCTATTTTTTGTCAACCTTTGTGCTGTGTGTGACTTATTTTTAGTCATGAATATTTGTACTATTCATCATCATCATCATCATCGTCATCATTGATTGTACCCTTAAAGGCCCCTTGCGGGGTATTACATAAGGGGGGGGGGGCGAAATCATAGTACACACATAGCAAGAATACAGACAGTAGTACAGGAACAATTCCGACATACATTCGTGTAAAGAAAGTGAAGACCTACAGGCATGAAAAGAATAAAAAGGGGGGGGGGCAAAACAATAGCACACACATAGCAAGAATTAAGACAATAAAACATAAACAATTCCGACATACATTCGTGTAAAGAAAGGGAAGACGAACAGGCATGAAAAAAGAAATGAAAAGAGAGAAGGGGGAGAGAGAGAGGTGACCAATTTCAAGAAGTCAAAGTTTCCTTAGTCCGCCAAAAAAAAAAAAAAAAAGCTAGAAAGAGCAATGAACTGACTGAGGGCGTCAACCGTATGGCATTTGAAACGCGTGCCAATGCCCTATGAACGAGCAGCCAGAAGGGCGCCGGCCCGCCGGCCTGAGTACTCTCACACGGTCACAAGCTTTTGGCGTCAGTGGGCCGGCTAATCCCCTTGCCCCAAGGACCATGCAACAATGGGCGAAGCACTCGGAGTAGAGTTCCCCACTCTTTGTGCTCAGTACCCCAAAATATTCCCGGGAGGACAAGGCAGGGCAAGAGCGACGACCGCAGACAGGTCAAGGAACGCAGCCCCCGTCTCCGAACAATGCGGGGCGTCAGACCAAAAAGCTGACCCTGCCGGAACTGCCATCTTCGAAAAAGGGGCGAACTGGAGGAAGTGCCTTTACAGCGAACCCCACGGAGCCGCAATGGCTCGCAAGGGACTCCCCAGTCTGAGTAAACACACGAGCTGCGTTCCGCAGGGCGGGGTTCGTGGAAGGCCGGCAGCGGCGGAGGGGTTGCAAGGCGGCGTTGCAATGTAAGCCGTGTCACCTCTGAAGAAGGAGCCTTGCCGTCATCGGGACGCAGGGGGAGTAATTATATTTTTCAGACATGAAAAGAAGCAACCAGAGGAAAAAGCAGTTGGAAATGACGCTAAAATTACGCGTAGAAAAAGAACGAGAAACAGAATATTGTAGGTTAATTAAGGATATAGGAGCTTAGTAACTCACGGAATTTCGAAGGGTTATGCTCGGCAACGACAGATTCTGGTAGGGAGTTCCATTGTTCTATTGCTACGGGAAGGAAAGATTTGTTGAAAGCGTTGGTAGAACCGTGAAGTCTCTGAATGCTCATAGAATTGAAGAGGCGATGTGATGAGCGCACGGGTGGAAATAAAAGCGTAGAACGAAGGTCAGGGAAGTTATAATACAATTTATGGAATAGGCAGAGTAGTGAGATTTTACGTCTTGATGCTAAGAGTGGCAGTCCGACAGATGCTTTTAGGTGGGTGACACTGGTAGTGTGGCCATATTTGGATGAGATGAAACTAATTGTACAATGTGTACCCTGTGGGCCAGGGCAGATCGGAATGAAACTTAAAGTGGTTGTGTTGCGAAGGCATATTACAAAATTTGGAAGTCAATATAAACTGTTTTACTTGAACTCTTTTTTGTTTTATGTGTACTTTGAAAGCATTCTTACTACCCAGCTGCAGATACTTACAGATAGGATGGGAGGCTGTCATTTTAATTAGTTTAATTTTTGAATTGTTTCTGTGATTGTTTATTTGCAGAAGGCCTGTACAGCCGTGCTGTATGGTACAATTCGATGACGCTACTGTGGTTGCCCTAGTGTCCAGGGCGCTTGTGCTGATCAGGACTGGTTTGCGGTTACTGCCTCTCGTTTTCGATGCGACATTTCTTGTTTAGAGCTGTGCTTCGTGTGCTTCTGCGAGAGTGTGTGGTCAGCTTGGCACTTCACATATAAGACTTCATGCAGTATGCAGCACTTCAAAAGTGGAAACACGTTAATCTAGAAACCAGGTGACAAGTTACAGCCAACAGTGCTGAACAGCTAGTAATACATGTATTTGAGGTATAAATGCCCACAACATGTAGGCAACCTTGGAAAGGAAGCTGGCCAATCTTCCAAATAACTTCCAAACTTCCAAATAACCTAGCCATGTGTGCAGTCGCCAGAAAACTGGATAAAATTCTAGACATAAAGTACACCTTATGCGGGGATAACCCTACAGCATGGATAACTAAGGGTTCTTTGGGGCACATTGAAAGCACGCTGCAAGTAGCACTAAATACAATCGAAAAGGGAGCTACGAGAAAAGGCCTCCATTGCTCCCCTGCAAAACCAGAGGTTCTTCTCTTAACTAGGCATACCAAACAAAACCCCCAAGGAAAAGTTCATCTTACCTTGAGGAAATTCCCATCCCACAAAGAGCGGAAATTAAGGTCTTGGGGCTTCACATCCAGAAAGACGGCAAGTCTTATACAACAACTAAACAACTTTTGAAGCAAGGTAATTAGATCATTCACATGATGAAAAGAATCACCAACCATACTATTGGATTGAAGGAGAAGGAAGCCCTGAGACTGAGGGTTGCCTTGATAATTTCCAGGTTTAAATATCACCTCCGGTATTTGCACCCATCACAAACCGAGAAACATAAGCTAGAGGTGCTCATCAGAAAGGCTACCAAGGTTGCCTTAGGAGTACCAATGTCGACTAGCATCGAGGCTTTATTCAGGACAGGTACTCACAAAACGCTTGATGCTATCGTTTCAGTTCATTTGGTAAAAGCAAGTTAAAAGACTTCGGTCAACATAGCAAGGCAGGAGCATCCTCAGCAGCATCAATTTCGATCCTACACCTCGAGACTAGCCACAGGAATCCAAGGGCCCATTTCTCGACAGCAAAATGTGAGACCTACTCAAAGTCGCCCCTTTACCCAGGAATATGGATCCCGAAAAAAATGAGGACAGAAGACGGCAAAGAGTTAATTTTTCACAGAAACTTGTGAAAAGATGTCCAACAAGCCAAGCAATATACTATGTAGATATTAGTTGCAGCAGAGGCAAGCACAGCATTGTAGTGCTGAACAGAGACCTTCATCCGGCAGTAGCTAGCAGTCTCAAAAGTAGCGCCAACATCAACACAGCAGGCATTGAACTCCACGCCATCACCAGAGCCATTAGATACCACAACAGCTTCACACCGCATAGTCCGCATGGTACAGAACTCCCGTTGATCATTTTCACAGATTTTCAAGAAGCATGCAGACAAATTATACTGAACGACATGAATAAAGATACAGCCGAAGTATTTAATAGTCACTGTCATCATCACTACGACATTATTTGGACACCTGGCCACGCGGAGACGTTTTGCAACGTTTGGGCAGACACGCTCGCCCATGAGTTAAGAATCCGGGCACCGAACATCTCCCTGGAGAGGTCCAATTGTCGTGGCATTATGAACAATACACTAAGAGAGATTAAACTTAACAGAAAAAAATTATCTCCACCTCACCCTCACCTAGACAGGCAGCAATCAGTATTCTTGAGACCAGCACAGACTACCACGACGTGCACCTCGTCAGACAATATCTTTTCTCTAAAGGAAGGGCACAAGAACCAGCAGACTGCAAACACTGTGGTGGATATCCCAATCAGCAACATATCCTACGGGAATTCCCCTACACTATTCCCAGCACTCCTGCCTTACTCATACCAACGCAGCTGCCATAACCCATTGACCCAACCTGGCTGACTCTCGCCTCCGCTTTTGAGGAGCAGTTGGCCCTAGTGCGGTACATCAAAAATGCACTGGAGCTGAGTTCAGCATTCGCTGAAGACGACCTGTAATTCGGTTGTTAGAACCACCTTTGGATCTAAATAAAGTTTCTCTCTGTGTCTATCCTTGCTGATTTCTTGTGACGTTTCCTATGTCGCTTACTCTTGCATATTGGCATGACGGCGCCTACTGCGCGGCTCGCCGAGGCGCTGACGGGTTATGAGTTGTTCGCGGAGTGAAGACTGGTCCGCGGCCTGAAGAATGTCGCTCTATTTCTTTAGCCTGTAGAGCAAATGAATTAGTAGAGTCGTGAAGTCTAAATAAGTGCACATTAGTGCCTATTCAAAACTCACAGTGGCGTTACGACGCTTCCCTGCCTTCATTTTCCTTGAGTTGTAAGTGGCCTTTAGGTGTGTGCCCGGTACGTCTATAGTAAATCGACGGTCAATGAAAGACAGGAGAAGATAGAGCTAAGCTAGCACTGGTAGCAAGGAATTAAAAGCAACCGAGGACTTATTGTAAAGCAAATCACCAATTTACGACAAACACTTTTTCGGCAGGGTGAACTAGCACAGCGGTAAGCAGCAGCAGCGGCGGGTATTTTCGATCGCTTTTCCTGCCGGAGGAATGCCGTTGCTAGAAATAAGATATTTGGTGTGGCGTGGAGAAAGTTTACTCCGCAACCGTTATTCTAGAAATACTCATTTAAGCTTGTAAGAATGGTGCAGACCGACCGACGAGGAGCTTTATTGATGGTCCTGAGAGACTCCGACGGTGTTTTTGAGGGGGGTGGCGAAGCCGCGGGCCACTCTTACATTGGGATGGGAAGGTCAAGCTTCCGCATCGTGACCTCTCTGGACAGCACATAACTGACGTGAAATCATGGAGCTTCGTAGCGCAGAGTTCCACTCTTTTTCGGTGGAGCTATTCGAGTCTCTCTGTAACGAGGGGCATCCGCACAGCATATGTTCTAAATTATGTTCCGGTTCACATCTCGGGCATTCCGGACTAGAGCGGTCTGCATTGGGGAAGTGAAATAAACACAAGTTTGGATATTATCCTGTCTGAAGCATGGGCAATCTGATAGCCTGTTTTCTGTTTCTTTTACCGTAAGGAGGACAGTCGACTCCCCATTCAAGGCAGTAGTGCTGACTTGCCTCATTTAGGTTGTCCGAGAGAGCCTTCACGAGAAATCTCCCACTACAAGGCACGCGCATCGGCCTCACCGTCTTGCCTTCACATGCGTCGCTCATAAGTGAGGCGGATCTTTTGAGCAGCTCTTTTTAAAGAGCGAGTGAGCCATGGCTCAGTAAAAGTGAGCGGCCGTTCTCTGGAAGCGAAGGAGCCGCTTCTCGCCTGCTCAGTGATTTGTGTCGAACCAGGTCGAACCGAGTGAGCCACACCACAGCCACTGAGCCAAATGAGCCCAAGAGCCGGAATGCTGAATGAGCGGGTCTTTGGTGCGAGAAAGCAACTGCCCTGCCTTCAGCCCCTTCCCTCGATCCTGTCATAGGAGCATACAGTCCGAGTCACGTGTGAGCCGGATCTTTTGAGCCGTTCTTTGGGAGTGGTGGTTCTCGGCTCTCGGTGGTTCTTTGGGAGAGCCGCTCCACGTGGCTCTGGACGAATCGTGTTTGCACGCAGGGATTTACCGTGCTGCTGCGAAAAAATCCCTTTTCTAGGTTCTGAATTCCCTCTTTTTAGCATTTTTTCCTCGCAGGTTCCTCGAGAATTTCCAGCAAATTTCCCGGCATTCCTTTTTTCCCAATTGATATAATTTTACATGGTTTTCTTTCCGGTTTTGGACGTTAGCTATACTTTACATAGCCTTCCGGATGCAGGCGCCGTTCAGAGAATAAGAATTTCAGCATGAACTGAATTCCAATGTATCTAAGTCTTTAGCAGCACTTGACATGCATTTTACATGTTTAGCATGCTTACTTTACATGTTAAAACTCTGAGATAAAACTCCCCAAATTAAAAAGAATGAGACATTGTTGGCAATTGAGGTAATTTTAGCTCGGCGCCTGGACTTCTGGCGCCATCTGTTGTTGACAGCACGCGGACTAAAGCGCCCCTTAAATATCTTGTGTATGTATAGTGCGCACGAATACATGCAAACGGGCTTCAGCACTTCAGCCGCGTACGCTTCACGCTTGACAAGCTCATTCTTATTCAGTATTCTTTCCTGCATGTTCCCTCCTGTTTTATGAACTGCATTGGAAGCTTATAATCCAGTATCCAACAAAACTAGTTGTCTTGAATGCTGCGGATATTTAAACATAAATACAACGGCGTGTTAAGGGAATTTTTTTAAAGAAAACAAACAATAAATTATGCGAGGTGTGGTTTAATGACATTGTTTTTCATTTTACTCCACGGCTCCTAAAATTCCATGTATTTGTTAAAGATTCTCTTTTTTCCCTTTTCGCCAAAATTACAGCGGGAAATTCCCCGAAAATGGGAACATTCCCTCACGGAACATCACTGTAATGGCACGTTCCTGTAGAGCCAGTAGAGGCCTGTCGGCCGACTCAGCCGGGTCTTGTGTGCAAGTTTCGCGTCATCTATTATTGATGCGAAAAAGGGGAACCTTCTCACTTTGGATAAACTGAGCAAAGAGTTGTTCATACGCAACAATTTACATGTCATGTAGTAAACTTACATCCCTGTATCGTGTTTGGCACAATATTTTTTTTCACGTCCCAACTCACTAGTAGACAACACGTTTGTGAGCTGAGAAAACTTGCTGAGGTAGTTGCTTCATGCTTTTTCAAACACACGAGACGCCGACCAGTCAAAAATTGTTCTTGACGTTTCGGCTTCCAGCACGGAAGCCTTGTTCAGATTGTGAACAAGGCTTCGAGCAAGGCTTCCGTGCTGGAAGCCGAAACGTCAAGAACGATTTTTGACTGGACGGCGTCTCGTGTGTTTGAAATGTATTCTCCCGGCCAGACGGGATTCCGTCACTGTCTCGACTTCATCGCTTCATGCTTAGTTGAGAGAATAAAATCGGCGGTGTATACTTGGTCTTCTTCTGTTTAGCGCCCATTTTATTATTTATTGTGAGCTCAAGTCGACTGAAAATTAAAACTTTTTTGTTTATATTGGGACCAAGCGTGATCTTGAAATACCTCAAATACACAAAAACGCTTTTTCATGACGGTAAAGCTAATTCTTCTCTGTAAAAATAAAGGGCGATCTTTCTTTAACAAAAGAAAGATCGCCATAATAAGAAAGAGTCCCCGTACGTAATTTGTATAATTTAAGTTATGCTTAATACAGGTTACAGAATTAAGTGAACTGCTGAGCCGTTCAAATGAACCGGTTCACTTCAGTGAAGTGAGCCGTTCTGAGCCGCTCACTAAAGTGAGCCATTTTGTCCATCTATAGTCTCGTCGTGCTGCAGCGGTGACCGTCCTTGCTCATGCGCGGCGCCAGTCGCGCCGGGGAGAAGCGGAAAGAAAGAAAATGAGAGGAGCAGTGTTTCCCCAGGGCCGATACCTCTAGGAGCGCAATAATAGAACCGAAAGTTGAAAACATCGGCCTGCTATTCATAGGAAACCAGGCGCCGGATAGTATTACCGACCAAGACCAATTTCGATATCTGATGGTAAGTAGCGCTGTACGCTGGTGTGTTTTAGTGGCTAAAAGCGTTTCCGATAAACACGCATCGAGGCTTCCGAGGCCGAGGCGAAGTTAGATGGTGCGCACCAGTGCGCTTCATCGAGGATGATATAATTAATTGGTACTTATTCTTGAATTTTTCAGATCACTGTCGTTTGCCTAAGTCTTTGTTCTGTTCTGTTGGTTAAGTTTGTCCCGACGGAAGAAATGCACTGAAAGGTCATGTAAGGTTTGACCATGGAGGTCGTTGCACTGCGGGTGCCCCCAATGACGGAGACGCGGAGACGGCCGTCACCCTTCGGAGGGCCGCTAACAATTAGGCCGTCTCGACGCACGGCGCCTACGGAAACGAGCAGAGTCGTGTCCGGCCCGGGACAAAAAGGCGCCGCTCTCTTTGACAAGTTGGGTGGCGACGACCATGTATGGAGGTTCTCCGAACGCACCTTGCTCGGTCGGGAAGCATTGTACCCGGCCTTGCCGTTTCTTGTTTTTTTTAAACCTTTCTCTTCCCTCACCGAGGGTATTTATGTCGAGCCCGGTGAGAGGAAGGGGGTCTTTTTGCTCTGAACTTGCCGCAGGTCGTGGGGAGAGTCCCGCCTGAGCCGGCTAGACCCCGGCAAGCTTCTAAGCCCCACTGCGGGCTAACTCTTTGCTCTCTTGTGTATGCCCAGTAAATATTCTTGTACATAAACAGTACATAGTTTGGATATCTGCGTCTGCCTCGTCCCTCACGACGATACGAGACACAGCGGTGCATTCCTGAATACGGAGAAGATCTGAAATTTACTGGACACATAAGAACCTTTTTTGAATAGTGAGGCGTCGGAAGTGCCCGGAAATATATCAAATCCCCAATGCTCAAAGCATACAGAAAGTAGCCAAGTCACCACAGTGAATTATCCGTCGCCACGAGACTCGAAAGTGGCCAGTTGGGCGACAAATCGCCAAACCAGGCGACCCTGCCATGAAGTAGTAATTCGCATAGGAATGTTAACGGGTGAGTCCTCGTAAGTGCCAGGAGGGATTTGAACTTTCCTTACCTTTTTCTCCCCTTTTGCTCTCTTTTATTGTCTGTTTTGTGCATAATTTCATTCACGTTCAATACCCCATTCCCACCTCTAGCGTACGTAGCCGACTGGACGTTTCCCTGACCAATCTTTTTGCGTCTGCTATAGTGTTTTTCCCTCCATCCTATCTGTATACTTCACTACGTGTAGCAACAATCTGGATTTTTCCGCTCATTTACACGTCTTCCTTTGTAAAGAAAATGTTTTCCTCACTGTCATTTCTGTCGCACCACCCTCCTGAGGAATTTTATAACGTCAACCGTGACAACTCACTGGTGATCCACCAGGGCGAAATGTAACAATACGACCATATTCAACCTGTGTAAGACGTTTGTAAATACACGTAGGTCCTCGACAGCCTGAAGAAATGAATCTCAAAATATAGGAGATCGAAATAACTTTAAAGCCCCTTGCAACCAAATTCACCTGAAAACCAGTTCGTTTAACTACAGACGGATGAAATATGGCTCCGCAAAACCAGACACGGAAAAGGCACATCAAAAGGCAAACTTAAAACTTGAGCAGCAAATGAGATGTCCGTGTCTACGTTGAACGCCTGCACAGTCGTTTAAGAGAGACCACAATACGCATCTTGCATGCACGCAAACCTTCGTACGTTGGTGGTTCACTAAACATTTTATTGTACTTGATTACACAAAACAGATGCTGCGTTGTCTCATGATAGAATTGTTTGTGGTTTTGCTGTTCCAATTAAAGGCACTGCGACGAGATGAGCTCCATTTCTTGGTTCAAACGCCACCCGTGCTGCGCTGAGAAGAGGCTTTTTTTCCAAAATAAATGCTGACGCGTAACACACGTTGAGGTTTGGTTGCAGCCCTGTGAAAATTCACACCATACATTCTACACATACCATTTCACGGTGCATGCGCATGGGAATAGTTAGTTTTATCCCTGCGCTACAAACTCAACATTCCGCCGAACGTCCTCAGTCATGCGGAACTCTTATCGGAAGAAGTTATTGCAAAATTTGGACACATGCGCACGGTCCTCGTACAATTCCTGTACACAGGCGCTCCCCCTGTTCACTCGACACTGTAAATGCACATGAACAAGTCGAACACCCTTTCACTTTTCCTACGCAGAAGCAATCACTTGGAGTACTGCGGGTTAGCAAAACGGGCACTGACGGAAGGAGAAGCAATCGGCATATTCCACCGCTGAAGCACAAGCAAACTGAGCTCAGTCGAAGAAGCGTGTTTTTGCGGACTTGTTATATATATTTTGTTTCAAAACAACACTTCCTCGTTTCGTCCAGGTGCTGTTTTTTTAGCCAAGGAGCTCACTTTTGTGTATCCTGAACGTTGGCGATTAAGTACAAAGTGCCGAATGATGACATCTGGAGAGAAATGCATGTACATGTAAGGTGGAACACCATGTTGTTTCCTGGCATATTTTGGTGTCTTGGGCAAACGATGCCAAGGTAAACATGAAAATAGGAAGAGAAAATAGAAAATGTAACGAACGCAGTCAAGTCCTACAATAAGAGTGGTCCCTTGCTGCCACCTAGAGGTGAGACTAATAATCACGGCATTTATGAGGACTGGCGTGTCGCGAGAAATAGTTGACGCATTGGCCAGGTTTTAATTTTTCTCCTTTTTGATAACTTTGAAGTAACAGCCAACTACCTCAGACATCAATATGTTGTACCATCAAGGGTTTTTCTATCTAGCAAAAGCAGCCTAAGCGTCATAAAGAATTTAACGAACGATGAGCTCGCGACGCTTGTGATAAAGGAAGTCGACACTGCAACAGTTCCTTTGTTCAAACTGACCTCTGTTATTCGTATACACGAAATAACCATGTATACCTCGAGGCTTTCATTGTGGTTTTGTAGTGTCGTTTTTGATAGAATACGCGGAAAAACCGTAAGCAATATCTATTTTTCGTTTTTCTTATTTTCTAGCGTTCTTCGGCGCCCACCCATATCTGTACCTTCCCGAAAAATGTACAGCTACTTCCACTCCATAAAACAGCTCTTCAATTGATTACCGCATTCCAGTGCTCTTTAATGCATCACTATCCCCTTAGCGAAAAATACTTGAATACACTAAGCAGGCCGTGCCGGTACGTTCAATAGCCTTGTAACACTACGATTGTATCCGTAATGTAGTCAAAGGAACAGACTTTGGCGCAGCCGAATGAGTGGAGCGACTTCTCCCCCACACCCCGAGTCGATTATTGTCGGTATGTGTAATAGTCCTCTTAATGTAGTACTTCATATCGAAGCGTAACAGTGCGTTTTGAAAACATAATATACAAGTTCACGCTTATTTCTCCATTAGCCACCATCTGTGTTTGTTTGGCAACAACACGACTCCTAAATTTTGCCAATGCACCAAATATTTCGTTGAACGCGTGCGAAACATTGCATGACACAACACTATCCCTGCAATTGTACAGTCACGAATTTATGCGTGATTCCAGTGCAGTTTTTCGGCGTTCGCAATATACTGTCAAGGGGAAGGAAAAGAATTGTACATTTACGTTCGCGGCTTTTACCTTGGCCCATCTTCGCAATAACGGCGCTGAGAGTTTCCTACATACGCGTTCGCGCTTCGAGTTTTCAGAGCACGCACTCTACAAAAATTGTTTTCGTGGCTTTGAAAGCGCATCTTTTAACGTGAAACTTTTCGCACAAGGTGTCTTTTCTTTCGGAAACACTTCACTCCACGGTGACAGCACCCGCCGATGTGGTGTAATGGATCGTCGTGGGGACCAGTTCACCGGGGTGCCAAGGGCTCAGAGTCGCTTGACCCTCGCCGATAGGGTTCGACGCTGTTCCGGGTGTCGAACGAGGCGGACAGGATGTTAAGGACTGTGACGGCGAACACTGCTGCCGTAGCCACGTTGTTGAGGATCTCCGCGAGTCGCTGGTTCTTCTCCTTGTTGACGTTGATGAAGCCCAGCACGAGGAAGACCACGCCCACCAGGAGCTGCGCATGAGCAGACACATCACGGGTGAACGCCGGAACGAATGTGGGCTACTGAAAAATACCGCGCGTCTGTCTGACTGAAGCACACACGCACACACACGCACGCACACAAACACGCACACAAACACTATTTCCGTGCAAGACGGCGGTCTTTTGTCGGTCTTCAGTGTTTACAACCGACTGCACGTAATCAAAACTTCAGGCGAAGCTGAAGTGAAAGCGAGGGTGTTTTCCTCCTTCCCAAACGCACTTTAATCCTGCTCTGACCTTTACACGTAAGCGTGTACGACAGCGGAAGCTAGAATCCACCAACAGATGCCGTTGAAATGTGAGAGAAAAATACCCAAAACAAAGCGGTTAGTACTATCAATATCAATAGTCAGTACTGCCAAACACTGTTTTGACTATAAACTGGTGTTATTTACTGTCTTATTTTGCAACACCTCACTGGTGCATGTAAATGACGCATATGCAAACTGGTTTGAAGCCCACACGGCATTCTTGGCTGACTAGAACGCAGGCCTAGCCCTGTAGATAGATGCGACTGCGCTAGTATTCCGGAATTTCAAGAAGTTCCTGCACCTGTTAACAAGAACAGGGGGCATTGCGCGTAACGAAGGGCAGGGATGGGGCATTCCACATACAACACTTCAAATTTTCATTGAGCTGCCACATAAATTCACTTCGTTTCTTCCTAGAAGTCAGTGTCAGTAAAGTCGAGCCTCGATCAAAAATTTATGGACAAGGACAGTGACAATTTTAGGTTGTTTCTCTTCTGGTAGCAGCCCGACAAACTGCCGTGTGCATGTGAGATATCATCATCATCATCATCATCACCAGCCTATCTAAGCCCACTGCAGGGCAAACGCCTCTCCCACTAATCACCAAACATCCCGATATTGTGTAGTTACTGAAGTAATGAAAAATACGGCACAGAGTAGCCCTGGCTGCCGTGCGGCAGAGAAATAACTCTAAATTGCTGCTTTCGTGGTCCGTAAACTTTTGATCGTGGGTGTACTTAACTACGCACCGAAAATCAAACCGTTATAAAGTGAACAAATCTTTATAAAAGGATTTTCAACTCCTGGGTGTACTTCCCTCGACTTTGGGCGCGTCTCTCCAGCGTTCTTTCCGGGATGCTGTATCGGACAGATACTTTACTTTACACTGAGAACACAGAACATAAGTCGCGGCAGGCCGGTCAAACTTAACAAAGAAATGGCCGAACATCGGCTAAGGCTTCCCTCCGAACTCCTCAGCGTCTTGCCACCGTAACTATGGGCAAAACACGCTTGGTGCAGTACGCGCTCGACCAACTTTAGGAGTCTGTACATGGTGGCTTCGCGCGATTCCTTGGCTCCAGCGGCGGCCGAGCGATGCTTCGTTGATATCCCGTTCCCAATTAAAATGTATCCGTGCCCTAATCTACGTGCTCTTCGTAATCGGATTCGTAGTCAGACTGCTACGTACGTAATCAAACTCTTCGCCAGTAGAGCGGGTACGCCAATGAACGTGGGTGTCAAAATCGGACAACGCAAAATCAGTTGACGCATTGCCTCGAGTTGTGAGGGCTGGAAATTCCCAGAAGATCGAAGGGGTTGCTCTGGAGGGGAGAGGATAAAGGAGGGGAATGTGTTTTGCTCGTTGCCGTTGACTGGTCCAGAAGGAAATTCAGAAAGCAATCTCATCATTACATATCGGCTGTGCAACTGGCTATAAATGGAGAAACTCAAAGTCGCGAAAGCATTCACTCTTATTTTGCCGAACCTTTTCTAGTTGCACAACCCTCCATTTTTACAACTTAAGACCGCTTCTGGTGGATCCTTCAAGCGAATACCCTTCGAAATCTGAAACACCTTCCGCGCATATAACCTTACCAGTACCCATCACCCCTATGATTGCTCTGTGTACTGACGGCCCCCGTCTGCCACAATATGGCGGAATGCCCCCAAATCTCCTTACCCTTGTATTGATTGTTGCGAGGTGGAGCTCGGCGGCTTTGACCTACCGTCTCAAAAACGACCAGCGGTCACCATTCGCCCCTGAAATTGCACGCTGCAAGTAAACTTTATCCCTCCTCTTATCATTCCACAACGGGGAAGGAGCACGGGGAGTATTCAAGCGGCCTCCAAACGGTGAGACAGAGGGTTATTCGAAAAGCTGCGCAAGCACAACTGCGTCTAGGATGGATGCGTTCATAGGTCGACAGGTTTACTCACGAGTGCACTCACACGCGCCCCACTCACCATTCCCGAGTAAGTGGTGAATGAGCCTCGCCATCGTTTTGGACTGGCGAGTGCAAGTGCGAGTGAGTGCGGGACCCCTTGGCCGTGAGCCCGCTCACCATGGGCGAGTGCGAGCAGGCAGCCACAGCCAGGGAATCCCGGACGAGGGACCCCCTCTACCAGGCGAGTGCCCTAACAACTGCACCTGTTTTTGCATATAAAGATTTTATTCATTTATGCCTTCGCGGCGAGTCCCACTCGAAACTTGCGAGCGAGTGCTAGTGTAACTGGCCGCGAGCCCCGCTCACCACTCGCGAGTGCGGATCCCCGCTCCCCAGTCCCGTGTGCACTGGTGCTACTTGCGCGATTGGCGGGGCTTACCGCAGTTAGCGCCACATTCCGCCTGCAGTCGCTGTCGGCTATCTGTCGCAGGTACCGCCCGCTGTGATGGTTGTCAATGGCGCGATTTAGCTTCCGAAATATGCCGTCACTGCCCACCTGCTACGGGGCACAGTAGCACTGACTCTCTTGTGGCATGGCATAGGAATATGATTTGAATGGAGTTCTGCCACCGTAATGCAGTGACAATGTTCCATTTCATGACTTCTAAAGGATATCCGACGCACACTAGCGTGCAAGAGGGGAAGAGGAGTGGTGAGCGTGAGCCCGAATGGTTGCGAGTGGTGGGGGCACTAGTGAGCGTGAGTGTAAGTGCATGAGGAAAAATATATTTCTCCGTGTGAATGCGCGTGAGTGGCGTCCAGCTTTGCCGAGGGGTGAACACAGTATCGCTCTCGCAGAAGGCGTGAGGAGGCACTCAAGTCGACTCACACGTCTAGCGAACGCGTGAGAATCCATTCACAAACTTTATGGTTGAGAGCTAGTCGTGTAGAGGTGTGCACGTAGCGTACCTGGAGTGCGATAGAGACGCTGATGAGCACGACCATGAGCGTGTAGAAGTCGTGGTCGTCCCCCCGCTGTATGATGGTCTTCAGCTGCGTGGCGTTGACCGACAGCAGTGCCACGTCCAGCAGGCCCTGCGCCACCGTCTTCTTGGTCGCGTACAGGTTGGGGTTCATGTTGCCGCTGCGCACCCAGCCTCCGTTGGCGGCCTTGCCGGATGGACCGCCTCCACCAGCTGATTCCGACTGCGAGAAACAGAGAGACAGGCGAACTTAGGCAACAGCGCTTAAGTAAAGAAGCCATGAAGCCAAAACACAAGTTCCACTCATTTAAAAGACAGCTTTTTCACAATAACAGCGGTAGCAGGTTTATCGCAAGATTCAAAGAAATAATGAAGATGTTCAGAAAAACTTATCAAGCAATGGCGACTCCCCAGCCACGTTACGGAGATTTCCCTATGACGTCACACAATCTTGTTTGTCCGCTTGGCGTCCGCAGGATAAGGCCATAGCAACAATCCACGTGTGGGCGATTGTTGTGCGGCCCCAATTTCGTTCGATCGAGTCACTTGAACGCTAGAACGTAGTTAGCACGCATGTAGCCGTTTTAGTGATGGCCCATATTACGTCACTGTCGCACGCAGTTTGAAAGCTTTTCACTGCTTCGGGAGTTTTTCAGGTTAAAAGTTTTTTTCGTGGATGGGATGGCGGTAAGTTATCATAGGCTAGTCGTTTTATATTTTGCAATGGTGCATTTTTTTCTTCCTGGCCCCTTTACATACTTTTTTTAGCGAGTGCTTTAAATTCCCAAATACTGGACAATACGGCGTCGGCGTAATCAAGAGATGGTTATAGAAAAAAGGCAAAAGAGCAAGGACAATAAAAATAAATATAGCATTAGTTAAATTTTGGAGATGTAATCAAACCCGGTACCTACGAAACGCATTTATAAAACGCCAACCCTCCACCACGGTCAATATTCTTTGTCTCTTTTCCACTCTTATATGGAAAATATACAGGATTTATTTGTCCACAAAAAAGGCAGATGGTATGAGACATATAAATTCTGATTCACCATTTTCACAAATGTTCACGGCTAATAGGTTCCCACTAAAAGTCTACACAGGCACGCAGAAGTATTTGCAAAATATTTGATTTTTTGCGACATGCCCACCGACTCTATCGGAGGACTTTTCGCCGCTGGCTATAAAAGCAAAAGCAGAAAAACTCCTCAGGTAACTCACTCATTCTCGCTCTCTCCGTGCATCCGTTTGGTTTTCTTGCTCAATTTATTTGAGGTCTACGTGCGATATGCGCGTGTTGAGTCTGTCTCTATGTCGTTTTCAGCGCTCAGCCGATCCCCATTGTCCCGCTTAGCTGCGCCGCCCACACCCTTACATTAGAGCGTTCACAAGCACGCCCTTCTAAAGACGGTAGTCTTCCTTGGGCTACTTAAACCCCAAATTTTTGTCTGTCTGTCTGTCTGTCTGTCTGTCTGTCTGTCTGTCTGTCTGTCTGTCTGTCTGTCTGTCTGTCTGTCTGTCTGTGACTCGATTCAGCCACCTAGCGAAAGTGAAATGAAAGCTGCGGAATAGTCTCGTATACGCACACCCAAATCTCAACGTAAAAGTCAGGTTTCGGTGTTCATACTTTCAAACATTGTTCAACAAGGCCAAGAAATTCCGCAAATATTACGCAAATATGCGCAATAGTCTTATATACTCAGCCAAATCTAAACGTGTAGGTTCGTTTATATGTTCATACTTCTCAACATTGTTGAACGAGGACAAGACATTACGCAAATATCAGACAGAAAATTAATACACAGAAAATTAATACAATTCCTTTATAAAAAAATCTAATTGCTATTCAAAAATTTATATTTCGTTTTTGCGAAATGAAATACTACATCCACAACAGAAAAGAAAATCACACTGTCGCCTGCTGTCATCCGCGCCATTATAGCTTCTGGCGGCATTTTAAGAAATCAAGCGGCAACTGTTACAAAATGTTCTACTACGTAGTTCCACGTTCTGCTTGGAACGCATGTGGACTAGGGCAACAAGGTGAAAAAGGGCGCTTCGATTCACGCGCATCTCCCCCGTACGGCAGCGCAGGTATCGATGCACGCGATTTGCAGCAGTGGAGCGCGGTAAATTTAAATTGACTTCAGCAAACATTTAGCCGGTTTACCTTGGGAGGAGCCTGACGCAAGATGACCAACATGAGAGGTGAGCGGCACTATGAAGGGAATAATTTACTTGGCAAATGTCGACAAAGACATCGTTTTTTTTTCGACATTTGCAACGAAAGGAGCAGACGTGGCCAATTGTTTTCATCCTTACACCTTTTTTTTTTTATTTTAAACACCTTTTAAAGGTGTGGGCTACGGAACAATATTTCCACGCCATTTTGGCCAAAAAGTGCGTAAAAAACTTTAGTGTGATCAACATCCGCTTTTCACTAGGTTATGCATGACCATTTAGTAAAAGCATGTAGCTAAGGGGAGTGTTGTTCACTGGGACATTCGTGCTGAAGGTAATGGCGCTTACTACCTGCTTCAGTTAGCAAACTTACTGGTGCTACATGTGCAACCTCAAGTTACAAAGTACCTAGTGGATGCTGTGACAAGTACCCAGTGGATGTTGAGACAAGTAACTGGTACGTGTGGTGTTAGTAAACGCAACCATCTTTTTTGATAGTGTGATTTCTGTCTAAAGGCAACCACCCGCCCCACGTTAGTTCAAAATGAGTAAGCAATGCGGCATCCATAAAACACCGTGCACGTTACTGTTTCGCTGGTTACCTTTCTCTTCGCTGGTTACCTTTACCTTCTGGTACCTTCGCTGGTTATTTAACACTAGTGACATTTTGCGCCTAGTTACCTATTGCAAGAACCAACAGGATTTGTCATTATAAGCATACCATGGATTGTTAAAATGTTGGCGCTAGTATCGCAACTCTTTTAAAATTCGTCGCTCTACAAAGTGCATGAAATGGTCATAGAGCAGAACAAATTCTTCCCCAATGTTTTTTTTCCTGCGAAGCATTTTTAAAGGGATTACGCAACTCTTCCGATAAGCGCTTTCACTGCTTTGCGTTTGGAAGTTACAGTTATCCCAAGGAGGGAGCGGCACTGCGTAATTTGCTCGTCGCAGCAGATACGCCTTCCGTTTCTACTTTGCTTCTGTGACCTTCTTTTAAAAGTGGCTATCGCATGCTTTCATTGCTGCAACTGAAAAATAGCCAGGCAATAGCCGCTATAGCCAGGCAACAGCCGCTACATCGCTATTATTGCGTAAATTAAACGGTCTAAGAACGTCAAGACCGGGAAGGAGATAAACATATTTTGAGGTTTCTAAGGTACCGGATGGGCACAGAGCTGTAATTTTTTTATGTTGGTTGAGTACGTTGTGTAAGCATTTAAGATTTCGAAGAAGTTGAAAAGAGACTTGCAGGGTTTCTTTAAACTTGGGAGAGTATAGTCGTATTGCCTCACAGGTATCCACAGTTAAGGATTCCTGGGCCTTTATAGGCAAGAGAACCTTACCGTGCCAGTACTGCGAGTGAGAGAATTGTGGGTGCGTCCATGTGCGAGTGTGCTCTCCACTTACGTTAACAACAGATGTTACCACGTGTTCGAGTGTACTTGCGATAGGAGGCCCGAAAGTCACATAGACAATCCTCCGAAAGCGGGATTAGTTGCTAACGAATGCTTCCAATTATAGTCGATGCTACCAGCGAGATTTGTTCAAAATGTAGTATCCACTTTATTCCTCGTGGCGGCAGTACAGCCACTGTGATTTTCACGGCCTTCTGTTGAACGGTAGTATACAGTGACTGTAGGGGTATGACTTGCTCCCACATTGAAATAGATGATTGGTTTATGAAAAAAGTGTGGTCTTTGCAAATGGTTGTATCTGGCTGAATGGGGGGAGGGTGGTTAATCAAAAAGGAGGAGGACGGTGCCGGTGGCAGACTGAACAGGCGCTACTGTCTACGACAGACGAGACAGGCGGAGTTGTTAGAAGCGCCTGTCTCGTCTGCCGCCTACCTCATCTGCCATAGACAGTAGCGCCTGTCTCGTCTGCCACCGTCCTCGTGTTTTTTGCGCTAACCCCTATTTAGTATGTACCTACTGGACCAACAGCACGTTTTATTGTTGTACCTGGCATTATATTGCAACAATTTAAATAAGGGAAGGTTTTAAGGCAATAGCTGCAGAACTGTGTCGAAGTGTTTTTCATGCTTGGTCACGGGTAATTGGCAGTCGCAACTTTAAAGCGAATTCTATTCCTCACCGCTGCTGCACTCAAGCCCAGGCCTGAACTGGGTTACAGAAGCAACTGCCGTGATTGTTAATATACAACTACAACCTATAAATATTCTAATTGACTACGCAGTATGACATATTCCAATTAAAAGCCACCGATACACCGTGTGACACGACCGTTTGATGGCAATCTCGATGACGACAACACGCCATTTCTTTTCGCGGCGCCTCAAATATGTCAAGAACCCTCATTTCGTTCTGACGCCTCCTATGTTCCTATCCGCCGTGCACTTCCTAGTTTCACTATCACTGGACATGGTTACAGTAAGAGAGACTTCGCGTCGGTTTCGCCGCACTTATGGAGCACCTTATTGGCGCCTAGTTAACAACTTGAAAGCAGATTGAGGTCGGGTCAGCGGGCCGTGGGAAGAATACTGATATGAGGAACGCTTAGGGAAGGAAACGAACAACTTAAACAACGGGGCAAACTCGAGTTGAAGATATCTTAGTTCAAATTAAGAGAAAGGAAATGGGCATGAACTGGCCCCGTAGTTAGGCGGAACGACACCCGTAATCCAGTGGATACCGAGAGGAGGGTCTTGAAGAAGGGGAAGGCCAATAACTCGATGGAGAAACGTAATAAGGAAATTCGTGGGGTAGGAGGGGGGCGAGGAAGGGAGTCGAAGAACGCAGGAACGGAGAGGATGGGGGAGGCCTTCGTCCTGGAGTGGACCTATAGTTCATTCCACATGCTAGGCGCAGCACTGTGGAGGCTACATTGTTGCCAACGGTCCGGCCACTCAGCACGCCTAACTCACCGTGAAGGGGGCCTTGAAAGGGCATTTCCTTCTCTTCTCTCGGCAGGTAGAACCGCAAGGCCCCGACGCATAATGTCGCTTTCCCTCACAGTGAGTTAGGCAACCTCAGTGGGCGGGCTGGCAACAATGTAGCCTTCACAGTGCCGCACCTAGCTTGTGGAATGAACTATAGTTCGCTGTTAATGAAAATGATGATAGCAGGTGTTTATAGCAATGGCTGCGCCAATGCGCCTCGACAGGGTTTTATCTCCCCTCCCTTCGTGCGTGTTTTTTTCCGTCTCCCCGCCGTCTGCACGAGCCAAAGGCCAGCCTTCTGAACCCTGAGCATGCATCCGGGAATGCAATTCCTTCCTCCTGACGGTCGGCAGTATGGAGGGGGCGGAGGTCTTTGCTCCGTTGACTCCTCCCGGCGTTCTGGTTCGACTCTCATGGCCTCCATAGCTCTTCGGTTGTGCCCGCCTCTGATTTGTCCACGTCCTCCCTTCGTGTGACTTGCCGCTTCTTCTTCTTCGGCAAGGCCGGAAAAAGGCAATCCCTTCATGGTCATGTTCCCGCGTCGAGACGAGTCGTCGAAACGAGCACGTCACCTCACAAATCCTTGTGTATACGTGTAAATAGACGTTTCTTCCTCATCTACCTCATTCGTCTTGTCATTGGGTGCCTCACACCCCTCCACGGTGGCATCACCCGACATCACCGACGAACCAAACTTTGCTGTGTTTGTGTCGTGCATTCGAGTACACTCGTCCAATACTGCCAAACGGATGTCTTGACCAAAGTAACTGCCCGTATTATCTCTGGCACTTTTATACTACCATTCAAAAAAGTCTGTGATTGCACCGACCCCTGTGCGAAGCGGAAGCGACTGAGCTCAATAGCAGCATATGATAAGCATCTTATTGAAAACGAGATTAGGATTTTGAATAGCACTCATCTCGGCTTTGTGAGCCTTCAGTTTTATAATAAGACGTAAAGGGTCCAAGAAAGCCGCTACAAACCCAGCCGAAATCAATAAGCCTTTTATGAGCGATCAGGCTAAATGAAATCGTAAACAATGCCCGTGGAGGAACAATCGCAGCGAGATCCCATTAAAGGCGTCCGGCCGCATCCGGCCATGACGATACTCGAATGTATACAGAGCATCTCGTGAGAGCTGCAGATAATGGAGAACTGCTGAATTAATGTTCCCGCAATACTGAACCACGCTCATGCGTAGCGGTAAAAAAATGAATTGTCTATGCTTCACTTTATATCCAACAGCCTGGTGGACTGTGTCTGAAGCCACCACCACTCTCAAACAGAATCGAATTTCAAACACTTGGGATGCATGTAAAAGGTATGTACACTCGCGCTCACTATGACCTACACCGCTCATTAGTATTCAGACGATTATATCGTCAAAACAATGACTATGGGCATATACATTAGGATAAGGCTTGATTCATTAGGGCGTTGTTCTCCTAATCCGCACTTGGTCTTTAACCCCGGGTGCCAGACAAAGGTCATATAAAGCTGTGAATACTAATGAGCGGTGTAGGTCATAGTGAGCGCGACTGTACTTTTTGTTGAGCTAGTTTGCTCATAACTTCAGGTAAAAAGGAATGAGGGGGCTAAGAGGGATGGACGAGGGCGGGCACAAACAATATATGCGGTTTGTTCAGGAAAAACCACGCTTGTTTATACATAACCTTTGAGCTTGGAGTACACAGTAACGATCCGTAAACAAGTGTAAAAGGGGCTGACACTGCATCTGTAGGAGGGAACGTCAGCCTAGATAAACTAAACGCTGTAGAATCTAAACAGAAGTTTGAGTGCAACAGGGAATTTGGCGCCCGTACATGTAGCTATTCGTCCACGTCTTTTTAGCGCACTAGCACTATTTTTCCTTAAGACACAGCAACCCACTCCTGCATCTTTTCTTTATCGAACGTATGTCGCTTTAGCGAACGTCGACTCACAATTAATTTTCCCCTCTGCAGCCAGCCACAACTTCCGGCACCACAGTGTGCCGGGACTCCGCCCTCTCTAGCAAACGGACAGCCGCGGCACTGAAAACGCACGCGTACAGCTGGTGATTCCCGACAGGAAGGCCCGCGGCTTCGTTGGTTGCTTGTGCCGCATTAGGCTTTGATAAGGCCCTTCAAGGCTGCTGCAAGTAATGGGGCTCGCTGCACAAGATACGGTGGCAGGCTCCTTCGAAAGAACGCAATGAGCTCAAATGGCCAAGGCGCACGTAACACGCTCGCTTTCAATGTCGCACGATCTCGACAAAGGTTCGTATTTCGAAGCATGAACACCGTACATACCTGCGTAACGACAGCACTCACGTAATGGCCAACCGCAGCCCCGCCTCTAAGAAGTAAGAGTGACAACAATATTCAGATTGTGACTTTTGCTGGATTTTCCCCGGCGATTTTAGGTATGCAGCAGCCATCTTCTATGAGTGTGAGAAGCGGCTGCTTATCAATGAACAGCCGTGGGTAATAACAAAAATCAAGTACCAATTTGTCGAAACGGCGACGGGGAAACGCGTAGCTTTTTGAAATCAAGCCCAAACCATTGCAAATTAACCAGCTCAGACGCGAGCGGACCCTTATTTGGGCGGTTTACTGTTCTCCAATTATGCTGTCTAGTGCTCTACAGAGACGGGCACTCTATGGCTTTCCCTACTGTTCAACCACAGTCGTTATTAGGGGAACAGGCTCATTTTCTGCTTAATTTTGCGCGTCCTTGCAACCATCTACAAATCCAAGCTGCTTCTACCGTGGCGGAATGGCGCCCCCGCATAGACAACGGCTTCATAATGCGAGGGACACGGGTTAGAGTCCGACTACAAGAGGTCGTTTAATATTTCTCCACTCCAGCCCCGTCACCATCCTTGTCTGCAAAAGTTGGTCTTCATGCAGTGCTTTTTGTGTGAACTAAAAACGAAATCAGTGAGATGCTGAAAGCTTCGGGTTAAGAATTCCGCTTGGTGAGCAAATAGGCACGCGTTCAGTAATGCTCACCTCCCCCTTGCAGCGGACGCCACCGCAACCGTCATGGAATGCTCAAGAAATGTTCAAGGAAGGTCGGCTCGCTGGTGGTCATTTGTGGTTCACGAGGTGACCAATCAGTTAACCACCCATCGTGCGCCCGTTAGCTACTACCGGATCACCACTCAAAAGTGGTCACCAGCGGGTCAGTAATGCGCAAGTTACTAGCCGCCCGTAGGCCACGTGACAGACCTGTCAAGTGCAGGACCCGGGTGGAGAAGCTAGAAAAGGGGGAGTAGGTTGGAAGTGAGGAGGGGAAAGGAGTGGAGATAGGGGAGGGTAGAAATGCAGAAAGTGTAGTACAGGAGGGGAGGGAGCAGGAAAGGGAAAGTAGCAGTGGCTTAGCTCGGCTATGGCAAGATATACGTAGCGTGAGCTAAGGTTCAGCTGGCTATTCTTAGGTTTCCTGGTTGTCGAAGATTAGCTAATTATCATGCTTACTGCTGTTCGCGCCTGATCACGTGACTCGCGGCGCGCATGCGAGCTTGGCCATGGTTGAGAGCGAGGCCGGGCCGTTTTCTGTGAGCGTTACGCGGAAGCTGGAGGCTTTGAGCCGTCGTCGGCCAGCGGTGTCTCACCACCGTGCCGATATTGCCCGGCGAGCTGCTTCACTCCACAGGGTACGGAATCACAATCGACTGAAGCTAGCGTCGGATACTGAGGAAGCTACTAGCTACTACCGGATCACCACTCAAAAGTGGTCACCAGCGGGTCAGTAATGCGCAAGTTACTAGCCGCCCGTAGGCCACGTGACAGACCTGTCAAGTGCAGGACCCGGGTGGAGAAGCTAGAAAAGGGGGAGTAGGTTGGAAGTGAGGAGGGGAAAGGAGTGGAGATAGGGGAGGGTAGAAATGCAGAAAGTGTAGTGCAGGAGGGGAGGGAGCAGGAAAGGGAAAGTAGCAGTGGCTTAGCTCGGCTATGGCAAGATATACGTAGCGTGAGCTAAGGTTCAGCTGGCTATTCTTAGGTTTCCTGGTTGTCGAAGATTAGCTAATTATCATGCTTACTGCTGTTCGCGCCTGATCACGTGACTCGCGGCGCGCATGCGAGCTTGGCCATGGTTGAGAGCGAGGCCGGGCCGGTTTCTATGAGCGTTACGCGGAAGCTGGAGGCTTTGAGCCGTCGTCGGCCAGCGGTGTCTCACCACCATGCCGATATTTCCCGGCGAGCTGCTTCACTCCACAGGGTACGGAATCACAATCGACTGAAGCTAGCGTCGGATACTGAGGAAGAGCGAGCCGTTCAGCTCGGACAACGCCGCAGGCGGGACCACAACCGCAGACAAAGGCAGGCTTTAGACGAATAGTATGATACAATCAAATCAAAGGTCAACCAACTGAAACCAGGACATAACCAGGCTATGTCAAGCTTTTCCTTTGCATACCCAAGGTTAGCCGAGCTAAGTCGCAGCCATTTTTTACAAAACGCCGACGGTGGACGATTTAATGGAATGCTTATAGTACCGTCTGAGGGTACTGTATACACACAGGCTATAAAAAAACGTTACAAAAAACTCCCACCTCCCCTCGCGGGAACCCCTGTGTAGATGCGACGCATAGGGGGTTCACGTTGCAGTGTTAGACAGCGGAGGAACGGTGCTGGAACGATGGAGCGGAGCGGCGCAGGCACCCCGTTTTATAGCGCGCATAACAGTGAGGGGACGCGCCGGCGCCAGTGCGTCTGCCGCGGCTATGACGCAACACAATCCAACACAATCCACTTTAATCCATTCCAATCCAAATCCAATCCAATCCAATCCAATCCAATCGAAGCCAAGCCAAGCCAAGCCAAACCATTCGAATCCAATCCAATGCCCCTCGCGAGAGATTGTTCGCTATCGGAGAGGAGAGGCAGTGAGCGGCGGAGAGCGCAGCTCACGCGGCGAGGAGAATGGGGGAGGGGCGGACGCCGACGACGACGCCGGATGCAGGGACAAGGCGAGTGAATGAGATGCAGTCGCATCTAAAAAGAAGCGAAAGTTCTGCGCTTTCCTGCCTGCCTACGCTTTCCTAGGACGCCGATGCTACCCGACTTGGCTCCTCCACCTCCTGAGACATTATCCCAGCCATACAGCTTCTACGCTACAAAAAAGGAATGAAAGACCGCCTCGAAACCCTCACTCCTACCGTATTTTTTTCCGCTCTTCCCCCCCCCCCTCCCAAGATCAGCCGAAATTTTCATAAACGAATATTTTTCCAATGCTATCCGAGCCCCTGATACATTCCATAAATAATGCACCCCACCTCTGCCGCCTCGATGTCCCTTCTGTGCCTCCCTCACACCTGCCAATCTGCAGCACCTAATCTGGCACTCTCCGAAATTCGCGCGCTACAGAACCTTCAACTCTCCTCCGAATTCCTCCTCCTCATACATGGACCCTCACACACTAGAACCCTCCAGGTTGAATTGTGCCCTAGTCTAGCGGTCTATAGACTATAGACTACAGCGGTCTATAGTCTATAGACCACTTTAGAGCCGTGAGCCACCTCTCCTCACCCCACGCGGCCTCTCCCGCCTTCTCAAAAAGCCCACCAGTTTCGCTTGAACTTTCCATTTTCAAGATGTCCCAAGTCACAACACCATACGCCAGCTCTCGGAGCACTTAAAGTACTCAAGAAATGCCGCACCCCCACCAAAGGAATGGTGGAGCTTATATGGACGCCGGCACACTCCGGGTTGGCGGGCATTGAAATAGCCACCAACTCGCCGGAAAAATGGAATACCGGACAGAGGAGTCAGAGCCACGCGCCATCACTAGCTATAGTGACATAACGCAATACTACAAAGAACAAAGACAGTGGTACCCTGAACCACACATGTCACTGGACAGAGACCAACAATCAATATACAGACAGATACAGGTTAGGTCCTTTCGACACCCTATCCTCCAAAACAAGATGCTTCCTGAACGGTACACCCGAAATTGCCCCTTTTGTAAAAAAAGAACTCGGCACACTCCGCTACATAACCGGAGAATGTGATTTTACCAAAGACACCCCTCCCCCCCTCAACCATTCCCTCACTACCCCGTCCCTCACCGAGCGATGGGAGCCCTTGCTGTTCAGCCCCACTCTGGAAGACCAAATCAAGCTGACTCCAATCGACGACGCCGGGTGAAGACGTGGTAAAATCGGTTTCAATAAAGTTGTTTCTCTCTCTCTCCTGCCTGATAACGCGTGAGAGTTGGGACCGCGGGAACATTTAATTTTATTAAGAAAATCGGCTTTGGACTAACCATGGAAGAAGCGAGAGGGGTCGAATGGGGAGAGAGGAAAGCCTGTTATGTTACGAGGGCGGCAGAAACCTATAGCCTTCTGACGACGTTCGCCGCAGAGCGCGCACATGCGCAGCCGCGTTTAACGAGGGCTGGAGTTCGATCTCCAGCTTCATCCCTCGTAGGCGTGTAGCCTTATTTACGCCAACGTAAAACGAACTGCTGAATCCCAATCGTTTTTCAAAGCTAAGCTTCCCTCAAGCCGTAAAAAATGTTCTCTGATGCAATTATAAAAGAAGCGTTCTTTTATAAATGAAGTATCTTAACGAGAGCTGATGAGGCCCCTCTATCTACGCGACGTAAGAGTACCCTGTGGCCCGAGGGAATTTTGACCACACGGCCCCAGACACCAGGCACCCAGAAGAGACAAATCACTTAGTGCTTTGTACAGCCCGCAGGGAGATAAGTACCTGCAATAAAATATTCAAATAATCAACCTATCAATTAAATTAAGTAATTCTACAGCTTGAGTCAAGAAAACTCGAGCTCTTCTTTCCTTCCCACTGCACCTGTTTACTCATCCCTCATTGTTTTATGTTAGTTATGCACCGTGAGGCTGCGCTACGTTCCCTGTTGTACTTTATTTGCTGTTCGCTCTCGGGCTGTAAGCTTCCAAGGTGGCTGACGTAGGTGTTAAATGACCAGAACAACCATAACACCGTGTTCTCGGCCAGGACGGCCAAACACTTTAAACTGCAATACGAAGCAGATAAAATAAGAGCGGAGACTAAGGCCGCAGACGGCGTAGCTGGACAGCCAGTGCTCACCGCCATCAGGGAGAGCGGAGGGGCCTCGTGTGGAAGGAACTCCGGAGGCGCGTGCAGCTCGTATGACCTGTTGTGCATCCTCAAAGTCCCTCGTCAATGTTCCAAGCTCGCAAGCCGAGGGTTACCGCACTTCCGGAAAAAAGCACGCCGAGGTGTCGGAACGGCGGCTACAGGCGATGAAGGTCCGTCTATGCCGCGTCCAAACAACGTCACGTGCTTCTACGCCTTCTCTGATTCCGTAGTCACGCACTCGGGTACCCGATCCAGCAGACACTGAGCGTTGCTTCCGCACAAGTCACCCTATTGGCGGGCAGCAGGAACAGCAGCTGCAAATCACCGTTGACACGAACGAGTGGGGCGAAAATTCCCACGACCGGCACGCACACACAGCTGCGGCTGAAGTGAAAGTGTGGGAAAATTCAGAACACACGCACATACGCACAGAAACAAAAAGGAGAGCCGCTCAGTTTGAACGGTTGGGAGATTTTGTGTGCGAGCGAATGGCGAGGTCTCCGTACGATGGCAGAAGCACGCAGGGAATTTATCCAAATCAAAACGCGTAATGAAACCCCACTCCAAACAATTTAACTCGCGCACCTATCTCTGAACCAGACATGAGCTGAATTCCCCGCCCTTGACGCGTCGCTTCACTACTGAGGCATCAAGCATATGTAGTCGAGCTCGGCTACGCGCCCGGATACGGCTACGGCTCAGCCAAGCGTGGTCTCTCGGGGTCCACGGACCACGTGGTGCCCAGCTGAACGGCCTCATACTGTGGCTATTGCCGCAGCGGCGCCGGATGCCGCCGCATGGCAACGCTGTCCGCATACCGGCGCGATTAGACAGCGCTGTGGCAGATGTCGCGCTCTGATGGACACGGCATGGTTGGGGTGAGCCATTGTTGTGTAATTGTGCGTGTGTGACGGGAGAGCTCCTTTCTTTGTCTCTGTTTTTCGACCTTTGCGCGCGGGAGTTTGACGGCGAGTCGGCCGGTTCGCGGAAAACGTACACAGAACGTGTGATCCGCCGCAGCTCTCGGTTCCGACAGCGCTGTCACGGTCATTACGACGGGAATTTCGTTCGCACATGAAACTGGCACAGCTGGCATGCCACAGGCAGTGACACCATGCCGCTAGAACGGATACGGTAATAGGTTTTGCGCTGGTAGTCTGAATTCCTACTTTCTAGCTCCTAACACTGTTTTAAGCTACCAAACCCACCTTTAATTTTCGGCGCGACCGTGCTGGGAGATTCTCGGCACCCATCTGCAAGTGAAATTGATTTGACTCTTCCTAAATCCTGCAGATCATTTTACACCCAATGTATCTAAAGAGGAAGCATAAAGCACTCGGCCACGATTTCTTTACACGAAGGTATAAACGCGGGTAGTTTTATCGCATTTCGTAAATCCTAGTATGCGGAACAGAAGCTCGACATACCTTCTGGGGTGTACCGCCGTGTCTAGCGGCAACAAAAAAATTCCCTATGATCAGAGATGACTCACAGCCATAGAGGAATTATCTACTACATGGAAAAAAAGAGCACTAGACGGGGACAGAAGAAGATGCAGTGACACGGGACGAGTATCTTCTGTCCCCGTCTAGTGCGATTTTTACCATGTCCAAGTCGTATCACCAACTAGCACAAATTTCTGCGCTGAATTGTCGAAAATGAAAAAGGCGATTTCTTGCTGGGTAGATCTGGTGGCTTTTAACAGAAGAGCTGTTTAAGCTTGACCTTGGTACGGTGGCGTTCGCAAAAAAAAAAAAACACCACTAAAAAATACTGACCGCACGTGAGCGTGCACATCGTGAGGGGCGGCCCCCGTCTACCGGGCTTTGTAGGAGTAAAATAAGTTATTAATAAGCATCTCGCGGCTTTTGACGTAAAAGTTACTCCCGGCTTTTGACGCGGGATTGCCCCGTGAAGCAAGAGCCTCGGTCAGGCTGTAGCCTTTAGCTCTTGCTTACTTTCCACAATTGGAAAGTCAATAAACTTGAAACTTGAAACTTGAAACTTGAAAGAACGGTCTCGTGTGCACCGAAAAATATTTGGTATTTCATGCATCCTGTGACATGTTTTCTCCTCGAAAAGGTATGTCATCTAATTTAATTTAGCTTAACGAGCCAAAGCAACTGTTACGGCCGGGCGAATTGTAAATTGCAGATTACGCCGAAGATCTGCACGTCACGGACACCGAAACTTTGTTTCAGCCGATGTATTTGCATACAACAAACTTATAGGCCTCGAGAGCCGTGCTTCAGCTTCACACCCGGAACACGCTTCTGCCTGGCAGGTGTGTGTGTAGGCGTCTGGTTCATACTCTTGGTGAAGACAAAAGCGACGTCATGACAATGCTGTACCATGATTTCCCCGCGAACTCTTGAGAAAAGTTTTCGCGCCCTTCTGTTTGAAATTACTCCTTTGTGTCATCGTATAGGTACCATGACCTTGTGCTTAGACTGTAACCGTCGTCAACGCCGAATCAGCCTATCGCGTTTCTTTTTCATGTTCGCTAGAGTGCACGATGTAAGCAGTTCGTGAAACAACTCCAGCTCATTCGGATGTCCCCTAATGCGTGCAGCGGCTTTCTGCCTATAGAATCTAAGCGGCCCAAATATGATAATGCCCCTTTCACACGGCATAATCTAGTCTCATTTAGAGTGAATTACATCAGCTGTTAAACCAATAGTTCGATGCTTCTCGACGACAACTATGGCATTCAGCGAGGAAATGATATCAGCGAACACATTCCTGCTGCCTTCCGAACTGAATTAGTGGCGTCGACAGCAGTGACCTGTCACTAAACAGGGTAGTTTAACAATATACCGAAGATTGTCTAAAAAATATCTGTAAAGTAACATTGCTTCCCCAATGTTGTCTTGCGTCGAAAAGAGCGCGTACACCTTTGGTAAAGTACCGGCATGATGTTGTCACACAAATACCCATTTTCTCCTTACTTGTCTTAGTTATTGATGTCTTCTCTTGACACCTAGAACACTGACAAACTTCCCTAATTTGGAGAAACGTCTTTTCCAATTCAAATCCAAATCCCTAATTTGTATATATTTACTTGGTTTGTTTTAAATGCAATGAATGCTATAAAACATTACGAATTGGCACTAATTACCCAAATGTGCTTCCGCAACCCGCGAAAGCTGAGCGGACGATGCTCCTCATAGCCGGAAGTGCGAGAAAGAAAAGCTTCTGATATCAATTTTCACTTCGGCACGCACATAGGAGAATCGATGAGGTACGTGTGTTTAAATGGTTGTGTCCATAAACACGCCAGAAAGGCTAAGAAAAGGTAAGGGTACACGAAAGGATAAGAGTACAAGGGCGTCTCGTATATTTTTTTCCTTCAACCTGATACAGCCACGGCGGTTTGATTGTTTTGTTCTTTTTCTATATTTTTATGCCGGGATCCTACTTTCTGTACTATTTGAGCGTATCCTTCGTACCACTCCTGCATGGACCGCCGAGGTCGGCAGTATATTCAAATCAATAATAAATAAAAGGCCGACAAACTGTGCAGCAAAAGTGTGAGCTTTCCTCTGAACGTAAAAAAAGTTATACTTGGCACAGACGACGTTGACCACCCAACCTACACTGCGTTTCTTACTTAGTTTTCTCGGAACACCTTTGAGTATCCCTTTAATGTATGTAGTTTTAGGCAATCAAATATAACTGTCTCATTTTTCCGGAAGTTGTGCTCGGCGCCTAATGGTAAATCTTGAGGATTAAGTATAAGCTAGCCCGTACCTACACTTAAAACCAAAGCATATCCTCGTCAACAAACATTGGAGGGCGAAAGCAAAGAAGGCGCGCTATACCGTCTCACGCCGAGACACAGCAGATGGGAGAGTCGAAACATTAAGGTATGCATAAACTCTGCGCCACGCAAGTCGAATTCAAGGTATGAAGAAATGAGAGCCCTTACTAAGAAATAAACTGAAGGCCGTGTGGGTTGGTGAGAAAATAGGAAAACGGAGGCGAACGTGTCAGGACATACGTCCCGTGTTTCTTATTAAACATACACCTGAAGCTCCTTTTCAGGGCATCCGAATGCTCTACACTCTTTTTCCATTATTACTGTCTTCTTGACACCTTTCCTTGATAATGCCCAAATCCTCTTTGTGCATTTCGCCACAACTCCCCGTGCTCTGTATCTTGTGGCAACACCAGGGGAGTCGTGTTTATTGTTTAATCTGCGGCTGCACTCTTCAATCATGGCACCTTCTGTTTTTTTCCTCTAGCTGTCCGATTTTTCATTTTTATTCCGAATTCCGACGAACCTCGTAAATCGCTCACTCTTGGCGTGTTTTTGTGGAACGTGGTCAGCGTGAGAATCGCACGCGCAGAAATTTAACGGAGGAATTCACCTTTCAATCACTCTCAATGCTCCGCTCCCTGCAGTAGAGGTGCAAGGCGTCTACACTCGGGTACAAGATAAGCACTGATTGATAATGATTGATTGTGGGATTTAAAGCGACGAAGCTGCACCCGGGCGATAAGGCCCGCCGCAGTGGTGGACTCCGGATTAATTTCGACCGCCTGAGGATCTTTAACGTGCCCCGAAATCTTGAGCACACGGACGTCTTCCCTTTTCGCTCCATCTGAAAAGCGGCTGCCAACAATGCACTGTCGCCATATACGAGGAGCGCAGTATTGTTGTTCGAGTAGTATCTACCTTTCGTAAGTGTCTAACGGAAATTTCAGCAAACGGTCCCTACGGACACGTGCGTGTCTGGTTTACTAAATGTCCTTGGTTTAGCTGTGCCAGATACAGTGAGGTTCTGACTCAAGCCTCATACCTAAGAACACACGAATAAATCAGCAGTGGCTAAGTTTCCAAGCAATCACACAAAATATTTTCAAAGTAAACCGTGCCACGGGGCCTAGTGCTTAATGCAAAAGGGCGTTTAGCTTTTACCGAACAAATTCCGCCTCAAGTGATTGATTCCAAACGCCCCGATTTTGGCTTCTTAAGAGAGACACGCTTTCGGGGACTTGTAGATTCTCATCCTTGTAACGTCGACTTTTTTTGCCCGAAAGCAGCCGCCGCCTGTAGCCAGCATCACGAATACGAAGCTTTGCAAGCTGCCACGACGAAAGAGCGGAAGTTGAAGACAAAAAAGGATCAGCACCTTTAAGCACAAAAAATTCTGACGCAGGCAGTGAAGTACAGGGAGAGGTGCCACCTAGCTCGAACCGAACTGGCCACCAGGTAGATTAGCAATTCGTTCGAACCCACACGTCGTTGACAAAACTGGCGGATGGTAGGGAGTAGACAAGTGCTGTCACCGCCGCCCACCTTGCTTTTTTTTATTTTTGATACTTCTCTCATTTTGTAAAACAAACCTTAAAATCGACGGAATATTCATACACCTACGGAATGTGTCTAAGAAAATCAGTTAAAGAAAGCATACGCGCGCCCTATGTAGTGCCCGAAAACAATAAACACGTTCACAGAGGTCCTTCAACCATCACGGAAGGCCTCGGTTTACGAGGTCTCTACAAGCGCTTGTTTGGCGCCCAGACCTTTTTTTACTGCGGAGAAGTATACCTTTAACCAGGCAAGACATTTTTCACGTCCGCTTCAGAAGAAAACTGACCGGCTACTACTGGCTACCCAAAGAAACATCCCAGGCTACTACTGGCTACACCTAGGCTTCACAAACAAACTTCTGGCACCACCAGGGATCGAAGCTGGGCCTGAAGAGAAGCGGAGCGAGTACTCGCCTTCTTACCGACTAAGCTACGCACACACGTGGAGACGGGGAGACAGACGGTGGTTGGTATTGAGCGTCTGGGTAGGGGGAGGTTGCTTTTTTGGAGGCTCCACAGGGAACAAGAGTGACGGGGCGGCAGTGAGAGACTTTTAGCCGCACGAGCCGTCCTCTTCCCCACCGTTCGAAAGACGAACTTCTCTGTTTTCTTTCTGGCGACGCTACTGCGTTCGGGATACCGCCCTACCGAATCCCAAGTAACGGCTGGCAGAGTCTCTGGTTTTAGGCATTGTAGATCCACGTGTGTGAATTCAAGTGACGCCGCATGGGTAATAGTTATGGGTGTCGTTTTACAGCGTCGCAGTCCGACCACCTTCAGAGCGTGTGTTGGAACCAATTTTTTTCTTTGTTGTTTGTTTCTATAGTGACCGTAAAGCAGAACCCGGCATCCAATGGGCTGATTCTGCTCAGCATGTTCAAGGTCGTTGAGCTGTGGACATTAATCTGTGCGCACTGCCGCATTAAAAATGGCCTGATATCCGACACCGTTCATCGTAATTTTGTAATTCTTCGTCTCAATTCTTCGTCTCACGAGTACTTGTATATGGAAGTTTAATTTCGTTCGCCATTCAGAAAGGACCAATATTCAACCGATATATTGAATATCTTGCCTTGCAGCATAAGGCATGCACGGTTTTTCGTTGAGCAATGCATCCTCCTGGAAATTCTGCCCCTTTATGTGTTTACACCGAAGTCTTAAAACGCTATCCACACACACGCATTTGAATCGAACCACTGAAAAACCAGCGAATTTTATCGCTTTTGCTTTCTCTCCGTTTTCCGTAGGGTTACCACTACACATTTTGCAGTTTTGCTATTTAGCGGAACGGTATGATCATGTTCCTAAACTAGTCTAAATTATTGTGGTTGGTCTACGCTTTGTAATGTAAGTATAATAAACATTCGATTTGACTTGATTTGAATAAATGACAATGTAATATTCGAATTTTGCGCATCACCATAATACGCTAAAGGCTGACGCTTCATTCATCGGACCCTGAATTATTTTAACAGATCCCTCTTTCGTATGCTCGTGTTTATTTACTATCCGAATGCACAATTTTCTGATTTATTCTTCGCTCTTTTTCTTGTATTGAATTCCACCTTTTTTGTCACATGCAAGCTTAACCTTCTGCAGTTAACCTATTCACATTTCCTGCGCTGCACTCGTTCGTTCTTCTATTGATTTGTCCGAACATCGGCTGTTCCGTGTTTCGCCTAAATATAATTATTACCTCGCTTGCTAGCACTGTTTCATGCGTCACACACAAGCGGTACCAGCCGGTATCTCACGCGTTTCATAAATGTGCTCATTTGAGATCTTAATCGTTCAGTTTACACCTACCTGTGGTAAGTATAATAATTAAGAAGAACGTTCAAGGTGAGCAGCACGACACCGGCAATAAACGTTTAGCTCGGGGCGGCTTACGCTAAACCTGGTGGAACGGAAACCTCAGAACTTGATGAGCCAAAACAAATTCCTTGGAGATGTTTTCGAAGAAAGCCTGAGCTGGACGCCACATATAGATAAGCTACATGCAAACGTGTCAAGATCTATAGGAATGTTATACAGTTGCTAAAACTATATTACGAAAATTGTATTACGCACTGGTGCAATCTCACTTGCACTACTGCTTGTTAGTACGGGGCACCACGACTACAACGAACATGAAACAAAAAACAGTACTACAAAAACGAGCTCTTCGATGTAGTGAAAATCTTCATTACTTGGAACAAACCTCACCGGCGTTCTCTTAACTAAATTGCAAAAAATTACGCAGCTGTTTGAATTCAAGCTCTTAATACGCATTTTCAACGAAATCAAACTCGATGAACCCGCCTTTCATAGGCAGTATCAACCACCCAACATGTATTATACATTTAGGCACGAAGTATACAAAACCCCAATGATTAGGACAAATTATGGGACCAAAACATTTGGTTATTTAATACCTTGTTTCTTGAACAAACATTTTGATATTTCGAAAATGGTCCACGAATCTCGTTCGATACATGCCTTCAAACGCAATGTCAAGCAGTATTTTATTTCCCGTACTATGGAATGTACTCTGCTGATTTTGCACCGGCGGTATGATTGCTGTTTTGCATTTATGTATATTTTCTTGGAAGAATTGTTCTTTCTGTGAAGTTCTTTGCTATTGATGTTGTTTTCTTGCCTTCTGTGCTTGGTTTATGTTCGCTGCTACCGCTGTTAGCAATGCTCATGTACGGGTGAATGGGCCTTAGTCAGGCAGAGTCCATCTGCTTTTAGCCCACTCACCCGGGAAATAATGTCTGAATAAATCATTTTGGAAATGTCAAAGAAATGCTGTATGTCGCCATGCAACGATTAGTCACGTTGGTCTGTGTTACTAGGATGACGTCTAAAAAAGGAATCAAATCGTTTTCACCGCCTTGTGCACCTTGGCGTGCACACAATGTCGACAGATTTAAAGTGGTCGAAGCATTGTCTCTATTAATCATATAAACAGAACCGATAATCACGTATTCTCGTAACCGATGAGTTAACTTTGCAGGCTGATTGGATGTTCGCGATTGCTCCGACTGCCAGCTGTTTTGCAATGCCCCTATATAAAGAATAACAAAATAAAAAAAAAAGAATGAAAGGTCACGTACATGGCGCCCACCCCTTCCAGTGATTTCGGTTGTTTAAAATTTGTTTTTTTATTTCCTCACTTTTATCTCGTTGTTACGCCCTCCCACAAATTTCTTCTCTGCATTCAGCAGACCGCGTCTTCAAACTACACTATTCGCACGTCAGACTTGTTTTGCTAGACGAAGTGTCGACAACGAAAGCCAAATAGCCTGCAAGCTTTTTTATAGGCCTATTTTAAATGAAATGTAAAATAAATTAAGTGGGTAAATGAAAATGTCGCTCACCCCATTCGCCATTCCCGGGTTTACTCTAGTCGTCATCGACTGCGATGAGACTAAGGCTCTTCCGTGCAGAGCGGTATTCACGTTGTATTCCTATGGAAATGAAGTCGCAGGAGTTCATCCACCAGAAACCCAGAGGAATTTCCACACCACGAAGTACGGCGCGCACGTTTCTTGGAGTGAGAAAGTCGTGACCTCCTCAATTAACGATAATCCTACCATGCGCGTCACCGTCCCCTTAAGTGAAGCGGACGTCAAATACCCGCCGCTGTTTGAGTCAATCAAATAAAGGACCGGAGATCGGCTGGTGTTATTCCACGGAAGCTGCTTGCACAATATTACAAATGCCTTTGGCTCGCCCCGTTCACGTTCGACGCGCACGGTTGCTCAAGACATCGCAGCGTACCAGCACCGGGCCCGAAAGCAAAAGAGTAACACCACTTGGTAGCGGAAGAAGTCAATATTTCACCCACCAAGGACGGAATAAACGTTCGTCACGTCGACGCACTGTTTGGGAGGCAAACGTTAAGAACTTCTTGGCAGGTTAGAAGCAGACTCGAGACAGCGCTGTCATATGGAAGACATGGGTTTCGAAAGAACAGCAAGAACGCTCTCGGCACAGCCCTGTGGAATGTTTCACCTCCGTATTTCTTCTTACAACTTTGCTCTTCAGTGTAGTCCTCCGGCCTCCGGCGCCTTCAAAGTAATTCCTAATAGGATTTCAAATTCCCCAGACCTGTCTTCAGCACCAGCGACGAACACGTTGTAAAACGAGGACCCGCTCACGGGCGCGCTGCATGCTGGCCAAACTGTCAACGCTCGCGTTTCCATGGAAACATTGCTGGGCAGTCACGGGCAAGGGTCCGCAAGTGAGGGTCGATGCATTTTGTATCAATTGTTGTGTTGCTCCTTTTGAGGGCTTTGCATCTGCCGGGTAACCGCCGATCGTTCGGCAGTGACGACACATGTTGGCATGCCGTGCCACGATCCATTATTCTCCTTCGATCCGAAACAGCACCGCAATCCAAGAAGGGCACATAATCAACTCGCTCCGTGTGAAGATACATACGCGAGAAAACAGCTCGATTTGTGCTGCACGTGTCGGCGAAAAAGACGATGAGTGGATTGCACGAGAAGCAGAGAGAAGCGCCACATTTTTAAGCTAAAGGTGGGTTAAATAAAAGCACAAATTAGTATTCGATTAGTAGGCACTATTTTCTGCTGATTCATGAACGGTACAAGTAAAGAAAAAGCTGAAAAGGCCATTCTCCTTTTGAGGACTTTGAGTAAGCTCCATGTTTTATCTATACTGCCACACCTGTCCTAGGCTGCTCTGCTTATTATTATTATTTCATTAAGCGAGTCGTGTCCAGGTGGGTTCTTATGGTGGCCGCACAGCTTGTACAGCGGTGTTTCCGACTCCGTAGTGTTGGTAAAAAATGCTTCCTCACTCCCATGCATGACCACACAAGTTGAATGCAGAAGCTGCAACAGAAAGACATGTTTGTTTATATGAACCCAGCAAGCAGCCGCTTCCGTACTCCTTCCGTGCCCCTTCCGTGCCCCTTCCGACCCCTGAAATGATTTAATCCATGCTTATGAGTTGTGAATGCCGAACTAAAGCCGAACCTCGTTATAGCGAACACTGATATGGCGAATTACCGGATGTAGCCAACTAAACACCAAGTGTGTTTGGTGACGCTTCATTTCAATGACACCTATTCTTTTTATAACGAAGCTGAAACCTCAAGAGCTGTGCGATATACGCTGTAACGAAGAAATATTTGGTTCCCGCTGGGGTCAAAACTCGACAGCTAGCATAATAAAAGCAAAATTTAAAAAAGTGAGAAAAAACGACGGTTTTTTTTGGTCGCCTAAGGCGTTTATTTTGTGGGCACTGTGAAAAAATTCATTGCGCTCAGACTGTGAAAAGCCACCAGGCGAAGGCCACATCATCCTTCAAGTAACTAAGAAGGCCGGCCTGTTTTGCCGAAGAGCTTTGTTTGTTATAATATCACGTTCTTACGTTCCGGTCTGTTTAGTTTGAAATGCCACAAGGAGACAGATAATGACTACCTTGTTTATAGCGCGTTCGAAGCGTAGAACAATGCATGTTTTTATTTAGGATTTCTGCACGAGCCAGACTGCCGATTTATGTCAGCCGCTTTTTACTTCTACGGTTACAACGAATATCGGATATAACGAACTAATTTACTTCCCCGATACTACATCGTTATAACGAGGTTCTACAGGTATTATTGTCCAACCAATGATGCCTCTATAACGCCGCCTGTCGCGCCATACGTCAATGGCCAAACGACCACTTCCCTGTTGTTCTCCAGTATTTGGCGCGCTGAAGACTTCGCCTGTGGTCCTGTCCCGGACTGCCACCTAGGGTGCCTCGATGTCATGCGCCAGACACATAGACAACTGGTGCATGCGATTCGTATGCGACTGATCGTTACGATTGATCGTTAGGACCGGTTTTGGAGTCGTTCGCTGGTCGGAGGAGGCTCACGACGTGCGTCTGGCAAGCCAGATGCAGTCCTGCCATTGTTGCGTTCGTCATGCGGCGACAGCCAATGAGGCCCGAAGGTGTCATCACAGAGAAAGTTTCTTTCAAAGCCCCGAGGAAGTGCCAGTGGCAATTCCGAGTATTTTGTGGTGAGCAGCTATGCGGCGCCCCCACCGCCGACCCGTGCGCTCTCCAACTGGTAGAAACATGTTGCCAGCGGTATTAACAGCATGGGCGAGCGGAATAATGGGTGCTAAATTTTCCCCCACCACTCTACTCAACATATAAAAATGCAATGTATAACTTAATAGCACTATTCAGTTTAACTTCGTGTTGATAACGGTTTTCCGTTCCAGCTCGGGTTTCTCTTTCACATACCTAAATCGGCCTCAGTGCGTCTAAACAGGGAGGCAACCATGGAGTAAAAACAGTGGGCGGAGTGGCGCCGATGACGCATCACACGCGCGCATCGGACCATGTGTCTCAAAATCACTCGTACGAATAGTCGTGGCGACAGTCGTAACGATCAGCCGCATGCGAATCGCACGCACCACTAGTCAATGTGTCTCGCGCTTCAGCGCCGCCGTACAGGGTGGAGACATTTAGCACGACCGTGAGGCCGCTGGGGACTGTATTGGGTCAAAGTAATCAACGTTATAGTTCATGCTACGCTCAACATGGTTGGCCACGTGACTTACTCTGCGAGGCCGCTTCTGGTTAGGTGTTTTCATAGCCAACGAGAACTTCCGTATGAGCAGTAACAACCAGAGAGGGTTACCAGCCCTTTCGTTCGATCCGCTGTGCAACCGCTGGACAACAAAACAGCCTGGTTGCTTTCTTTTCCCACAACACCATGCAACGCAAAATAAATAGGAAGATTGAAACTGTCGCTACACGGCGTTGGTGTGCCGAAGGAAGACAGTCGTCGAGCCGCACTGTAGCTGACGAAATAATGCTCCTTTATTGCGCTGGCCGATTAGCTACGCTTCCGGAAATCACGTGTCATCTAGCTTGCCGGACGCATTTGCGTCGAGTATCTGTCGTGGCGTTAAAAGGACCCTGCAACGTTCTTTGAGCAGTGCCAATACACCTGCGCGACGTTTAGATTACACTGTCAGGAATACCTGAGCCAAATATTAAACGTGCACGTGAAGTAGTGAGCACGCAAATTGCTTTGAAAGACGTGGGAAAAACAACCTCGCTCTCTTGAATTTCCACAATTATGCACCGCTGGCACCGCCGAAATTACGTCATTTGTGCGGTGGCTTTCCTATTGGCTGCCACTGCTGAACTTCACCGTTTATTTGTGGCCATTTTTAAAATCAGGATATCTTTAGGATCAGCACTTAAAAACACTCTAAGTAATTTGTCACAGTCTTATCGCTAGCATAAATCTGTGGTTCAGGTCTGTATTCTTTTATTTTAGTGTTAGCTCATTTCCGAAGACCAGAAAAAGAGAGCAAGCACGTTGCACTCATCACGAGTGCTATTCCCACTCACTGACGTCAGACAAGCTTGCAAAGTGGTTTGATAAAACCCCGTCTTTAAAGATTGCCATCGAACCTAGTTTTCCATTATTATAACGTTTTCTTTTTGTTGGTGTAGGTGGAACACGTTTGCAGTCCGCTGGATCGTGCCTGGCGGATGTGCCAGTTAAGCAGTTGCAGTATATAAAGTTTTAAACTGGCGGGGAGGGCGGCAACAGGGGACGACATTTTGGGATTTTCTTTCTAAGATAAAAGGTTTCTTAGTGGGACCGATGGCGTTCGGGCAAGAAACTAATGCATTTTTCCATAGACCTGTTGGTCTGCCGGAAAGCTCTGATAAGATCTCTGGACACACGGCGCGTGCGTCAAACCGGGCTTCCAATGTGTTGAGATAGTTACTGGAAATTCACGAAAATGAGCGGTTCTAAATAAGGCAATACAGGCAGATCTGTCCTGATTAAAGAGCGCAATAGTATACTTTCCCCTCATAAACCACGCATCGGTATACATTCAGCTCGCTCTTGGATGCGCTTACTTAGTTTGCGAAAAATCGCTTCATGGGGTCGTTCTTCGTTTCAGATTGCGGCCCTCAAAGGTTTTACGATCAATTCTACGCACTTTCAGTGAAGGTTGGACGCACATTTAGAGAAGCTTTAGACGCACTCTTGACGCAGTTTAGACCTCAGGAATCTTTCGCCCTTCTCTCAACTTTCGTTAGAAAGGCAAGGTAAATTTTCTTAAGAGAATGGGACATGAAAATCGGCAGAATAAATTCTGAAATTGGCCCCAACCCATGCGAGGCTTCAAGGAGCCAAGAAACGAAATCCTAGTTTTAATAAAAACCTGGGTAGATGAAACTGACGTCGTTATAAGCGACACTTCGCTAAACGCGAGGGTAAATTGTTCTCAATGCACTACATGTAGTCAGGACCGTGGCACATCTAGAAATGAAGCGATGTTTCGAATAAAGCGATATCGTTAAACGGGGTTTATTCTCATCAGTCCATGTTTATAACTTCCATTCCTGTCCTTTTCACTCCCAGACACAAAGGTGAAGACCAAACTTCTGCGAACCACGCAGCTGTTTAAGCGTTCTGCAAATTTGACTGCAGCTAAAAACGTGCAGATGGGGTGTTTTCAACCATTCAGGAGGTGAAATGATGCTGGCCGAGACGGCATTCAGCGAACAGGGGCTTTTCCTTGCTGTGACGGCTTTCGACGGATTATATCCGCTCATTCCCCGTCGATAGCTGGGCTCCGTTCGTGGGTTCTTGCCCAAGCGAAGCCACCGCCCCACTTGGGGCTGCCACAAAAGAAAAAAATTCCCCACAGCCCCGAGGCAACCACTGAGCGAGTCGGTTTAGCGCAACGCTCCAGAAATAGCCTCCGTTCCCTGGAATCGTTCTAGCCGGGCGGAGAAGGTTGCGTGATATGCAAATGTGATTGGTGTATGTATATGTACGGACATCGAAGCAGAACTCGCATGGCGGCGGGTTTCGAAACGGCGGATTGCAACAGTGCACACGACAGCGAGCACACGCACACGCCTGGGCGGAAGTGTGTGGCCGGCGGTACGCCTCCGAACAAAGCAGCGCCTCCGGGGCCAGAAAATCAATCAAACGCTGTGGATCATGGCTGTGCGGTTAATGCTACAAGCGAACGACTGGCGGGCCCGTGCACGTCACACTTTTGTGGATTTGCGCGCGGCATCACACTCGTTATTGTACACTCTGAAGTAGAGTGTACCGTATTGGCCAAAGACAGCGCGGATGACGTGCACAAGCGGAAGGACAAACAACACGAGCGCTGACAAAAAGATCGCCCGTTATCTTCATCGATGCTTTCCACGCTGCTTTTTGCTAACACAGTATGAACCAAGTACCCCGAAATCGTACCTCCACAAAGTGTATACGCCTCGAGCGCTGCCTGTAGGGGCGCCACTGAAATCCACCTAGCGGCTCGTTTCGAAAGCAGCCGCGGGAGTCTCCGTCCGGCTCTCTACTGACGCCGCTGCTTTTGCGGCACGTTCACGACTGAAATTTACCGTTTGTGGGCGTTGGAAATACATGTTTACGTGAAGAAGTCACTCTGTTCGCAAATGGGGTGTGTTCAAGAGAGTGTCATTGTATGGGGTGTGTTCAAGAGAGTGTCATTGTTTCTGACGCGATCCTTGTGCGGTACATTCAGCCTGCATAAGCGCGGGGTGTGAGTCACAGGCCAGCGTCGCGGAACCGGCGCATGCATGGAGCTGATTGTATACGTTACACTGCCCTGAAATTTACTTACAGTGTTTCTGGTGGAGACAAAAAGCAAAAACGCCCGTGTGTACGAGATTTCGGCGCTCGTTAAAGATCCACGGGTAGTCCAAATTAATCCGGAGCCCTCCACTAAGGCGCGCCTCATCACCTGCGTTGCGTCGGCGTGTTAAACCCCACAATAAATCAAATTTACTAGCAGTGTCTCGGTAACCAGCGTTTCCTCAGATGTTCATGCTACGGCTATATACTACGATGTAAATAGGTTTTGTGCGCTTACATAATCTAGCGGAGCACTCATACCTGACAGCACGCCAGTTACGTTTGCTAATATCATACCTTATATGTTGGTCACCCCATTTACAAGCCAGTGTGTCTTAATTCCGCGAACATTCCACGAAAGTACGATGGATAATTCACAATTATACTCGGGGATCCAGCACACAACAAAGAGTCGTCTTGTCGTGAGGTGGGCGCGAATAAACATCCATCTGCTACATCCTCCGCGAGCAGCGCGGAGATGGGTTTAGAATATAATCCGCGTCCGCGACTAAACGCTTCTTCGCAACATCGTCATATGGCACAGGGAGCCTGCAGAATAAAGCACAAACTGAAATAAGAGGGCGTTTTTAGATACCACACTCTTCCTTCGACACAAGCGGTCATCGCCTGTGCACTGCCTCCTGCAGTGCATACTTCCAAAAATGCGTCCACGGAACGATGAGCAGTTCGTTGAAGTCGATAAACAAAATGAACGTGAACGCGAGATTAGTTTTTGTGATTACTAAAACGTTCATTGCGTGATTTCACTCCACATTTGTACACAGCGTCCCCCTCCCCCCCCCCCCCCCCCCCCGCCCATGTCTCGCGAAACAGCAGGGCATTTCGCGTATAGTTGGTCTTGTGAACCCTACCTGGCTTAAGATTCTACGAACGTCTTTAGCATCTCAGAAGCTGCACTGTTCTTTTTTTCATTCCCGTTAGAGATATTCCGTTTCTTTCGGACTTGCACAGCATTTATTTTTCATGGTTTCATTAACTTTCCTTGGTTCTTGCTCTAAAGCGTGAGTGGGATCCTATTTAACGAATCACAGCCTTGTAATATAATTGACATATTCTTATAAAAGTCATGTTATTGTCCGGGATTGGGTAATCACATCCCCGAGACAGATTTTTCTGCGACAATAAATATATTCGAAACGAAGCCGCATTCGTTGTCCGCGCTGCAAAACGAAACCAACCTCTCACTGCGCCAGTATCATGTCTAAACGAGGCGACAGTAGAATTAACTTGTGCTTGTCGTATTGGGAGGGCACAGTGGTGATATGCTGCAGACGTCGCCGACGCCCGGAAGGGCGGCGATGAAGCGCGCAGAGCCGCGCCCCGAGCAGCTCTTGTTGGCGTTCAAGTACTCCACGAAGACACAGATGGTTTTAATTGACCTAAACGTATCTTTTGTTTATAGACATCACCATCACAAGTTTTACAGGGCGGGGAAATGCGAAAAAATGCGAAACAGAACCAAAACACTGCACGGGCCCCGATCAGCCAGCCAGCGCAAATCCCGTAAACACAGCGGAGAAGCGGCGGCAGGCGGCGCGGCGATCGCGAAGCTCGAGGCGTATAGGCTGCAACACGCCTTTGTTTAGTACAAACCTACTGAAGGAAGATAAGTTATGATATGCGTTGATGCATATTCCGCCATTGCCGACAAACGTCCAGTCCATCTTTGAATAGTCGTGTATGTAAGCCGTTGTCGTCAGGAAGTGACCTCAACCGTAAAAAAGCGCCCTTGTGTCACAAATGAACGCCACCTCCTGTTTTACTGTTTGCAGTTTTATGAATTGTCATTTTATATCCACTTTGTTCAATCAATCTAATAGTGTCTAGACGATTAGATCGGTTAATCCAATCTTCCGCCGACAGCATTGCGTCCGGGTTTCCTTGTAACGTCCTGATTTTTTTTTTCGTGCAAGCTGAAGTTCACTGTCAATCGTCTCTGTATCTGTCGTTTCTTGTGATCGCTCCAAAAGAGTTGTACCTAAAATTATTCTCTAATTGGTCACCAGCTGCCAAGGTATCTAGAGTAAAGGTTGTTGCTGCCACGGCGACCTTTACTTCATTATTGTTGCTATAAGTGTGACCTTTCCTCCTTTTTCTGGAAGCTATAATCATTGGACATCACCTTGATGGGACGTACGCATGTCTTTCTAATTCTAAGAAAATGTTGGCACGAGTACGGCGAACGCTGTAGCTTCTTTTTTTGCCAATCATGGCCAACTTCCCAAAGTGGGTATGCCCGGCTTAAGAAATGCACCTTGGGGAGGCTGGGTGGTCGCCGCGACGCACGCACGCACAAGCGCCCGGCATTTTTTTATTTATTTTATTTATTTATAATACCTCAAGGGCCCCAGTCAAGGGGTGTTACATGAGGGGGTAGACAGTTCACAAACAGATGATTTGTTCGATGGCTTCTTTGAAATGGGCGATGCTGGAGTGGTGCACGATGTCAGCAGGAAGATCGTTCCATTCTATTGATGTTTGCACAAAAAATGAAGAGTGATGGGCAGTGGTATGCGCACGGGGTGGATAAACCGCTTTCGAATGGCTAATATATACGGCATGAAAGACGATGAGCTGGAATGATAACATGGTTTAGGTGCAATGCATGATAAAATTTATGGAACAAACACAGTCTTGAAATTTTGCGGCGTGAAGCTAAGTTAACCATGTTAGCTTGAGATTTTAGTTCGGTGACGCTACTGTGATAGGAGTAGTCTGAATAAGTGAATCTGGCTGCGCGATTTTGGATGGATTCAAGTGTTTGAATAAGAGAGATATGATGGGGATCCCAGATGGCACATGCTTATTCTAGCTTCGGGCGAACTAGTGTTAGATAGGTTAAGAGTTTAACAGAAGGTGGGGCAAGACGTAAGTTTCTACGGAGATAGCCAAGAACACGGTTAGCGTCATTAGTGATGTTCATTATGTGGGATGACCAGGTCGGATCTGAAGTTAGAGTGATACCGAGGTATTTACCTGAATTAGCTGCTGTAATTTCAGAATCAAACAGGAAGTATTTATTGGAGGAATAAGATTGACGGCGATGAAAAGAAATGACACAAGTTTTCTTTATGTTAAGGGACATCAGCCATTCTTCGCACCATGATTGAATCAAAGAAAGGTCAGACTGTAGGATGAGTGTCGCGTGCATTGTGAATAGGACGATAAATGACACAGTCGTCTGCGAATAGACGAATGTTAGAAGCTAAGTTATTGGGGAGGTCGTTAATACAGATCAGGAATGAATGGTTTTATGAATGGTTTTATGAACTGCCGGGGAGTCACCCCAGTCTTGGCCAATCTTGGCTAAGTGGGTATGCTTGGCTTGACAAACATGCGCCGGGGATGCTGGGCAGTCATAGCGAGGCATGCACACACGAGCGCTCGGCATTTTCTTGGTTTTGTTAACTACCGAGCGGTCGCCGCGAGGCACGCTGTCATGTGCACGCGCTCATATGCTCGCGCTCGGCACTTTTTTGGTATTTTTAACTGCGGACACGAAAAAATACGTTTTGCTAAACAGCGTTGCTGTTAGAAAGTTAGTGTACCATCACACGTACCTTTTCGAAAATGACATTTAGATTTTTAGAAGAACTCAGATCTGCGTTGTGAACCTGAAGTTCTCTATAGGCCATCAAGGGGGAAGGCCACTACAAGTCCATGAGCTAGCAAACTTTCCGTTGTCGGTTATCAGGCTGATTCAAATCCTAAACAATACACCTGAAAGTGTAACCAAAATATGCTCCCTTTAATGACGTCTTAGTGAAAAGCGACGCCTGTTCAGGCGATAACGCCGCTTCCTTCCACGACGGCATGCGGATATAAAGTGTATAAATTAGGGGATACAGGTTTCTCGAAACGTCTGTATCCAGCTCGGTGGCTCAAGGAACCAAATACGGACATTGTCGTTCATGCATAGCGCAATTGGCAAAAAACTGTCCACAGATCACCCAATTTCCAACAGGCCAGTGGATAGCGCCTGAAGCCCACATCATTCACCTCAATGGAATTTCGAATACTCTTGATGAGTCATTATTTATCCACAACGGCCAATTACGGAGTATACGCATTAAGGATGAAACAATTACAGAAGCGGGCTAACAGCGGCTTTTTAAGAAAGGACCATCAGCGTAGATAAATATAACACTGTAGATACCTAAACTTAACTATCAGCTCCCGTTGGAAGTTGGAGCCTGAAATGTGGCTACAACAAGAAAGACGTTGGCAGTGGCGCTGCGACATGCAGACCGGACTCAGAAGGCGACGAAGAACAGAATGGCCCACACACCAGGTTTGCGTACAGCCATGACCACTCATTAAATCAGCGCCCCATTTATCATTGCCCGGTGTGTTCTGCCCTGCCAACCCGCCACAATATTTCCCTTCCTCCCCGTTATATTACCGCAGTAAAACGTATATACCGTACGAATTATGAAACATTTCGTGGACATTTTTCTTTCTTAAATGGTGGTCGCTGCAGGGGCCGTAAACTCGACGTTAATTTCTACTCTTGTAGCCAGTCGCCGCTTCTTGCGCTGCCTTGCGCCGCACCCCACCCTCTCTGGCAAACAGCCAGCCGCAACACTGAAAGCGCACGCTTGCAGCTACTGATTCCCGACGGGAAAGGCCCACGGCTCCGTCGGTTGCCTGTTCCGCTTTCAGCTTTAATAGACCCTCCAAGGCTGGTGCACGTAATGGGGCTCGCGTCGCAGGATACGGCCGCTGGCTCCTTCGAAGTAACGCACTGCGCTCAAACGTCCTAGGCGCACGTAACACGCGCACTTTCAAAGCCATAGAAACTCTACAATGATTTCTCTTTCTAACTATGCGCAGAATGCAGACACGACCGACTTGACGGCAGCAATCACGTAATGCCCGCCCGCCAATACTTCAAGCAATAAGAGCAGCAAAATTTTCACGTTTTGACTCGTGTATGATGTGACGACAAACAGTGATTAAAGAAGGACCAAGAAAGGAGTACACAAACACGAGCGTTGTTTAACAACTGAGATCGTGTTTATTGCAACCGGCAATATAAACGGAAAAAATTGAGTGACGTCACATAGACGTCAGTGAAGGAAGCACACACACTAAAAACACAACAAAGGTCCGATATGCAACGACAGTAGCCGGGTCATCGTCCTAGCAAATCACGCGTCTAGCTAGCCAAGTTCCTTTTGGCTATCACCCACGCATCCGAACTTTCGCGTGGGCGTGTATCACGATCCCTATTCAGCACCTTCGGGGTTTTAAGTGCAATGCACTTCTTAAGCGACCCTGAACCTGCGTCCACCGGCGATGTCCGCGCACGTGGAGATGGGCGCGCGCAGCCTGGCCGCTGACATGGCACATACCCACGTGGGGGATTGGCCAGGAATCGGGCGTGAGAAGGGCTAATGCAGCCGCTTAAAGGAGTACTGACACGAAATTTCAAAGCTGAGATCCGCTCTAGCAATCAAGTACAACGACAACACAAATGGGTGTCTGTGAATAAATGCATCTTTCTTTCTTTGTAGTTGTGTGTGTGTGTGTGATCTCTCTTTCGCGAACATTACCGAACCGCGCAAATTCAACTCGTGCATTCGCACTTTCACATTCTTCCCCTCGGGGAAATGCGGGGAATTTTTTAAACGCGGCGAGTATTTGGGGAGGGGGACGTTTTTCCTTTATATTGCCTGTGGGAATAAAAACACACTTGGTTGTTTGTCAGAGCTCGTGTTTGCGTACTCCTTTCTTGGTCCTCTTTTGAGCGTTGTTTTAACAGCTCAGCTATTGTTGTTGGCCGTAAGTTCGGCGTTTGTGCGCGCCGAAAACCCCCCGAGAAAAGGCCGAGTGCTCGTGCACGCGTACCTAAAGCTCACGTTCGTCAACCAAGCATACCCACTTAGGGAGATTAGCCAACATTGGCCACAAAAACGCTCCAGCGTTCGCCGTATCGTGGCAGAACTTGCTCAGAACGAGAAACACGCGTCATAGACTACGCCTATAATTTGTTAGCCCTCGGGTCGTCTTGCGCATGCGCTCTGCATCGTACAAGAGCCGCGACTTGTATGTTGAAGCTGCTGAAGGTGATAATTCACTCCACAAGGCCCAGCCGCGGATAGTTCGCACGGCTGAGGAAAAGGCCGCGCTTCGAGCGGCTCGGCGTGCAAAGCATCCGCTAGAGACAATAAGTCGCGCTTGCAGAGTGGCGTCACGAACACGCCTACCGAAAGGACGAACTCACTATGGCTTTGCTCAACATACGGTCATTCAAATGGCATGCCGCCGACGTCAACCAACAAAGACACCACAAATATACTAAAACTGAAATTTGTAATTGTCAGTGATCACCTACAACAGCTTCGCCATTCAAGTCTTGCGCGTGAGTACAAGCGTCGCTGAATTTTTTTTCGTCGTACTATGCAAAAGAAACTAGCCCAAGTTCAAACCTCTGTTATACTCTACTATGACTTTTCCCGACGGTTCCCGGTCCGCAAGGATCCTCTTCTTTGGGAGTGAGAAGGGAATGCGGACGAATGAATAGGCCGGAATAACAAGAAGAAGTGATGACGTAACTATGGCATTTTTGTGGGTACCGTAGCGCGTGAACAACCCCTATTATCAAACAAAAACACATTAACCAAAACACCTGCTTCTCCCCATGTAAGAGTCCAAACTTTCGAATTTCCACAATAATCTTGGCTTAATACCTGTGACCATTGCGGTATCTCTGCGGAATTTTAAAACCGAGCGTGTCTTTATTCAAGCAGAGGTGGTTTCGAATGCAATGGATGGCCCATTTTAAAATAGTTATTCTAGAACGGCTGGAAAAGAACTTGCGGCCTGTTGAACATCTTGTCTTTCAATAAAAGTTAAGGTTCTATGTGAAACAAATTTTGGAATGAACAGACACGTTTAATCAATTTAATAAAATCCTAGAGGAAAATTACGCCTCTCTGTAGCTGTAAACGCTTGTAGAATAAAACGGGGCTGAATTCGATAAGCAATCTGCCTCCGCTTCGCATTTGCACATACATAACAACTACGCTGAAACTTTCGGGCTGTGCGCGATAAAAGGTAGGTAAAATAATGTTGTTTAAAACATATATGGACAGCTTAGACAACAATAATGACTACAAAGTTACTTGCACCAAAAAATTATCGAACGCGTATCGGCTTTCATCAGTGCGAATGATTTCGAAACAGGGTAGCATTTTGGCCGCATCTGCCGTATCAATTCTCCCCCTTCCAATCCCACACTCGTCTCCACCCCTCTCTCTGAAGTTTTCTTGCTCCGTTCGCCGAAACATCTAAGTCAATTTTCTCCGGGTGGTTCTGGTAAACACAAAAGGTCGAGCGCCTCAACAACTGCTCTATAACTTTGTACCATTGCATCTCTCTCGTATGAGTAGAAAATGTCAACCGCATAGTCAACCGCAACTACCCGCACGACATTAGCATGACGTACCTTGTGAGACCTTAGCATCGTCACCTTGTGAGACCACACGGACTCTTTCCGTCGCCGTCACTCGAAGCTACAGGATCTCTCTTTTGTTTTCTTCTTTTTTACCTCCATTTTTGTTTCGTCTCCCATCCGCAATAACTCCTATATTGCCTTTAATCTTTCCTACTCGAACCCGCGGAGTAGCATGCAGACACGTCGGCAGATCTCTCTCCTTTCTTCTAATACCAAGCAATCTGCCTCCCTCCCTCCCTCCCTCCCTCCCTCCCTCCCTCTCTCTCTCTCTCTCTCTCTCTCTCTCTGGCTATTGGCTTTGAGGACACAATTCAATACAACTTAACAACGTGTGGGTTCGAACTATTTGGTAACCTATTATAAGACTTCGAAGCGCCAAATATTTAGACAGAGGACAAAAAGGAAAAAAGAACGGGTTATCGCATGTCGCTGTCCTTTTTGTCCCCTGTCTAAATATTACGCACTTCAAAATCTTACGATTCCATACCTTTTGGCCTGGGTGGGTGAAACCGGGCCTCCGGGGTTACGGGACGAGGGCGCCACTCCCGCTTTCCCTGTCGCCATTTGTTCTCCCCTGTGCCCTTTCAGTCCCCCCTTCGCCCGAACTGGGTAGTGTGCTGGTGAACTCCCAGATGAGTTTGAAATATCCCCAGTCCACGTTTTTTCCACTTTCGATACAAATCACTCACTCACCCCGAAGGCAACGGAAGCTCCACGTTCCGACTGAGGAGCGCGTGCGGTATTGGTCACGTGGCGGCGAAGCCAATAGGCAGCGGGCGCACGTGGTGGCACGCGAGGAGAACAACTGCACCCGAGGTACGGAGAACGGCGATTTTGGAAACGTAACCAAGGCTTGGGTTTTGGCTTGTTGGCTATACATCAATTTTAACAAACAGCGCAAGGACGCGGACGAAAGAAAGGAAAAAAAGGCACTGCAAGCGGCACCGGCAGCCACCTGGCTTCTCATTGCTGGACTTGTGGGTTCCTGTTTTTGACAACACGAAGGTTCTGAAGCACTACTTGGGATTGCGCACGGGCGAAATTTTTGAGGCATACACGGTAGCGGATACCTCATAAAGGGCGACAGGTGGGTCAGTCAGCCCTCTGGTACATTGCTACAGAAGAAACGTGACTACATAGATGGAGCATGTCGGAGATAGCAGCATCAGAACGTTACCCTCAGTGCTGTGTACATTGTTCATTTTTTACCGGTTTTTTCATCCTTCCATTTTCCTTTTCTTTTTGATTGATCGTAAAGTTGCGAAGTCACTGTGTTAACAGCGCTTGTACTGTCTTTTGTCCGTTCTTTCGTCGGCGTCCTTGCGCTATTTCGTTCAAATTGGAAAAGTACTGGCGTGAAGTGTCACCTGTCTGCAAGTAGAAGCAATTCTTACCGTGCCACGTGAAAAGAAGTGTTTCTATATCGGATTTACTGCTTTGCGCGGACCACCAGCAAATAATAGCGAGTTTTAGATCACCGTTTTTCACGGTCCGCTCCGCTCCGATAGCTAGCGTGAACGCCGTTGCGCATGCGTGGCACGCTTGGCCGCGAACGGCATTGGCTCCGGTCGCACTGACCGTGCCGCCAAAACTGGAGCTGACCATCGGAAACGGTTAGATAAAACTCTATATTCCCTGGAATACTACTGTGCCGTCCTGTGGGTCAGTTCAGGGCATTTCTACGGTGTAGATGCTTTGAATGAGCCGGGTCGGAGCAGCCCACAGCCCTGCGGGGCATACAGGATTCGTTTGTCCTTCGCAGGAAGTAAACTGATAAGAGATAGCGCAGTCGAGGGGCTCAGGTATACAACTGCGTCCGATAAGCGGTAAGGCTTCAGAACGTCTATACAGATCGAAAACGGTGCTGAGAGACACGCCCATGCCATTTCCACAAGTTGTTTGCTTGGGCTGGCAGCTTATCTTCCTTTTCCCACCTGGTCTATTGTTCTTTCGTCCCAAGTGAAACAGCGACTGATGGTAGAACGCATGCACAAAGTTTAGGAAGTCTGACTCCCTCCTGCAAGCCACGCTGACATGGGTTTTAAGTATTGACTAACCTCTTCACTTCAAGTTCACAAATACAGCAGGAAAGCGCAAATGGAAATCGCGTGAATGGAACAGCTACTTTAAGGAAACGAACACCTCAGCGGTGGTCGCTTTTAAGGAGTGAAATATAAAAAAAAAGTGAGTATTAGGAACAGGAATTTTACAACCACCAAACGAGGTGAGAACTCGAAATCGCAACTAGCCAGGCATAAACAGCGCCGTCGTCGTAGCGGTAAATCTCCGGTTCCCGTGTCCGTGGTTTCCGGGGTGGTCGCACATCCAACACGCCGTACCCGCATTTGTTGCTTGTAGCCCTGTTAAGGTAGGCTTATTCCTCACAACCTTCGCTCGATATTTTGTTTAAAATGGTCTAAACTGTTTCTGCGTAGCTTGTCAACGATGATGGCGCCATTAAAAAGGTTACGATGGCAGCTGAGCTTTCGTTTGTGATGTAAAAATGAAGAGAAGCATTTCTTACTGAATTGTGGAAGCATATGTGTGGGTGAGGATGCTGAAAATACTGCTAATGGGAATAGGTAAAAGGGCAATGAGCCCCTGACTGCCACTCGGCAATTTCTATAAGTGGTTATGCGAGAATTATGGGTTGATAGATATCAGTACGTCGCAGCCAAAGGGCAAGTTTCGAAGTGGTGGTGAGCGTCTGCGACATTACTTTTTTCTAAACGGTACAGAAGCGGTACTTTATGCGAGCTCCTAGCGCTGTCTGCTGGTTGGCTTTACACACAAGTGACTTTTGACCAACTTCTGAAAGAACTCGTTATTCTGACTTCCGTGGTTTTGAGCTGCACGCCCTGGTTCCTATTGTGATTGTGGCGACCTGGGCTGGAGCTCACGTTGCTCTATATGTTTCTCAAGTCAAGGCATTTTTTATAGAAGTGTACACGTAATCACTTGGACACGTGTTTTGAAGAATACCTGAGGTTCGGTGTTAGTTTATTTAGAAAAAAAGTGAACAGTTTAGTTATAACTTATTAAACCAGAAACTACATCAGTCAAAAAATTACAAACTCAGCAACCTAAAACTGAGGCGGTTGCCGTATAAACCAGGGACTGTACTTCATTTGATTTGATTGATTGCTTAATTGTTGGGTTTAACGCGCCGACGCAACGCAGGCAATGAGGCGCGCCGTAGTGGACAGCTCAGGATTAATTTTGACCACCTGGGGATATGTAACGTGTGCCGAAATCTCGTACACACGGGCGTTTTTGCTTTTAGCCTCCATCAGAAAAGCGGCCGCCGCGGCCGGGAATCGAACCCGCGTCCTCGTGCTCAGCAGCACAACGCCTTAGCCTGTGAGGACTGTACTTCAAACTAAGAGAGGTCCAACAGCTAGTACGTTTGAGTAGTTGGCTTGAAGAATGTCGCTAATGTCGAAAGCGACGTAGTATACCATGCTATTGACTCGCTGAAAGTGCTAGTTTTCTACCGTCTGCGAAGCAGAATGTTGCCCTCAGGTGCACTTAAACGTTGAGCAGGAAACGTGCCAAGCCATGTCAAACACATTGCACGTCAAGCTGCGGGATCCGGCTGACGACGCTAGACGTCATAACGTAATAGTATATTGCTTAACGTACTTAAATCGGCCGTGAGCTCCTAACGGCCACATATTTCTGCCCAACAAACCTGAGTAAATATGGTGGTAGATATGTACTCAGCGTTAACGTTAGGTGCCCATAACGCTGGCCGTAACGACGTGTCAAGACCATTATACTTACTGAACGTCAATCCGCCTGTTCCGGTCGACGACGTTGGACGTCAAACCGTGATGTTAGGGCTGCCGCTGTTGAATTGGCCATAAACGCCGAACAGCAGTTGTCACCACCTCAGGTCACTTTACCTGACTAGGTATGTTTTTAGCCATATTATCAGCGTTAACGTTATGTGAGAATAACGTTAGCCGTCACGACATGCCAAGAACGTCCAAATCATTGTACGTCAATGCGCGTGTTTCGGTCGACGACGACAGAACTCAAAACATTGCGTTAGGGCTACGCTGCTGAAAGTAACCCGAGTTTTTGACGGGAGCTGTCACCACCCCTCATTCACCTGAGTAGGCATGCATTCGAGCCGTCGATGGGAATTTTGATGAAGGGTTTCGGGCTACAGGCAGCCAGCGGGAATTTCGATGACAGACCCTGGCCCCGATTTCTTTTTCCTTCTGTTTTGCGACGCCAATCTGGGGACGCCGCCCTTTTCACCAAATGAACCGAGTGTGCTCACGCATTTGTTTTTAAATAAATGATTTCGAAAGCGGGAACAAGCAAATAAGAAGTCGCTTGTCTCTATGTGTAATAAAATGCAGTGACCGGCGTATAGTCAAAGTGGAATGACTAAGCAAGGTAGTGACATTTCTCAATTACAGTGTTGTTTAAATAGAAAAAAAATAACATGCACGGCTTACTTTTGAGCAGTAAAGCGTGTACCACATTGTACTGCTAACTTATTACCCAGATTTCACATCGCGCATGTTGAACGTAGCCTCTTTGTAAACGAAACTCCTGCTAAACTGAACAAGGCTTCCAGGTTCTTTGATGTTCCGGGTAACTTTCTAAAGATTACTGCAGTATGCGTGACACATGTTTTGATATTTTTAACCAGTTCTCTTGAGTGAAAAAAGCGATGACTTGGAATTCAAGAACAGAAGTTTGCCACTTTCCACACACAACACATGTTCTAGACAGGCAGTTGTGTCGCAAATACGACATTCTTTTACTTTACTAATCAGCGCGCCCCCCTTTTAAAGGGACAGACAACCGATTTTAGTCGAGTACATGCTCTGTAGCTCAGATGAAAATTGGCGTTCTATTTTGCATGGTAACCACAAGAAATTTATAAACAAGTTGGAGGGAATAATTCTAATTTGGCACGAAACTTTCTAAAATCTCAAGGGTGGCGGTTCGTAGTGTGGAAACTTGACACTACAGTATGTGTCTTCGTCACGTGACCTGCAAACCTTGCAGCTACTGAAACTGCTGAAATGTTTATTCACTTATGCAAAACCTTTTATCATGAGTATTCGTGTAAGTTTGAATTGTAAAGGTATTTTTAAATTTTTTAAATTTGAGTTCACTTATGCAAAACCGTTTAGCACGAGTATTCGTGTAGCTTGAATTGTCAATGTATTTTTAAATTTGTGAAATCTGCAATTTCTAAATTTGAAAATTTTAGAGCGGCGCTCCCTTCACTTGTTGTTTTGGTTGGCTGTCCCTATCCGCACTCCTAGAGCAAACATTTTAAAAATTGTCCGCACTTCTAGTGCAGATAACTTTTAATGACACGGACAACCGATTTTTGCGGAGTGCTTGTCATGTAGTTCGTATTAAAGCGAGCGTTTTGTATACTGAACTAACCACAACTAATTTTTAAATAAATAGGAAGAAATAATTTTAATTTTGCCCTAAAATTCCCGAGGTCTGTAAGGTGGCGCCATTCGACGTGTAAACATCGAATTGAAAGCGTGATTCAGAAAGCGAATGAGGGAATATGAAAGACTGCACATTATTGTTGTTTTAGCCGAGAACAAGTTTCTAAATCCCTTTTTAAATCCCGCCGTGCCGCACGCTGACTGTCATGGTTGCGAGCATTCCTCTAGGCGGTATACGGATGGCTGGTAGATCTAAATAGTATTCGATTTCAAACGTTCTAGGGCGCTATCAGCAAAACCGTTCCGGGTTAAGGTGTTTGAAGTGATGCCCTTTCGCTTGGCGTAAAGAAAATATTCTTGACAAAAATCGGTTGTCTGCCCCATTAAAGACAGTAGCTATGACAGATACAACTCTTTTCGCCTATTTCGCTGCAGTTTCCCTACTTCCCTGTACCTGTGCACTGGAAACTCTTGTGGGATACATTTATAAACTTGCTAAGGAGTATATCCCGCAGAATGGTGCAAACATAAAAGTTGGAAATACCTTTGAAACACGTAAGGAGGAAAATGTGTTGACTTGGTATCAAATCACATTCCAATGCTGTTGGAAAATACTGCGGTAAACTGCATGGTAGCTACGAATTGCGCTGGACTCCCTTCTTATAAACTGAATAGCTGACCGAAGGCCCCAGTCATTCACAACATAGTTGCATAAAAAGTCAGACGAGTAGAACGGCGCTAAGCCGCCTAAATCTATAGCGTAAGGAATCCACTCCGCTGTGTCCCTTTAAGAGTAAGGGTAATTTTCTGAGGGATGAATTGGTTACGTTGAACATAAGCCTCTTGACACTTTGTTTTTGGGAATGCACCGAATTATGATATGAGTGCTGATTTCACTCCTTTTAGGGGGCAGGGGTCTCCAACCTTCCCTAATACATCAAAAAGCGTCAAAATCTGGTTAAGCGCTCAGGACTCACAATGACCACCTCCCAATCGTCTCCCCACCTCAAAAAAAAAAAAAAACTATTAGGAAGAAAACGACAGGAATTTTGAACGAACTAATCAAGAAGTCCCAGCCACCCTCATTTCAGTGCCTCACAAGAAATTTAAGAAACATCAGTTGACTGGCTAAACACCGCTTGACTTGCTAATGAATTTCTGCATAAGACGTTTAGTGCATTCGAGTTATGTCACCTTAATTCCTATCTCTCCGCTCTTTTCAGAGCATTCAGGGCAGCCCATCGGTAGCATGCGGTTTTTTTTAACCTTTGTAGATCTGTGGTTGGCCTTAGTGACAGCTCAGAGATGCAGGGGTGATTTTTTTTCTTACCTCCATGACGGATTTTCAAATCCCGCGCCGCCGTCAAATCCTCAAGACGTAGCACTGAACGCAGAAAACAGGAGTTGCAGCATACGACACCAATTCGCAGCAGAAGACAGCCGAATATCCGTGTTTCGGACCGCACAAAGAGCGCAGGCGCACGCAGGCAACGCGCGATCGGGACCACCACTCGACGGACAGAATAACGCGCCCGCGCTGGCACGAACAGCGCGTCACTTCAAGCGAAGAAAGACGCGGTGTAAAAAACAAAGCTGCCATTACAAAACGAAAAATCGAGAGCGCCCCTCTATGACGCATAGAGAAAGGAAGGAAGGGAGATAGAGAAGTGAAAGCCGAACGGAGGGAGAGGAGGAAGATCTCTGGGAGGAAGGAGTGCAACGGCCGAGGTGCGCGGTAGACCAATCAAGGACGCGCATTATTTTCGGCTTTTGTTGCGCTCCCTCTTGCCTGTTCGAGAGGGTTGTTTCCCCTCGTCTGGGTTGCCCCGCTATCTGGCCGCTATGCTGCGCGGTTCGCTTACCCTCTACACATGCGTGGGGAAAGCGTAAATCTGAAAGGAGAAGAAACGTGAACAAAAAGTACGTAAATAAAAGCGATTGAAGTACGCCCACTTTTTGCGGCGGATACCGGTAGGGGAGAGGATTGTGGGTTTTTGACCGTAACGCTTAGCGCGCCTTGAAGGCGCGTAAAGCCATAGCCTACCGTGGCAAAGCAGCATGCAGCACGAGAGCTGGCTTGAAACGCAAGTATTGCAACTGTTTAGAATAGGGTGGCTTCTGCATCATGATTTAAATTAAGCACCGAACAAAATATACGTACCGCAACTACCTTGTTTGCTCGTTCTAGTGTGTCCTCCCGGCTTAGCACGCCCGTTTTTTTAGTCAGAACTTGTGGGTCACCGACGTCTGAGCGCTAACCCGTCGGAGCGGCTGCCGAGCTGGCTGCAGGCATTCTGCGCTACCAGTAACCGCAGAACCCTAAGGAAACCATGAAAACAAGATAAAACTTTGTTCACTTTGAAACAACTAGGCCTTGGCAACGGGCAGTTTTATTCTAGCCACAAAAAACGTTCTTTTACTGAAAAAAAGAGGCAACAATAAAAACGGGGTTATTACGGGCTTGTTGTTACATATTTAGCTTGATAACACCGCTAGGACAAAACACAGGACGCATGGACATGAACTCTGAATCGTAACCTTTGCGCATATGCATTTTTTATATAAACAAACCCTTGCCGTCGCCATTTTATGATTTTGGGTGTGTTATTGTTTATATTTCCCAGGGAATACATTCAGCTGCGGCGAAATAAACCCTTTGTTGTCAGTCAGCGCCCAGTCTCGTGTCGCCTTGTCTGTGTCCTGTCCAAGCACAGTTATCAAACCAAAAAAAAAAAAAAAACGCAACAAATATATTGAAACCTTATCATTACGAAGACGTAATAAGGGGCATCACAAAAAAAGTAGATATAATTGTGTTATCTGCACGCTAGCATTCAAGTGATGCGACCAATCGGAAGCATAAACCCCACTACAATCGCCCAGTCGTGTTGCTTAGCGGTGGCTTACGTGGGCGGCAGCCAATCACAGAAAGAAGATTCTGTGACGTCATAGAGAAATATCCGGAAAGCGGCGGGGGGGAAGGGGGGGGGCGGCTGCGTCGTCTGCATTTACCGATATCTGTAATATATGTCTGAAGTATGCGATGAAATTGGTATTATAGTTATCGATACAAAGCCGTCTCGTAACTAAACCCAACTGGTATTTTCTCTTCACGACTCCTTTAATAAGTATAAAACCAACAACTTCATCTAGATTTCAGAACAACGATTCGGCTTGAAGACACGCCGTAGCGCATGGAGCAATCGCTTCCCCAGTACAGGCAGACGTAGCATTGACCCCTAGCCTTTCAGTTCTCAGAAGTCGCTCCAGGCTGGCTTTGTGTACCGACAAAGGTGCATGCGTTGGCACTACAACTGTCATCTGTTCGCGCTGGAAATGAGCTGGCTCACGTTTAACGACACCATTAATTAGTGACTCATCCTTAATTAGCTACCGGAATCTCTTGAAAGGCGAGTGCAGTCAACTGGTCGAGAACAACCGGGTTCTGAGCGAGAGGCTGCGACTTCACGACGCCGATATCCGGCCTAAGTAGCACTAACGGCACTCGCGAATTCTTCGAAGCATATCCCTTATCTTGTGTAAACATTGTCGATGTACCAGGGGGGCGTGCAGTATGAGTTTGCTCTGACCCCTGGAGTGTGTGATGTAGCCAACGTGTTCCGCCGGCTATCAATTCGCCTTTGTTTGTAAAAAAAAACACTCTAAAAAGAGGAGCTAGTCAGAGGTGAAAAGCAGTTTGCAGGCAGCGTATGCGACCCAGCTGTATTTTTTTGCGTATATGTACCGGCGTTTCTGCTTCCGTCCAGCAGGTGTTTCCCAAGTCGTTTCATTGCGGAATAGGGGAACACTAAAAAAAACAGAGGAGGAGGACATGAAAAATAAGGAAGAAAAGTTAAAAACGTGAAAAAATGGTACCCTTAAAATATTCAGAAATTTAAAAATACCACTGTGGAAGACCTGTGCAAGCACTACATCAACTTCCGGTCGGTCAGTTTACCTTTTCTTCTTGAGGGATAGTACGACAGGGGTGAACGTTTGGGCGAGAGACGATATCCAAGCCACTTAAAATTGGTGCTGTGATTGGAAGAGCAACAAAAAACACCGACGAAGAAACAGAGTAGGCGAGACAGATGCAACTATTCACCAACTACCCCAGCAAACAATTCTTCTAAAATTGGTGCGTGTCTTGCAACAGAACAATATTTACCGGTAGCAGTGATCCAGTGATAAGTTGGTGTGGTCCTCAATTGTTGCACCCCCCGCCTCTAGCTTAAATAAAATGTGGACCATAACAAGTGGTATCTCTGCTGCTCCATTATTCCCCCGTATGTTTTGACTGCACCAGCGTCCAAGTCGTCTTTTAGTTACTGCTTACGCACTTGACACTAAATTTTGCTGTGACCTCGAAACATTCGGTTGCGGATAGTTTTCACTCGCACTGACTTGAATGGATACAATCGCATTCCAACCAGAATGCGCCGAATCGATTCTGTTTCCTTTCAGCAGACAACACCAGCCCCATCATCATTTGGTGTATGCTCCTCCACAAATCTTTTCGTTTTCAATCCTTGAAGGAGTCATGCAGACAAAACGCAAGTTTCGTTCACTCGAAAGATTGTGTCGTTAGAATCATACTGACATTACTTTTAACGAACACTTCACGCAAATAAGCTACATAATTAGGAACAAAAAAAATGGCCGTGTGGCCCACAAGCTCATTTTCCGCAACATTGATTTATGATGTCATAGCCCCAGCTGCGGGATTGGCTGAGGCCAACAACAGCAAACACAAACTATGCAGGGCTTATAAGCTCGCCGAACGAGCTATTTGCGCTTAAATTCAATGCATATTCGTTTTACAGCAGTAAGAATGATGGGGTAAAGAGTGAAAGTTACGACAATAATTGTAGACATAGAAGTACCCATGCGCACTGCTGTTGCTACTTGGCGCACTAGGCCAGTTATAGCTGCACAGCAGTTAAGCGCTTTCGAGTTGTATAACCCGAGACTGGCCGACTGGAGTAAGCAACATTGACTTACGTGACCCTGTTTGTCGAGCATACCCTTACGTTTCACGAAACGATTTCTTTCTAGCGTAACAAAAGCAAGCCGGGTACAATTACGGTCAAAAACAAAGCAATGGCGAGGCCGACAACAACAGCACTGGCCGAGGTTGAGCAGTATCGCTTCGTTCCTCGAGAGCCGTGCTGCGCATGCGCGAGGAGCAGTGACCTCTCATGGCGCCCACAACGTTGCCCGCTGATCGGCGTCTCTCACACACCCTCACGCGCCCAGCTTCTTCGCCGACCTCCGTTCCGCACATGGCGGCCCGGTCCACTTTATGATCATGAGAGGGGTGGCCGGGTGTGGAAGCGATGGCTCGTGCGTCGCGGCACACCGGCGTGCGCTTGTGGAACGAGCTTAGCTCTGGGGCTATTGGTGACGCTGCGCCGGAGACGCTCGATAAATATACATGTGTAACATAATGCGTATACCGTGTGTATGTCATTGAAGCAGCCGTAAGCATGATAATCAAGCTAATCCGAGACAACCAGGAAAGCTAAGAATAACCAGCTGAACCTTAGCTCACGCTACGTATATCCTGGCATAGCCGAGCTAAGCCACTGCTACTGCTTTTTAACCATGTTTCATTGCGACGCTTCTTCTACCGGACCAATTGCAGGAGCAGCCGCAGACACGGCGTGTTGTGGGCGCAGGAGGGCGATTTCGTTTTCTCCATAGAGATTCATGCAACAACTAGAGAGGAATCTGGCGCTGTGATCGTACGCCTCAATGGGCGTGATGGGTAGTTCTGGTTCGGATTGGCGCTCGATTGGTTGTGGAAGTTGCTATGGATTCCAGGCAGTTTCGTTTTCGGTTTTGATTTACATGAACGCATTTGGCTACGCGGAGTGTTGGGAGAAGCGATCAAAAATACGTTTCTCCTTGAACTGAATGTCGAACGCTGACTGACGCCGCCCTGAGTAGAAATGTTTTATTACCCAGAGTTGCAAATTGGATGGGTTGCCAATTCATTGCCGCACAGCGAGCACGGACGTTGTCTGTGCGGCGAAGTTGTCTGCGAATTAGGAGTTGCGGCACTGCTCATTCGGCAGAGCAATCAGAGCAATCAGAGCAATCAGAGTAATTCAGCAGAGTATTGCCAAATCTGACGACGGTTGCGAACCGCTTGGAACAGCCACACCTTTCGTGCGAACGCCGGCTCCTACGGCGTAGAACAAGCACCGGCGGCTGATAGGAACGCAGCTTGATGAATGTCACAAATTCAGGCAAGAATAACTTCTCCAAAGGTTATCCGGTTTCTTTTTTTTATGAGAACAAAACTTTTCGTAGTATTACAAACTACAAGCGCCGAAATTTTTACAAATAGTTTTTAAAGAATTCGGAGTCCTGCTTTAGTTGGCGGCAAATGGTAAACCTGCTCCACAAACCTCCTCGACTCCGCGTCTGCTGTTTATCTGAACGCGCGGTTTTATTTCGTACAAAACCAGTTTTTGGTCACTAACTTTCTTGTTGGTCATGTAATTTACAAACGAAGAACCGGGCAATAAGAGTTTTTTGTCAAAAAATACCATTTGCGCCGCCATAGGCCCGTTTTAATCCTAAGCAATCCGGTTCCAGAACTACCCATCATTCCCATTGAAGCGTAAGCGCCGCTGCGATGTTCGCGTTGTCACTAGCGCCAGTTCAGTTATTTGTACGAAACCTTTAAGTTTTTCTCCGCGTAATAGCGTGATAAGCGACAAGGCCACGACAGCGCCCGTCTCGCGCTTTTTCACGTAAGGAGGGCGGGAAGAAGCGAGGGCGCGCACGCGGACACGCTGCTGCGCGCGCCAACCGACCGACCTAGATGTGCCACGGACGCGCAGTGTCCCGCAACGCTGCGGCTGCCTCTAGGCGCTCCGCCACGGAACTGCTGCTCAGCTGTCCGCCTGGCGGGTTTTCACGACGAACGTCCTTCGTCGGAGTAGTCGACGGCACAGTGGCCGGGCGGCCGCGCAAGCGTAATATTCGTCAGAATGCTATCAGCGGAAGTCGGCGAGACTTAACGAGGCGTAACTTGGCTCACTACTTGCACGCGCCGTAATTATCGAGTAGGCGCATTTACAAAGACGGAACTGTGGCGCAAGACCAAAGTATTTCTTGGTACGGACGACGTAGTACCGGCTGAAGGCATAAAGTTACAGGATTAATCGAAGCGCGAACAGTTCCGGCTTGACGGTTTTTTTTCTCTATATAATCAAACACGTCTATCCTGGCCTGTACAGCCAGGTCGCCAAAATTCCCACAGTATTTAATCGTTATTACTATTGCGCTGTGACATTGTCAAACCAGGTATGAACAAGGTAGTGATATATAAATGCAGGACAAGGTGTCGTAGTTGACCCGTTATCAGCTGCAATAGTTTCCGGATCGGTAAACAAGACAATTCCAAGCTCTCTGTTTTGTGATTAGTGGTTAATAACTATGAGAACTATAGCGGCACGGGAAAACATGATCAGCTCGGGAACGAAGAGATTGCGCACACTTTAGCATTAACGAAAAGAAATCCCAGCGTTCCAGTGCAAGCATAGCCAACCGACGTTCCTCTTGCCAGCTCGATATCGACGGTTCAAACATACTTCACATATGTTCTCTGGTTCCTGGCATCCTGTGCAACCTGCGAAATGCCACAGAGGTTACTGTTTGGGCTCCGTATGCAGTAGCTCTGACGCCATCGTATATTTCGAACCCCCGCACGGGCGGATCCAGACGACCTTCGAAAACTTGGAGGTAGGGAAGTCTTGGGGCCTACTTGTTTGATTGATTGTAGGGTTTAACTCGCCGACGCAACGCAGGCGATGAGGCAAGCCATAGCGGAGGGTTCCAGATTACTTTTGACCACCTGGGGATCTTTAACATGCGCCGAAATGTCGTGCCCACAGGCGTTTTTGCTTTTTGCATCCATCAGAAAAGGGGACGCCGCGGCCGGGAATCGAGCCCGCGACCTCGGGCTCAGCAGCGCAAGGCCTTAGCCACTGAGCCACCACGGCGGGTTCCGGAAGGGGTGACGTCTCCGGAAGTTGTGTGGCTTCCGGTTGTGCAGTACCAAAAACGTGCCACTTCTAGTAGTGCATAACTTCAAGTTGAACAATTTTCACAATGCAATTGAGCTTGCGCATTTTTATCAATTTCCTCTGCCATAACAGAACTTCGCTTTCGCCATGGCCTTGGCGTACGCCCTTTTGTCTGCGTGCGTGAGCTTTCACAAAGCCGTATTTTCAGGTCTTAAAGGTTTATTGGAAAATATATGACTTTAGACTATATATATGGTACCTTTTACGGACAAAGGTGTGCGGAAAATGTATAATCCAATAATGAACCGGTTGCAGAACTGCGCAAAGGTTCAAACAACCAGCGAGTATTAGGTGGTCGGTAGCATACCGTTGGTTGAAATGTGCCATTGGAGATCACTGAAAATGCATCCGTGGACATCTGAGAATTCTTTCCTTAACTAGCGAGCAAGCTTTCAAAGTTCCCCACGGCTGAAAAAACACGATATTGTAATCGAAGAACTATGTAGAGGTGATTTATCAAAACAAAAGCCAATAACGTATTTATACGTGAGGGGTTTGAATACCTTCATGCAGCCCTATCAAGAAATAAAATATTTACCCCTTTGTAGCATTTATCATTGCAAGCCAAAAGAAGCCAAGTCACATTCAGACCAAGAGAGAGAGAGAGAGAGAGAGCTCTTTATTAGATGAAACCGGAGAGGTTTGCCGGCATGTTCCCGCTCGGCTGTTATAGCACCTCCCACCAGAAATTGCCAAACCGCCCAGACATCATGTATGTTGACGCGGCAGAATACCGCCATCACGATGGGTATGCCCTCGTAGCCATCAACAGCCCGGATAGCCCCCCTGTTACCTCTCTTACCGTGCGTACCACTTCCCCAGCGGAGGCGGAGGAGGCTGCAGTAGCACTTGCGTTAACAACCCGGCCTACTCCAACAATTAGAATCACAGATTCGAAAACGGCCATTCAAAACTTTGCCCGTTGGTCAATTTTCCTCGTGGCATCCAAAATCCTCTTCAAAAATCCCCCGACCTCTACGGTCGAACTCATTTGGACCCCGGCGCCCACTGCTCTGGGAGGGAACGAGGCGGCCCAAAATGTGGCACGAGGGCTTACTATCCGTGCCGGGGCTACCATCGCCCACTACCATGGTGCCCGATCCGCGAGGGACCGACTAATTACCTATCACGACATCGTCGTGCATTCCTGCCTCGCCCGACGCCATTATTCCCCGCTCATCCATGGCTCACCAATTATCAGGAACGCCTGTGGCGACTCCTGCAAACTAATACCCTCTTTTGCCGGGCAGTACTCAATGGAATGTACCCCGATCAGTATCCCTCACCGAATTGCCTCCTTTGTGGCGCCCCCGGCACACTTGTCCACTCTATGTGGGCATGCCACCAAGACCCCTTCCCGTATGTAAATAGTGATGAGCAGTGGGAGCGTGCGCAGCTCGACCTGGACTTGCAAACACACCTGGTCACAAGAGCTGCCACCGTCGCCGCCAGGCTTCAACCGGCGGCCACCACGTACCGCTGACCACATGACTCAATAAAAGTGTTTCTCTCTTTCTTTCTCTTTCTCTCTTTCTCTCTCTCTCTCTCTATCATTTATCTCTCTCTCTCTCTCTCTCTCTCTCTCTCTCTCTCTCTCTCTCTCTCTCTCTCTCTCTCTCTCTCTCCACCACGACACGTGGCTGCAGTAACAGATTTCCGTCTTTAGACATTTAGTGCGAAACTCTGCAGGGTCGCTGGGGATACACCTCCGCACTTGCTACAGAAGGCGCTGTCGGAAGCGCGGGATTCCAGACATGGTCCATAGGAGATGTTCAATGTCTCCACCTGATATCGATGTGTTACTCTGTGGACAAGTGAGCTTCGATGATACTGGTCAGCCCGCTGACCAGGCTGTGTCTCACTAGATCCGTACAAATCGAAGTTGAAGGGATTTTCGGTGTTCGGCATTTAGATGGCGGCGTTCTCGGGCATGGACTTTACAGTTCACCTTCGGATAAAACCAACGCTCCTGTCGTCACTGTCATTCGCTAGATGAGCTATTGCCGATGTTTATACGTTTTCTTACTGAACCAGTAAATGTAAATTTTTAAAAGGGGGAAGGGCTCAATGTCGATATAAAACAGGACAGATGAGCGAAGAACCATTCACAAGCCTTTACTGAAAAAAAATGAAGTTGAAGGGAGTGAGGAGCAGACCATAAGAGTGAGTTCTGTGAACCAAAACACACAGTGTTGTGTATACTCCATAACTTTTAAATTACAAATTTTGGCATTAAACAGCAGGCAACCTAGTGGCACCAGGAACTTTGCCATTACTCCCGTCTCACTTCGGCTCCGTGGCTCAAGCGCTTGCGGTAAGATTAATGTAGTGGGTCTAAATGTGGCCGTTACCGCTGTTATTTTTATCCCGCTGGAAAGCAAAAAAAAAAAAAGAGAGAGCAGTGTACACATAATTTTCACGTGCTTAGATCTGATGAGGTTTAAATTGTCTCGCAGTGGCCTTTTTGTAGTGCGTGGCATACGTCAACACTCACGGAACCGACACTTTATTTTGGGAGGAGTTCTTCAAAGTTTTGCATTTGGATGCAGGGCACATGGGGGGGAGGGGGCCGGGCGTGAGTTCACATTTACACTAAAATATTTGTACGTACATGAATAGGTTTGCGAGAATAATGTGAAATGGGACTCCTCGGTCGATGAGCTAATACGCAACTGCCATTTGGCGGGCAAATGCCAAAGTAGTTCTCACCTTCCCCGCTATGACAAAGGGGCGTCGCTGGTGTTTTGCACAAATGGTATTGCAAGTCATGTGCATATAGAATATTTTCTATGGTTAACTTTGTCCCAGTTTCACATTATATATACAGCGCTCCCAAAAGGCGTTCATAGTACGTCAGCGAGGAATAGCGCGGGGAAAGGACGAATTAAGGCCCAGTTACTAATGGATGGTTGACCACGAGTAGCAGTAGTTGAGTTTTATCTAGGTCCACTGAGGGAAATTTGTAGGGTGGGAAGGGAAGGTTACTTTTCTATCGCAAGGCACCATGGTGAATTTTTGTGAAGTTTGAAGGAAATGCTTTCACATCCCCATGGCGCCAGCTACTCACCCGTTCTCTTGACTTCCCTTGAACACAGTAACTTGCACCGACGATATTAGTTAGAACCCATTCACGCAATAAGCGGAACGAGTTCGTTTGCTTTGCTGCCACTGTGCAATGCAGGCTAGAATATATTAATTACGTATTTTAAATTTCAATTAGGGATATTAAAATCAGCGTGTGTAACCGAAAAAAATGCCCGTTCGGTTACGGTTCGGGTTCGGGCGAACAAAGTTCGGTCCGGTTCGATGAGTTTAATTATCAGCTAAGAAACATTTAGCAATCTAAAACTACAATAACGACCAAATACAAAGAGATGTTCAAACTAGTGCTGTTTCCCAACACCAAAGGTGCAATTTCAAAGAAAACTTTCAACAATTGGGTGAGATATCAGAAAAACAGATAAAGTAGAGACGATTTACCAGCTATATTTTCTCGCCAAGGTCGCCAGACGTTGGCGGTGGTGTTATGTTGTCCTACGGACCGCATAACACCACCGCCAAGAGATATGACGATGGGATACAAATTATACCTTTCGTTTTTTGCTGAAATCGAAATCCCCGCTGTGAAATCGCCCATAACGCCAATCTTCAAACACTGGAATCATCCCTGCTAGCTGGCGCTGTTAAATACCCGCGTTTAATACGGGCCGTGTAGCACCAGAAAAAAAATAGCAGTGGCTTAGCTCGGCCATGGCAGGATATACGTAGCGTGAGCTAAGGTTCAGCAATTCAATCCAATCCAATCCATTCCATTCCATTCCATTCCATTCCATTCCAGTCCAGTCCAGTCCAGTCCAGTCCAGTACAGTCAAGTCCAGTCCATTGTAATCCAGTCCAATCCAGTCGAGTCCATTCCATTCCAATTGAGTCCAGTCCGGTGCATTCCGTTCCAGTCCGGTCCAGTCAAGTCCAGCCACTGCTCCTCGCGCATGCGCAGCACGCCTCTCCAGCAGCCCCGCTAAACTGCTATCAAGCGGCTCCGGCGCAGCGTCGGGCTTGGCTACTGCGCAGCGGAGGCGAATAGCTGAGCACACGCCGGCGCTAGTGCGTCTGCCGCGGCTATGACGTCACTCGTCTGGAATGCGCAGACCGGCGAATGTGCAGACCCAATTCTCTACACACCCGTACTCCAATTGGATTGGATTGGACCAATACAATCCAGTTTAATTCAATCCAATCCAATCCAATTTAATCCAATACTCCTCGCGCTTGCGCAGCACGGCCCTTCAAGGTCCACGCGAAACTGTTCAACCTCGGCCAGTGTAGCTTACGCTACAAAAGCCCTACAGCAGCCACGTAAGTGCTTCTGACGGAGGGCTTTTGAGGGAACGTAAGTGCTTCTGAGGGAACTGACGAGGGATATTATTGCGGTTCATGAAATCGCAAAAAAAGAAGAAAAGTGTGTAAGCGTTCCCCCTGTCGCGCTATCAGCAAAAAAATGACCTATCTAGACGGTGTGTAAGCACATGGTGTAGTGATGCCATGGCGAATTTGTTATTTTGTTTTCACATGATATGTGTCGATTTCTTTGTTGCCTTGATTTCTGCTGTATTCATATACCAGACCACAGTAATAAACTTCAGTTGTTAGTCAGCGCCTGTGTGTCGTGCTCTCCCTATCGTCCTGATTTCTTGTTTGCGGTGTGAATTCAAGAAAGATTATCATTTGAGGTGCATTCTTATTGTCATTTTTTTATTTGATGTTTTTGGCGGGCGGCATTGTTAAAGTACAGTGAGCGCAAGGTCAGATTTCGACGGGCAATGCCTTTCAGGGAAACAAAGAGTGAATCCCGTACAACGTCGCAGGCCACGTTGGTGCCGGAAGCGAAGGGGTGAACAGCGTACAGTGTACAATGTCGGCACGCGTGCCTGTTCGCACAAGGCCGGTTTCCGGCGCCGATAGGCCATTCCGCAAATAGCTGAAGGGTGAGGAATCGCAAAAGTTCACGGCGACTGCATACTGGATGCGGAAACGGATCCAGACCGAGGTTTTTCTTTGCCTCGTTTGGGTTTTGCTCCTTTATTCGCACTCTAAGATGTTGCCTCACGAGCTCCGCTACGTAGTCGTGTGGGATATTAAAAAGGCACACTTTGCAAAAAGCGCCTATCTTCGAACACCCTTTCCATTTTTTCGCAATGTCCTCCTCGTTTCTCTGGCGTGCTGAAATGCAGAGGTATGGTGGTTCTAGCCCTTCACGGCTTTTTTTACTATCTACAGACAATGAACCCCACACAAAGATTTGATAGTCAGCAGTAAGGAATGTTCTTAAGTATTTCACATGAAACCCTGTTCCACATATCGCAATGTAAAGCAAAACCTCATACGGAACACGTGAGGGGGTCCCGGATACTATGCGTTATCCAGGTATAAGCCTTAAATAACTAGTTAGATTTGAACCTTTGAACGCCGCATTTTATTCGAGATAACGAAGGAATTCCTGAGTAGAAAGGTAGGCGTCAGGCAATCTTTTAAATAGCGGCGAAGGCCGTGTGTGGTATTGGAACCCTTTCAAATTTTTTCCTGTGCGAACCGCTTCTTCGTTCGCGCTCAAACTTCACAAGAAGGTCGTATTTCCGGGTCTATTTTGTTTAACAACGGGAGCAGCGACGGTACTTAACTGTTTAGTCTGAAAATAAATCATCGTCACATCAGCAGCAGCAGCCTACTCAGGTCCATTGCAGAACCGAGGCCTCTTTCATTGACCTCCAATCGCTTCCGTCCTCCGCTGCTCCAGTCCACAGGTTAACCCCGAATTTCTTTATTTCATGCCTCAAGAGTTAATGACCTCTCCCTTCTGCTAGGCCCATCTCTTGGTATCCACTGTGTTACCTTTTTGTACACCGGTTGTCGGTTCGTCTCACTACACGGCCAGCCCAAGACAATTCCCTTTTGTTTATTTGAACTATGAAGCCTTCTACTCTTGTTTGTTCTCTGATCCAAGTAGCTCGTTTCCTGTCCCTGAGTGTTATTCGTAACATTATTTGTTCCATAACACGTTGAGCTGGCCTAGGTTTGCTTTGTAGCTGCTCAGTAAGGCGCAAAGTTTTATATCGCTCCGTATGTCATGACACGCAGTGTGCACTGGTTGTAGCTTTTTAGAAAGTGACAGGGGTAGCTTACCGTATTTGGGAGTGCTTGCTGAGTGCTTCCCAACCCATACTTAATCGGCAGCGAATTTCTCTCTCGTAGCTGGGGTCAGCGCTAATCATCTGCCTGAGGTAGTTATTACACGGTTTTAGAATGACGTACGCAGCCGTACGCAAACGCTAATCATCTGGCTGAGGTTTATAATTAGAGTGTTTATAATAACGTACGCAGTAGTACGCAAATTGTTAGCGAACGTTATTTTTTGCGTAGTTCCCACTGCGCATGCGCCGTACGTTAAGCCGCTTCTGCGTTTAACGGACGGAACAAAGCGGACGCCACTTCAGCAAAATAGTGTGCGTACGGGAGGCCGCTTGCGTTTCCAACATGGCGGCAAGTAGTGCGACAACCATCCACGGTTCCGCTCTTCTGTTCACAGTAACTTGCTTCCGATGGACCAAGTTATTTGCACCTGTGTTCTTATATACGTCGAGTGGTTAGCACGTCGCCCTCGCGCAGCTCTGTATCGTAGTAACATCGCTGACTGTCCGAACGAAGCTTGCAGCAAAGCCAGCGACCGAAGCTCTGTGTGTGTGTGCGTGTGCATGTGCGTGTGCGTGTGCGCGCGCGTGCGTGCGTGCGTGCGTGCGTGCATGCGTGTGCGTGTGCGTGTGCGTGTGTGTGTGTGTGTGTGTGTGTGTGTGCGTGCGTGCGTGCGTGCGTGTGCGTGTGCGTGTGTGTGTGCGTGTGCGTGTGCGTGTGCGTGTGCGTGTGCGTGTGCGTGTGCGTGTGCGTGTGCGTGTGCGTGTGTGTGTGTGTGTGTGTGCGTGTGAGCGTGTGTGCGTGTGTGTGTGTGTGTGTGTGTGTGTGTGTGTGTGTGTGTGTGTGTGTGTGTGTGTGTGTGTGTGCGTGTGTGTGTGTGTGTGTGTGTGTGTGTGTGTGTGTGTGTGAATTGTGGACGCGTTCGCTTCGGGTGGATTGTGCTTTCCATGCTCTGGATTATTTTCTCGAGCGAGGTACGACTCAACCACGCATCGCGTATGTGCGGCGTGCGTGGTTAAAAGCGTTCTCGGCTTGCGCGCGTCCCTCAAACAGCGCGGGAGGTGAGTGCCGAATGTACGACGAGCAGGAGGAGCAACCGATTCCCTGTCAATCGCGGTTCAGACTTGCAACGCATCTTGTGACGTTGTGTCCATTCGAAAGGCATCTCTGGATTGTTTTGAAGTTGAATAAAATGTATGCGTCAAACCCGGGCATTCGGTTCAGGGCGTTCTCTGCGATTGCACGAAAGAAGTGCCACGGGTCTTCAACGCTTTCTTTATGGAACGTACTCAGGTAAGCGAACGTTCATGTCGTGTTATGGCCGTGTTGCATTCAATACTAACGGGAGAGCGTTTGTTTACACTTGGTGGGATAGTGGTAAAATGTCCAAGCACCCCTGCACTCCGCTGGCAGATCAGCCGGCGATTCAATTCGCAAAACAGTCGACAGATGGCGCGGTAAGCATTAGCGTGTCGCCACGAAAAACACATGAGACGCTCTACTAAAACTCCTCTCGCGGTGTTCACGTAGCGTGACGCAAAAATTTAGAGTTTACCATACGCAAAGGCAACAAGCGATGTACTAAAACTCTCTATTATTCTTTTACTTCTTCTAGCATTTCGTTACCCAAGTGGAAGAGGACATTTTTGGCAGGCTTAATTCTCACTAGAGTAGATTTATTCATACACTAATCCCTCGTTATAACGAAGTTAGCGCAACGGCGAACAATTTGGTTATAAGCGGTATTTCGATATGAGCGTTCAGTCAAGAAAAACTAAAGCAGTTGAGCTTTAATTGCGCCACAACTGCGAGGAATAAAAACATGATGTATTGAGAGAAGCAAAACATTAATTCGAGTGCAAAAAAAGCAGTGAGCTTTGACTGTTTTAAGTTCTTGCCGGGCCCGAGCAGCTCCTGCTACAATTTGGCGACATCTTGCATGAGGCTGTGGTCGCCGTGATTAGGCGCCGTGAAGAGCGGTGACTGGCGTCCGAACGCCTCGCAGACTGGAGAGCGAATGAGGAGGAAAGTCAGTGGCTACATCTATAGGGACGCGCGGGCGTCAAGGAACGCTACGAGATTTTCGTTCTGGAAAAGGCCGCAAATGCCGTGCCTTGAGTCTGAGGTTGTGTTTGTGAGCTCAAAAAACGGCTACCCGCTCATTCTGTGTCAGAGCGCAATCATGAAAACAGACCAGTTTTGCACTAGGAACTTCGCGTGACCACTGGACAATTTTTGTCTGAGGTGTGCAGCCGTGATCTTCGCAAAAAAAGAGCTTTTCGGCGCCCCGTTGTCTACGATCCTGCTAATTCTATGGTTCCAGTGCCGTTCTGCGCGAGCAATCACGTCCACGCCATTGACCAATGTCTAGGAACAAAATTCAATGACCCTACCACGCATTTGGGCCGTCTGTCTAAAGTTGGATGGCGCGAATTGAGCATGATCGGTTAAAAAAAATCGCCGGGGAAACACCCGCTTGCATTTACCTGACATATTGAGAGCCTGACTCGCCGCTGGGTCGCCGCCACTCGGAGACACCCCCACTCGCATCTTCGTAATAAGCGCGTCACTCTCATCGTGAGCTTCGAGTAGTGCGGTCCAAAATGCATGTGTTTCGGTTGCGACCCAGAAGAAATTTTGAAGAAAGCGGTATTTCGAGTAAAGCGATGTCATTATAACGAGGGATTACTGTATTTATTTTTAGACCCACGACCATGCTTTCTGATTGTACTTCCTGACGCATTGTCTTCATCCGTTTTGCACGCTCTCTCAGCAAGACCATGTCGTCCGCAAACCTCAAATGTCTCAAGTATTCCCTGTTTATCCTTAACCCTATGTTTTCTTAGTCGAGCTTTCTAAATACCCCCTCCAGACCTGCAGTGCACAGTTTTGGTGCGATGGTATCTCCCGCTCTTCCTCCCTTTCGGATCTAAAATTTATTGCTTTGCTTCTGGGGGGTTTTCCTGCAAGTGCATTTCTTATATACGTCTTATGTAGGTTTCGTGTATTCACTGGTGCTTCTAGCATGGTTGCGGTGACTACGGAATCAAACGCTTTCTCATAATCAATAAATGCAATATAAAGGGGCATAGTGTATTCTGGGGATTTTTCTATGCCTTAAGTGACCATGTTTGAGTACCTTTTCCTAAACCCAGCCTGCCCTCTGGGTTGTTGGCCTCCCAGGCCGTCACCTATGCGGCTAACTATAATTTTGGTAAACTGCTTGTAAACAACTGAGAGTAGGCTGATGAAATTATTTAGATCCTTGGAATATCCCTTCTTAGAAATCGGAATAATGTTGGCGTTTTTCCAGACTATGGACAATTTTAAGTTTTTAAGCATTCCGATAGTGCTACAGCAAGCTATTCCAGTACAACATCTCCTCCCTCCTTTAAAAGATCCACGGTTATGCCGTCTTTACCTTCAGCTGTTGCTATTCTCATGACTTTGAGAGCCTTTCCAACTTCCTCTTTAGCTACTAATGGGGCATGGCAAGTTGAGCTTGTTCTATCAGTAGTTTTGCCTGGTATAACATCCTGTTGTATAATCGTTATGCTACCTTTACTATCTCGTCCAAGTTGTGCGTAATGTGCCCCTGCTCGTCTCTGAGTGCGTACGCACTGTCTATTCCGATGTACACCATTCTCTTAGTCGCCTGCAAGCTTCCCCTACACGCAGCGTTTCTGGATAACTGCCATGTTATATGCAGGAATTTCGTTTGTCTTACTTCTGTTAATCCGTTTCGAAAGCGTCCAGGCAGGAAGCGGTGCGACAAGAATGGTGATGTCACGTGCACCCTCCTGTCATAGTCGCCGCTCAGCGTTCGTTTTGTCGAAACCGAAACTTACACGAATAACCGAAGCCGTAAATGAGTATTCACGCTGCCATCAATCGTACATTGTGCCATTCTATCATTAGTGGGTTAATAGGCACCTATAGCAGCGAAAAAAAACGTCACGCGAAAACTTAGTTTCAGTACGTCTCTAAGGCGAGCTTCAGGCGCTGATGGTTGGGCGCCGGCCGGTGGAGGGGCTCCTTTAGTCCGGGAAACCCTGGTCCACGCCGGCTGCCCTGACCCTCTCCACCAGGATACGTTAGATTGAGACGTCGCCACTGGCCAGCTGCCCCGCCCACTGCTCGTACATTGGATGAAGATTGGGTGCAAGATATGGGGTTTTCTGACACTACCGTACCATGTGGTGCAAGGTGCCTGGTTGGGAACAGAAATTACAGGTAGCGTAGTAGAGGGTTGGGTACATGGTGTGAAGGAGAGTGGCGTGAGGCTAGGAGTAGGTTCGAAGTCGGCGAAAGGCAGTCGCCTCAGTTTTGGATAAATGAGGACGTGGTGGCGGGAGAGAGAGAGAGAGAGAAGGAACTTTATTCGCCCAGAAGTAGAGAGCTTGGACTCTCTTTGCCGCGTCAGTCAGCCAGAAGATCTTGGTCCCTGGCGGCTTCTTCGGCCATCTGGACAAGGCGTAGCTGCGTTAGAGGATCAGAGCTGCGCAGCAGGGTTTCCCAGTGCTCTAGGTGGTTGATATCTATGCTGGTTAGAGGGGTCTTGCTCCGTGGTTTCTTTTGGCACTTCCACATAATGTGCGTGAGGTCTGCGCGGTGGCCACAGTGCTTGCACTTATCCGAGAAGATCTCTGGATGGAAGTGATTGATTGATTGTGGGGGTTTAACGCGCCGACGCAACGCAGGCGATGAGGCGCGCCGTAGTGGAGGGCTCCGGATTAATTTCGACCACCTGGGGATCTTTATCGTGCGCCGAAATCTCGTACACACGGGCGTTTTTGCTTTTCGCCTCCATCAGAAAAGCGGCCGCCGCGGCCGGGAATCGAACCCGCGACCTCGTGCTCAGTAGCGCAACGCCTTAGCCACTGAGCCACCGCGGCGGGTTCTGGATGGAAGTGACTATAGGCCAGCGGGTTCGGGTAGGTATTGGTTTGAAGTTGCCTCCATGCTTTGGCCTGCGCAGCGTTGAGTGTGTGGTGGGCGGCTGGAAATTCGCACCTGCTGTGTTTGTAGTAATTTGTTATCTCTTTGTATGAGTTGACGCTGTCGAATTTCTCTGAGTGATCTGTTGCCACTGCAGGGGGGTTAACTGCTGCTCGGGTGACGATCTCGCAAGCAGCTGTGTGGGCCCGTTCGTTGCCCTGTAACCCTTCGTGTGCAGGAGTCCATATAAGTTTCGTTGACCGGTAATTTGGTGCTCGCAGCTGTTGAAGCATTCTTGCGGCGACTTGGGATATCCGCCCTTTGCTGTAGCTACGTATGGCTGCCTTCGAGTCGCTGATTATGTATCTGGCTCGAGTTGCGGTGATCGCAAGAGCGATAGCTGCTTGTTCTGAAGATGTAGTATTTTTTGTGAGCACTGTCGCCGAGGTGAGCGTTTGTCCTTTGTGGTCCACTACCACCACAGCCATGGCGTTGTTGTCGGGATAGTCCGCGGCGTCTACAAATACTGTTTTGGGGTTGTTGCCGTATTGTTTTGTGAGAGCTTGTGCTCTTTCCGTTCTCCTGGCCTTATTATATGTCGGATCCATGTTTAAGGGTAGTGGAGTTGTGCGTATAAGCTCTCGTAGCGTGGCGGGTATGTCAACTTCTTGGGCTTGTGTCGATCCATAGGGAATGCAAAGTTCTCTTAGAATTTGTCGCCCCGTAGGAGTTTTGGAGAGCCTTTCAAATTGTGAGATTTGCTGCGCCTCTATGAGCTCGTCGATGCGGTTGTGAAGGCCCAAAGCATCGAACCTGTCGTTTGGGGTTGACATTGGCAGTCCAATAGATCGTTTATATGCCCTTTTAATCATATTGTTGATTTTTTCTTTTTCCGCCTTCTTGAGATTAAGGTAAGGGGTGACGTAGATTATCCGGCTGATGATGAAAGCCTGGACGAGTTTTATGGTGCTTTCTTCTTTCATCCCCCCTTTAGAGATAACGCGGATGGTCTGTGTAGTTTGCTTGTCCAATGCCTTTATGATTTCCGTGTTACTTCCTGTGGCGTGGATATTTAAACCCAGGATTGGAATTGAGTTTACAGTAGGTATGGTTCTTCCTGCGTGATGCAGCTCAATCTGGGGATCATCAGTGGGCATTGACCGTCGCGTACGGTGTGCAGGGCGGAGGATAAGTAGTGCTGATTTCTCCGTGGAGCAGGTCAGACCCTTAGGAGAGATGAATTTGTTTATCGTATCTACGGCGAGTTGTAGTCGTTCTTGTATTTTTCCGTCACTGCCTTTATTTGTCCAGAGCGTGATATCATCAGCATAAAAACTGAATTTCAGGTCCTTTATCCCCTCTAGTTTCTTGGGCAGATCCAGTAGAGCCATATTGAAAAGGTAGGGAGATAACACTGAGCCTTGCGGCGTTCCTCTGCTGCCGAGGTTGATATTTTCGCTTTGGATGCAACCAAGACTGAGTGTGGCTGTCCTGTCACTTAGAAAGTTGCGGATATAGTGATAGGTTCGCGTTCCTACCCCTATCTTTTGGAGACTCTGGAGAATAGCTTCGTGCCTCACGGAATCAAATGCTTTGGCTAGATCTAACCCAAGTATGACTCTGGTGTCCAGAGGGGAACCGCCATGCCCCTCGAGAATCTGCTTCTTCAATCTAAGCATGGTGTCTTGAGTGGAGAGCTTTTCTGTGAACCCAACATGGTGAAGGGGTACAGATCTTTTTCTTCCATGTATCGATTGAGTCTGTTGAGTACGTCGTGTTCCAGAAGCTTTCCTAGGCATGAAGTGAGGGATATCGGTCTCAGATTTTCCAGATTTAGTTTCTTTCCTGGTTTTGGGATCAGTTTTATTGCGGCTGCCTTCCACTGCATTGGTATGTTGCCACTTTCCCAGCATGTGTTGAAGTATTTTGTCAGCACCTCCACTGAGGTGTCGTCTAAATTTCGGATCATTTTATTTGTGATTCCATCCGGTCCAGGTGCACAGTTAACTCGTAGGGTTTGTATTGCGTAATTAACCTCTGCTAGTGTTATAGGGGCGTCCAACGCCTGGTTATCCATCCCGGAATACGGTGCCTGGGGGGTGGGTAGTTCTGCCTTTAGGTATTTATGACATAATTCCTGGATAAGTTGTTGCTCTGTTCCGGGGTATGTATGTATGAGTTTTGCAAGATTGTGCTTTTGGGTTGTTCTATTATTCTCTGGATCGTCAATGTAACGAAGGAGGTGCCACGTTATCTTATTATCAATGTGTCGATCCATTGCTTCACACAGTGAGTTCCAAGACTGATTGGCCAATTGTCGGGTGTAATCTTGTATCTGCTTATTAAGCTTGGCTATTCTCCTCCGCAGATTGCAGAGGTGTTTGTGCGCTTGGAGCCTCTGTTGCAACCGTTTCTTTGCCAGCCACATGTGAGCGAGTTTCGCATCCACATCTTTTGGTTCTTCCTGTCCCCTGGGAATCTCCTCTGTGGCGGTGTTGACGTCGTCAATTATTTGGCGCTCCCAGCTATCGATGTCTGTGATTTCATTGATGGTCTCCCTTCCATTGTTGCGGATATGTCGAAACTTGTGTTTCGTTCTTGAGTTTACGTTACTTGAGGTGGTTGTTATTGTAGTTGCGACTATGTAATGATCACTGCCTAAGTCTTCTTGCAGGTTGAGCCATTGAATGTTTTTGACGTTTTTGGTGAGCGATAGGTCCGGCGTAGTATCTCTGGACACGCTATTTCCAATTCTGGTAGGGTAGGTAAAGTCGGTGACGAGTGCGAGGTCTAATTGATGAATGTCTTCCCAAAGATTTCTACCTTTACGAGTTTCCTTATCGTAACCCCAAGCGGCGTGCGGGGCATTGAAGTCGCCAATAATTAGTAGGGGGTTATTGTTCGAGAGCTGAGGGTGGCTTTGAAGAGCTTGGTGAACTTGTGCTGCTGTCTTGGATTGCTGTATACGTTTAATACGAATATACTGTATTTAATTTTTTGTTCTGACGTCCGATCATTTCTAGAAGGATGTGATCTGCCGTCTCAATTTCGGTGTTGTGCTGGATTACTGGGATATTTCGTCTAAATAACGTTGCTTTTGGAGGTTTGCCGGTAATTTGTGGCTGTACGTATGTAACGTTCCCCGACAGCTTTGCAATTACACCCGTTTCTTGTAGTGCAATGACGTCAGGTTTTTTTGCTGTTTCCAAATGGTCAATGTATATCTGTAGGTTATGTCTTTTCCGTTGGTACCCTCTGCAATTCCACTGCCAGATTACATACTGGTTTCGAGATTTGGACATGGGACCTGTACTGCCTGTCTTCGCTTCTAGTTGTGCTCCCCGACGGTGTGAGTGTTGCCTGGAAGCCTGGGGTCGTTGCACTGTACTGCCAAGGTGTTTTCTAGCTTGGTGATTCTCGTGTTCATAATTCCCATTTGTTTCTGGATGCTAGCAGCAAAATCGGCAATTTTGGATTCGATCTTCTCGGTGATGGAGTCAAAGCGCTTATCGAGGTTAAGGCTTAGTTGCCTTCTGATTTCTTCTTGAATTCTTGGCCTGTTGAGGATTTCTGAAGCTTTCCTCTTGGGTGGAGTAGAATCTGCCTCAGAATTGATTTCTGCCCCATCCGCTTCTAGTGGCTCATTTTCAATTGTGGGTACTTGATTTACCGCTACCTGTCCTGTGTTAATCTGTGCCTTCAGTGCGGCTATTTCTTGCTTAAGTGCAACGTTTTCGCGAACCGTGAACTGTCGCCCTTTGTAGCGGTAATGGGTGAGGGTTTAAGTGCATGAAGTACGAGTAGCGGGCTTCGGAATGCGAAGTGGCTGCGTGTTTTCGCCTTCTTGAGAATAGGCGCGGTCGGTATGAACGCGGGCAGCGGCGTGTGCCGCCTCGGTTCCCTCGAAAGACTTGTGCCCATGGGTCCAGATGATGTGCATTTCCCTGAGCTGGCGCACACATTATAGAACTCATACTTACTCATACTTCTAGCGAACTTTAGTCCAGGACGAAGAAAGAAAACACGAAACACACGTTAGACTTAAACTTGGTTGATGCAAAAAGGAAACAGGAAAACACGCATATATGTACATGATTCGAAAAAAAAAAAATCAAGCACATGATTCCGCAGAAATGAGATGGCGCAATGTTTACACTCAGTCAGTGCCCCATCTTTGGCACTCTCAACAAGTGAAATCCACTTTTTGGTAAGAGAGGGGGTGTTCCTTGGTCATGCGCAATCGGCGACTAGTGTGCACACGTGTCGGTGAAGATCATGTCCTGTGATGTGACCGGGCGTTGTTTGTGCATCAATGCAAAAGTGATAGAAGCGAGTGTAAACATTGCGCCGTTTCGTTTCTGCGGAATCATGTGCTTGTTTGTTTGTTTGTTTTTTTGTTTTTTCGAATCATGTACATATATGCGTGTTTTCCTGTTCCGTTTTTGCATAAACCAAGCTGAAGTCTAGCGTGTGTTTCGTCATTTCTATCCTCGTCCTGTGCTAAAGTTCGCTAGACGTATGAGTTCGTTAGTAAACAGTAACCAACTCGCCCCACTCTCCACTTTATAGTGTTTTGGGGGCCACCGGTTTTATGGCACCTAGCTTGAAGTTGCGGCAGGCGGCTGGGGAATCAGTCATTACAGTTTCAGTCATCAGTCGTTTCCAGTGGTGGCGGCCAGAGCGATGGCAACTTCTTCTGCTGCCTCAATAGATGTCTTGGAAACTGTAGCAGCCATCAGTTCTGCACCGTTGGCGTCGGTGACGCTCATGTCATAATCAGGTTCTTGGTGGTACCAGAGTCCTTCAATGCCTTTCTGGTCATGAAAATTCGCCATCATGCTATGGGAGAGCTTCGTGCGCTGCCGCGCCGCGGCGCTGGTGTTGATCGGAGGGCAACCGGGGGCGTGGTCAGAACGCGTTTGGCAGGGAACGGACCACGGAGTAAGATAAAACAGACGCTCGCCGCGTTATCAGCAGTGCTCTTTCGCTGTACGTGTCGTGGGCCACTCAAATGGACTTATCATTTTGTGAGTGGCGAAAAAATTTGGTGCGAACGGGCATGCTGCTACTGCGTTCCTGCCTGCCGGCCTGGCTACACAGCAGCGGCGGCTGCCCGATGCCCTCCGATCTGCGGTAGCGCCACTCGCGTTAGCCTTTGTCCCCGCACGAAACTTGGCCGGGAGTTTCATGACCAGAGAAGCATTGAAGGACTCTGGTGGTACACAGAAGCATACGTGTAGCGAGTACAGGGAGAGTTTGGGAAGCGTTTGAAAAGACCAGATGGTACAAAAAAAAAACACCGAATTGACTTCATTTTAATCTAGGTATCGTTGTACTATCCGAGGTTTTGTTTAAGAGGTAGAGGTGCTAAGTAAAACTCAGAGCAGCGATCATAGGATGACTAGATGAAAATAAATAAAAACGATTTTGCCCTACGAGAAAATGGCGGCTAATCTGGTCGTGCAACCTTATCTTAGAGCGACGGCGCCATCGCAGATATGCAAAACGAAACGCTTGATGGCGATTCACCGCAGGCATACAGTTTCATACTAATATATAAGCCTCGAGCACTGCCTGTATAAGAGCCACGGAAATCCCCCTAGCGGCCCGTTTCAAAAGCAGCCGCGGGACGCTCCAACCCGTTTCCCGCTGTCGGCGCTGCTTTTGGGGCAAGTTCACAAATGAGCTTTAGCGTTTTCGTGCGTTTGAAATACATATTAATGTGTAGCAGTCACTATGTTTGCAAATGTGGTGTATTTGCGATAGTGTTAGAACTTCTGTCTGACGATACCTTAGTGTATAATCGGTGTGTATGGGCGCCAGCCGTGTGTCATAGACAGGCGTCGCGAAGTATAGACTGCAATCACGAACTTTTTCAAGCAATAAATGAAACGCTGCTTCCCAGTCGCAGTGTGCTGCTGTTCTCCATCACTTTTATTAGTTTGAACATTCGTTAATTAGAGCTGAGACGGCTGCCCCTTACATTTCAAATTAACAAGTTTTTACTGTATTACCAATCTGTCAAATCCAATCGTTCATTCGTTGCTCAATGTTACAGCGGGAGTGTACAGAGCGAGGCTTTCGGCTTTTGCGGTAGGCGCGGTTTCTGTGTCAGGAAAACAAACTTCACGAATTTGAGAAAGAGCTCGTTCCTTTGAACAGATTGTTTTAGTTGAGGCAGGATGTAGGAACAATGATGGTTGTTATTCTGTCCCCCGGACACTATAAAAGGCCATCAAATTTCACATCCTAAAAGAATATGCGAATGACGCCAAGATGAAAACGAATATGCTCAAGAGGCTGCCAGCTGAGCTTAGGAAGTAGAGAGCTTTTTATGTACAAGATGACAAAAGTTAAATGCACTGTGCTTTTCATATTTGAGCTAGGGCAGGCCACGCCGGCAGAAAATGTTGCGATGAAGTCGTTACTGAAAAAAATATATTACCCGGTAATTTCGTACAGGTATTTTTTTGTGTGTGGGGGGGTAAGTGGTTTTATCATTACATTGCAATATGACATACTTAGCCAGTAAGTGAAATGGGCATTTTATTCCTTCGTTTTAATGCAATACTTTGTTTAAGCTGCCACATATTTGTTTTGTATCGTTCTCCCGTATTCAGCTAAAAATGCAAAATACCGTCTCTCGACGACCATCCAAGCGGGAGGGTCGTTGCAATGAACGCACAGTTACTTAAGGAACTCAGTGTATTTTGGATAGAATGCATATCGGTGCTGGTCCTCTATAGTATTGAAATAAGAAATATAACATATCGCAAAGAAATAGAACGAGGCGGGAGGAATGTACAACAGAAGAGGAGCACCTGAATTCGTGGTTCTTTTTTTGACGAACCGGATTTACGTGCCGGACGAACGGGATTTACCGCCGTTAGTGTAAAGTACAACGCTAACTATTGCGGCGCGTTCACGGGGAGTATTATTTATTTATTTTAATAGCGCATTGCGCTTGCGCTCCCAATTATTTTATTGCGCATTACACTCCTAATTAGCGCATTGCGCTCGCCCCAGAAGTGTTAGATCGGGATCGGAGGGAAGGAGCGCTAAAGCCAGCCACGCTTCAGCCTCTGAGGTGGGGCAGCTCACCCTAGACGCAGCTCACTGCCTGCGCGTCCTCCAGGTCCACACCTTCCCCTACCGCACTCAGCTCATTCGCACCCACCCACACCTTTTTGACTCCCCAACATGCCTTGCCTGCGGGGCCCTCGACACGCACTATAATTTTTCGTGCGAGTGCCCAGCACACCCCTTCGCCCCCTCCCCTTTCTTCCCTTCCTTCCGGAAGAAGGCGCTGCGCGACCCCGAGGTATCGAGTGAAGACTTGGTGACCGCCCGGGCCCTGGCGGTCGCAGCGGCCCCCTGGACCGCCCCCACACCCCTACCCTGATCCCTGAGTATTAATAAAGTTGGTTTCCTCTCCCTCAGCCCTCTGATGAGTCACATGCAGATAAAATGAGCAAAGTTGGCTGCACAAAACACGGAATCCATGCCTAAGGGGGAAAAAAGTATCTCTAGCCACCCGTACGTGCAGAGCGAGCGAGCGAGTGAGAGATGGAGATAAAGAATATTTTCATTCGTCGAGCAGAGATTGTTAAGTAGTGCAGGCCGGTCCAGTTGTTATGATGGTCTTGTGTAGAACCAGCGCGACCGAATAGAGGGTGAGAGAGGGCAATATCGTTTATTTTGGCAGTAGGACTCTAGGTAATGGGGGGGAAGTGGGAGTGCAAGCGACTGTGAAACACTGCCCATAAACGGGTTCACTCCTTTCCTCGCGTCTGGAAGCATTGACAAATCTAAATGTATCGCCAGCACGGAGCAGCACCGCGTGATTTGCTCCTAACAATAGATCTGCCTTCCGTTTCTGCTTTGCGTCTGTGGCCGTCTTTTTGTAGTGGCTACCAAATGCGTGTATTGCTGCAACAGAAATTAAGCCGGCCAACCTCCGCTACACCGCTTTAATGACATCCTTCGGGCGCTCGAAGAACGCCTAGACGAGAAAAGAGAAAAGGTTTTGAGCAAGTTTGAAAGTTATCTGAAGGGCATAGAGCGAAAATGTTTTTCTGAGTTAGTTTGGGACCCCCTATTTGAAGTTCTAGGAATGGTTGTTGAGTACGTTGTCAAAGGATTTAGGATTTAGGAAAAAGTTGGAAAATTCTTGTGGGGTCTTGTTAAAGCCTGGAACACCTTGATGGTTTATTGGTATTCTAACTGTAACACAGGTTGGCCCCTATAGAAGGGGAGTAAAGGCTGCGACTGCAACGAAGGCACAGTGAAGAATGCACATTGAGTGTTCTTTACTCAGGAGTAAACAGTACAAATAGGGTATTACTCTCCCTTCCCACCCCACGTATTCCACGTGCATATGAATAGTAAACGCGCCACTATTCTAGTCCACATAGAAACAGGGGCAGAGATTTTGCGAACATGCTAACGGGAGCCTGAAATGGGTTATTTACGCGCCCACCCTACGCGCCACGTCACGCCACATTAGTGCTGTTACGGGCAAAGCAGAAGGTAATTTAAAGCATGTAGTAATTTGAACGTGCGGCAATGGAACCAGCCGTTTTTTTTTCTCTTAAACATTTGACTTATGGCTCAGAAATGCAACGCCAATTCGCCAGGAAGCGGATGCGGTATATTTGGTTGATTTGAGCCTTTCAAATTGAAGAATATTTAGGACTCTTCGATGCCTCTTTCCGTAATGCGTTAGTGAACAAATATTGGTGGCAAGAAAATGTAAAAATAAAAGGCAGGAGGTTCAGGCTCACTTCAAGGTGAGGCGCATACCAGTTATCGGTCTATGCGACTGCTGCAATCACAGGATCTCTGATTTTTCACCAGCGAGCGCGAGCTCAGCATTTGCCTCTCAAAAGATGTCGGGACATCAAGACGCGGCGTGTGCCACTTCTCCTTTTCAGGCTGCTTTGCACAGTTCTCGAAACCTGCTCCACATTGGACTTCCACGCACCCGACGAATCAAGCGTCCCCTCGCTTTGACGTGTCTACGTTTTCTTTTTGTTTCGCGTGGTTAGGCACATGCAATACGGGGTCGCGTGTACTACGTCGTGTAGACGCCACGACGTCACTGCACCGGGCAGTATGTGTCCCGTGTCACGGCGGGGCAGCGGACGTATGCTAAACAAGTTTCGGCGGAAGCTACTGGCCCCGTTTTACTAGTTGCACGGTTGTCTGTACGTGTTTTGCGCGACTTCCGCGACAGGTTGTCAGGCTGTCTGGCGAACCTCCATGCGGAACGTTCCTGATCCCTGATATGTTTCTTCGTCGTCACTCCGCAGGGTTTCACTCTTTGTTTAAATAGGAAACATTTCTGGGACATGCTGTTTTTTAATACGGTTTACCCTGATCTTGTTCGGTGAATCCAGCCAGGCATTAAGGTGGCTAGTAATCTGATATCACTAGAAGGCACTTCCAAGAAAGGCACTCCCAGGGTGATGCAGAACGTTAATAAACGTATTGACATGCTGCGCTTCTCCCCTAAACCCTTGTCAATCTTACTAAACCACCTTTATTTACAAAAAGAATGCCTATTATCGGGCCAAGAGAACATTTCACAGTACAAGAAAACACGGATGTCGCAAAAACTGTTGCACTGCCGAGGCTCCGACCCAGGCCGTTCGTGCCAAAACCCGCGATTCTACCCCAACGTTACTGAGACCCAGCAGAGGGGAAACATTTTATCAGTTCAAAACAACAGAAGGAGCGCAGAAAACAAACTAGTAGATGGCGCGGGGTGCGTACAGGAACTGGCTGGCTTGTACCCACAGGGGAACAGAATGCGGATATTTTATCATTTGTTCAAAACAACAGGAGCGCAGAAAACGAACTAGTAGGTGGCGCGGGGTGCGTACAGGAAGTGGTTGCGTTGTACCCACAGGGGTACAGAATGGGGATATTTTATCAGTTCGTCCAAACAACAGGAGTGCAAAAAACGAACTAGTAGGTGGCGCGGGGTGCGTACAAGTCGTGGTTGGGTTGTACCCACAGGGGTACAGAATTTCGCGGCACATCAACACAGGCGCAGAACATCAGAACCAAGGGCACTACTACCGTTCAAAAATTGCTTGAAATGGTTTCGGTGCGATAGAGTTCCGCGTTCGCGCAATTTTCTAGCAATATAACTTGCGTTTCAGAAAAAAATAGCCATGACCAGCGATAAAGCCTAATCAAACGACACTAGCTCTAACAAAGCAATCTCTCGACAAAGAAGCTGTCCTTATTGTACCGTGAGAGGGATGTGTTCGGTTATTGACGGCACGGCGCTTCCTAAATTTGTTACATTTGTATTCACAGGGCCATTGATTGAAACACTCATAAAGCATGAAAACGCTAGGAGTGTGGCGAAAGGTACCACCTCGTACATTTAGAAGATTAGGTAGACTGGTCATAATGATCACGATGAATATGACAGCCTACAAATATAGTCCTAGTGCGTCTTGTATTTTGTATAAAGTTGCTTCGCGAGCTCTTGAACAGGAGATATCAGGGCATCATGCTAATTCCAGTTCCTACTGGCTTGCATTGACAGACCACTGATCAGTAGGATCTAAAGAGGCCATTGTATGCCGCCTGGATGGTGCGGAATCAAGCGTATGTTCGATCAGAAGAATTCATACAATGGGGACGCAGGAACGCTACAGCACAAGAGGGAATTGCCTATTATGTATACGCCCGATCTACCCCTCTGCATCCCAATAGTCTGGGCTAATCGTGAACAGCACCACCCATCACCTCGTGGAGCCATTCCTAGACAACGGCATGCTGCATAGCAGTGGCATCACTGACCCCTCTTCAGTGTGTTGCACCATAACGTTGTATGAAACGTCGTTGGGATATTCGGCCTATTGTGAAAAGAAAAGGGTCCATTTTTGTTTGTCCTACTGGCCTATCTCCCGCGGCGGTACAACTTCTTTTGGGTCAACGGCAAATCACACCCAACAGGTTTTAACAGACGAGCTGTTCAAAGGCAAACTGCAACAAAAATTTACCTCCCGCAAACTTTGCATCAAACTGGTTGTACACACCACTAAAGCCTCTTGTGACCTAATTTTAAACTCCACACGCGCGCAGTATCTTGATTAAAACCGGTTGAAAACACGCCACTTCAGCAGAAGCAGCACCTAGCTTAGTGTCACCGCGAATGCCGCCACTGCGGCTAACTTCCGGATGTGACGTCAGACGCAGGACCCCCGTGCTGCCGTCGTCTCTCGTCAGTCGCCCTTTTACGTGGAACCTCACGCGAGTGCGCAGCGCAATTAGTGCCTGCTAACTCGTACCGTGACCCGTCTGCGCCCGCGCGCGCGGGAGGGGCGAGGATGTTTACCACACCGTGACGAATGAGCAGGTACCGGGACGGGTCTCGAACCAAAGTTTATAGCTATACGTTGTCTCGGACAACACGCTAGCTGCGGAACCGACGGAATGCTAAAACTCCTAATGATTGCTTTCATGCGTTTCGGTAATGCGAGAAGCTGAAGAAGCTCTTGGTTTCGAAGAGAAAATGAGCAAATTTCAAGAGTGGCGGCGACGATCGACGCGAGGCGATTCGCCGTCGGCGAGCGACTGCGGCAGTTGCACGACGCCTGATTTCATGGTTCCGACCGCCGCAGCAGGCTCTTGGTCAACTCTACGAGCATGCGATCACCGAGTACGGCGTACTCGAGACGGAACGCGGTTGGCGCGGCTGGTCGGTGCGTCAGGGCGCGAACGAGTACGGCGGCTGTGTGGCGCACTTCAATTTCGCGGCCGGGCGGCTCCACGAACGGCCGACGCGAGACGATACGCTGTGGTCGGGGCTGGTGGGGGCACGAACGAGTACGGAAGCTAGCTCTGCGGCCCACTGCACGTTCGCGGCAGGTCCACTCTTCGAGAGCGCTATTGGCGCGAGTGCGGCCAACGCGAGGCGATAGCTGTTGTCACTGTTATCAGGGCTGGTCGGGGGCGACCAAGGGCATCACGCGGCACACTGCACGGAATCGATTCAGTTCAAACAACTCCGTCAACAAATAAAAAGTAGGCGCTGTTAGCAACATTTCCTCGCTGGTTGAAAAAAAAAAAGATAAAAAAGGGAGGCCCATTTGGCAGCAATGAGTCTCGAAAAAGGTCCCTGTTTCACGACGAGAGCGAAGACAACAATGCTTTTGTCTCTGAATGGCATCATTAACTAAAGATATGGCGCGGGCACCTTGCTAACAGGAACAACACTGCCCGAGTAAACTATAAGAAAATTCTTGAATTGAACTTACATAACATGCGCTGAAACCGCATTCTCACACGCTAGCCGGCATGTTTGGGCACTTTCCTCCCAAGGTTGCTTTTTTTTCCTTCTCTCACAAACGCAGGATGGTTCGATCTGCACAGGGCATATTGGCTGGGCCAGCGCCCATCAAGGGCTCAACACTGCCCTGCGTGTATTTGTTTACTAGCTCCCAACTTCGCCAAGAAGCCTCGTAATGCCTGTGTTTACGTTTCGTCGGTCGACTACATGCACGTCTCATCCGCTCAGAGAGAAGCAATATAGATTGAAAGAATTTCCCAACCTTATTTGGCCATGTTTTGTTTTAGGGGCGAAGCACCTTAGGCGGAGGCTGTGTCTGGCGTCCGTCCGGCGTCCGTGCTCACGGCACAGCAACGTGTAAATCGAAACATCTGTGAACAAACAGTTCCCAAAAGGTTAACCAGAAAAAAACTAAAAGGTTCACAAAGGGTTAGAGAGAGAGGGGGAGAAGAACAGAGAGAGAGGCACAGCAACGTGAAAATCGAAACATATGTGAACAAAAGGCTCACAAAATGTTAACAAGAACAAAATGAAAGGTCCACAAAAGGTTAGAGAGAGAGAGAGAGAGAGAGATAGAGACGCACAGCATCATGTAAATCGAAACAACTGGGAAGAAAATGTTCGCAAAAGGTTAACAAGAACAAAATAAAAGGTTAACAAAAGGTTAGAAAGATAGACGCACATCACCATGTAAATCAAAATATATGCGAACAAAAGGTTCCCAAAAGGTTAACAAGAACAAAATAAAAGGTTCACAAACGTTTAGAGAGAGAGAGAGAGAGAGACGCACAGCATCATGTAAATCGAAACAACTGTGAAGAAAATGTTCGCAAAAGGTTAACAAGAACAAAATAAAAGGTTAACAAAAGGTTAGAAAGATAGACGCACAGCACCATGTAAATCAAAATATATGCGAACAAAAGGCTCCCAAAAGGTTACCAAGAACAAAATAAAAGGTTCACAAACGTTTAGAGAGAGAGAGAGAGAGAGAGAGAGAGACGCACAGCATCATGTAAATCGAAAGAACTGTGAAGAAAATGTTCGCAAAAGGTTAACAAGAACAAAATAAAAGGTTAACAAAAGGTTAGAAAGATAGACGCACAGCACCATGTAAATCAAAATATATGCGAACACAAGGTTCCCACCAGGTTATCAAGAACAAAATAAAAGGTTCACAAACGTTTAGAGAGAGAGAGAGAGAGAGAGAGAGAGAGAGAGAGAGAGAGAGAGAGAGAGACGCACAGCACCGTGTAAATCGAAACATCTTTGAACAAAAGGTGCCCCAAAGGTTAAGAAGAACAAAATGAAAGGTTAACAAAAGGTTAGTTAGAGAGAGAGGGAGAGAGAGAAGCATAGCACCGTGTAAATCAAAACATCTCTGTACAAAAGGTTCACAAAAGGTTAACAAGAACAAAACAAAGGTTCAAAGAGAGAGACAGAGAGAGAAAGAGAGAGGGAGAGAGAGCTCCTGGAGAGCCGTTCTGGGCATGCGCGAGGCACATTGGAATGGATTGGATTGGATCAGATTTGTATTTGGATTGCATTGTGCTGAAATGGATTGGGCTGGATTGGATTAAATTGGATTGTCTTACATTGGATTGGATTATAAATCGTTTTAGGAGCAGTAAGCACTCTCACGGGTGATTTAGAGAGAGAGAGAGCTCTTTATTAGATGCAAGCAGAGAGGTTTGGCGCCATGTTCTCGCCTGCATGCTACTCTGCGGGGATGGGGAGAAGGGAGTAAAGGCCCTAAAAGAAGTAGGGTAGAAGGGAGAGGGGAAAAGAAGAGATTAAAAGAAAAAGTGAACACGAAGCTTTGCGTGGTGACTTAAAAGTCCACACGATCTCACACGTAAGGTTCTAAATTGTCTATGCGAGGCCGATTCCGTGTAAATAGTCAAATAAAGCAACCAACACTTTTCTCTGGGACGATGGAGAGGGTCAGGGTCCAAGGAGACCTTTCAAAAATGTAGATGCGTTGTTGAGGCACTCAATCTTTTCTGCGAGGTGATTTCTTTCTTGGATGTATGCCGGACACTCTAGAAGGACGTGGTCTACTGTTTCGAGCAATCCACGATATCGCAATAGATGTTGCAGTTAGACCGAGGCGATGGCGGTAAGAGTTCGTGAGCGCTGCGTTGAGACGCAACCTGTGGTAAAGGGTTTCAAGCTTACGTGGAATCCGCTCTGGTAGCCTCATTCTGAGTCCAGGGTCTATATGGTGCAGGAAAGGGTGCCGAGTTTCAGGACAAGACCAGAGGCGGTTTCGATTTATAGTAAGAACGATCCCCAGTGCTTCGCCAACTCGTCATGATTCATTTCGTGCAGATGCGTGAATTTTTTTGAAGAAACTGAGGACTGACTTTGATGTTTCTGAAGAAACACATGAAATGCGCGCCGTGTTATCGCAGGCAGCCATGGGAGAATCCGCCGGCTGCGCCCACTCGATTCCTGACTGATACGTCACTTCCGGCCGGCCGTAATGGCCACCCTTTTTTCTAATTTATTTTGAAAAGAGCATTTTTGATGTTTGTTTATGATGCAGAGACGCATATTGTTGCCTACAATTTTTTCGCGTAGCACCTGTTAAAATAATACTACCGGAAAATAGTGCATTTAGGGGTCGAAGATTTCCTTGCAGTTGGCCTTTAAGCTTGAGCTTTGTCTGTGCGGTTCTTTACCAGGAAACTCCGCGCGGTGAATGGGATGGGGAATAATTCGACGGCGGCCGGGAAGTGTGCGGAAAAGTGGCGATGACCAAGGAACCCATGAGCAAGTGCGGGAGTGCGCCTAAAAAAACTAAATAAATAAATAAATAAATAAATAAATAAATAAATAAATAAATAAATAAATAAATAGAAAATAAATAAGTAAATAAATAAAAAGCGCTGCTCGTCGGCGATATGAACCCTGGGTCTCTCGCGTTATGAACTGGACGGCTACCCGATGACACTATTGTCGCATTCGGGGCGCACAGTATTTTTTACGCGTTCGCAGCGCAGGCGTTCGCTTTAGGATTTGGCATGGACGACGAGGGCTCTGGCTTCGACTTGTAATTTTTTACTTTAGGAGGGTGGATTATGGACTTTGATTTAACTCAGTCTGCATGGAGAAAAGTGAAATCTTTAACCATCTTTCCTTATAAAAAGCCAAGTTAAAGGTAGGGGAGACCACCCGCTTTAGTGTTGCCGCAGTATTCACATACCGATTGCGAAGGTGGCCAAATTTTTTGTCCATTCTCTCTGAAAGCGCGCAGACTGGACGTGTTGGTTCATATCAGCGTCGCCCTCGTCTGTATATTGCCAATTGTTCTCTCTGAAAGGTTATGATCTTATCGTGTTGCTTCATTTGTGTGAGCTGATGTGAATTATGGTTATGCAACAAATCGGACGCAGTACCCTACAACAATTTCAATCACGCTTGCCGGCCTCTCAACTTCGCCGAGTACAACACATTCCCTCATAGCCACAGTTCGTGACGACCCTTTTTATAAAAAGCACTTTAAAACATCTCTGGGAGATACGTCCAAAACTGGCGGTTGTGCAAAATCTGAGCACGAAAACTTCGGCAAAACGTTTGTATCAGAAATCACTGTGCTCACTCGAGGAGCGCTATGTAGAATGCCTGAAGAGAGAAACTTCATTGTCGTTATGCCTGACTGTATAATCTGAGAAAATGTAATTTACTCATACATTTCCAAAAAAGGCTCAAACCGCACTAAACGGCACTTTGGTGACGGTTACATGTTCTTTATTGCTTACCACCTGTTGGGGCAGGGGCCAATATTAGCTCCCTGGGCATTGGCGGTCAATTAAATGACCATATGAGATAATGAGTCACTGGCACACAGCGTCTCCTCGGCGCTCACCACTGGAAGTTCTCGAAGGTTATCTATGCGAGGTTTCAAGGCATGGTTGCACACCTTCGTCGTGAAATTCCTCGCTCTTGAAGTCGCTGGATTCTCAGTTGTCGCCTTCAACGTCTGCATAGTACTCCTCGGTCCCCTCGGAGCCCTCGTGAGTGTTGTCGGATGCCTTCTCAAGGCAATCATCACATTCTTCATCGGAAGGCGCAGAGAGAAGAAGGTTCTTCATGAATTGTTCGTCCGACACCTCCATATCGCTGCTGACATCTGTCACTTCCACGGCCGTTTCGCGCTTCGATGCTTTTACAGGGCACTCACCATCGTCCTCGTCTGAAGGGTAAGAAACGACAGGGACATCCGTGAAAGGCTGCCCCGAGATGTACATATCGCTGCCGTCATCTAGCACTTCCACGAAGCTTCCGTGCTCCTCCTGGCTGCTCCCCGTACGTGCCTCGTCGCCTTCAGCGTCAGCCTCGTCGTCTTCGTGGGTGACATGGTACAGAACCTCCGAACCGTCGTCCTCGGCGTCAGCCTCGATGCTTGCGTCCTCGACCACGCTGGGCGACCTGCAGGGAATCGGGACATGACAATGCGGCCACGCATTTGCGCTCATGCAGGCAGTAGTTATGGAAACATTACAACGGCTACCTCACTGCACTCGGCCGATACATGTCCTCCACACACCTGGACTCTTTTCTCTGCCGCACTTCTATTGGGGTCTAGCCGATGTCGTATACCGTCTCAAAAACGCGTAGGGGAGCCTAGGAATGATAACGCCTATTGTTTCATGGCAGATGCTGTTTGGAGCGCAGTCGTTATCGATGCCGACGCCGCAGTGATAGCAACCCTCGCAAGTTCCGCTATTTTGACGAACCTTGCTAAAGGAGCCAGCGATACCGGATTTCGGCGATGTGACGTAGTTGAGTAGGTGTGCACCAGGAGGGAATACGGCAGAGCGGCAATATTTATTTTTTTGCCTATTCATGTCTTTCTTTCTTTCTTTCTTTCTTTCTTTCTTTCTTTCTTTCTTTCTTTCTTTCTTTCTTTCTTTCTGATGTCGCAACGATTAGCAACCCGTACTTGTTTCGTTCCGCTGTGTCAACGTTATCACCTAAATTTGTGTATTGTCTGTAGCGATACATTGGTTTCTGCCAATCGCACTTGTTTTGTTTTGTTTATTTCTATGAGTTTTGCCAGGAACTCCGAAACTCACACGAAATGGCAACTGACCTGCTGTATTACTTCTTACAACATTAGGCGCTTTCGGCACATTTCTTATGTTGTAAAAGAATGATTACAACCTTATTTCTTTTACGTTTGTTTTTAGAGGTGATATGTACTCATATTGTGTTCCTTGTACTGTTTTTTTCTTATTTCTTGTTATGTATTTACCCACTCCCCTCTTCAGTGCAATTGCCTTAAAGGAATTCAAAATAAAAAAATGAAATAAAATAAAATAGTCGTTCATCAGTGGTGCGTCGTTTTAGAAAACTAGAACAGCTTGATATCTTTGTGGAAAAGTTGACACTGACTGCGTCTTACTCCAAGTGCGTTCAAAAGAAAGGGGTGCTACTCCCCAATGCTTTTTTTGTGCATTATAGGGAGAAATGACATCAAAGGTCGAAACTCAGGTTACGAATTGTGCCTTGTTTGAATTATTTCGCGAAACGTTTTCAAATAGACTTCAATGGCGATCTTGCCTGCATGCAATACTGGTGTGACCACTGCGCTATATATCACCTTAGCAAATTTGCTTTTCCTGAGATTCTCAATTGGCTCGTTGCCTGGGTCTCATGAAATAGGACGTTGGGAATACTCAAAGTTTTGGTTAAAATTTATTCTGAATACGCAAGGAAACCGGGCTTCCGATATCGAGTGAAAGATTGAGTATCGTGTCGTTTTTAAAGCGCGGAGGGTAATAAGGATGATACCCAAAACTCCCGACTTTTCCTGAAATGTCATGGGCGGAGTCAGTGGTAACGCTGTGTCAAGCACTGCTCCAAAACTAGGCAAGCAACAAAGAAATAGGGCTGCTTCTCCATCCATGTTTGAGACAGCACCATAACAAGAAGGGAACAAATTGTGCGTACAACATCTACTTCATTTTTCTTGAGAATCGCTTTACACGAGAATGGAGAGGGCTCGTGGCTGTACCAAGTAAAACATTAATATTAAGGCATTTTTCTTCGGGTTGGACGGGTTAGAAGCTACCAACGGTATGCACATCTATTGACAGCTTTAACAGTTGATTAGAGGAAAATCTTGACTGAGGTTTGGAGGGTTGTTTGGCAGTTTGCTTTTAATACGAAGCATAAAAATCCGGTGATGGAAACCGGAAGGTTGATGCAGTTCGAGCAATCTTTGAGTGCCAGAGAGAAAAGTGCGCTAGGTGCTGTTGAAAATGGGACTTTTGTTTTGCCGGAAAGTCTTCAAACAGGTGCGATGTGGCTACTTCCGCTAACTTTCTAATTGTGAATTACATCACGTCTAAGTTCATTTTGAATAAGCCGTGTTACGAATGAGCCCGCCACTGGGCTTCGTTTCAATACTCCTCGGCTGTGCGGCGAAGCCTCCACTACGTGCGCCTTTCAAGCAGGCCCCCTTTGTCGCTGACTCACGCTTGCAGCAAGCTCCGACAAGCCTGGGTCTCTAGCGCCAATCTATCGGTGCGATCAAACTGCGGTGGCGTGCCGACACAACACGTAGAGACCTGCCCCAAGGACGCAGATTCCCCGCGTCCGCAGCGGAGACCTCCTCTCTCCCCTCTCTCTACTCAGTGTGCGCCGCTACTACCGACTGCTCACGAACTCTGGGAAGAGTGTTGCGTGTATCTGTGCCGTTCGTATCGTGTGCACAATCTAGAGGCAACGCTTGGTTCGACCGTTAGCGCTTTGGGTATAAACAAGAACCCCCCAAGCGCTGTAGTTCATTTCTGGTAGAGCAGTGAATCAATGCTGTCACTCTGCCCGAGTCCTGTACTGGAACCTCGCCCGTTGGGGCATTGTTTTTTGGCTTCGGATCATCTCTCGCTATGAAGGAAACAAGTTACGTTTTGCCTAAGGCTTCTGGACTTATTCACGGCGGCAACATTGGCTGGCCGCTCGCTTCAAACCACGGTACCACACGTATGTCGGAGGCGACGGAGCTCGGCTGGGGTCGGCCCTCCCGCATTCAGCAACGGGTTGTCAGCGGTGGGATGATCACGTCGCAACAACTGGTAGGCAGCGGTCGGATGCCAACTTCGTAACACCTGGAGCCAGCGGTACGAGATCCAACACCACGGACGTCGAGGCGGCTTCGGACTTCGCAGAATTCACGGCGGTCAAGGGTGAGTGCTGGACTTTTCTTCACTGAGTTTTACCAGGCTTCTGAGGATAGCTGGTAGTGTGTGTTTTTTTTTTCGCGTGGGTTATTCACGTAAAACATTTTCGGAGCAGTGGGAAAGCAGCTAGAGGGGCCATGAATTTGAAGGCGTTGAAAACACCACAGTAGCTGGAGATTGCAAAAGAGTTGCGTTTGGATGTTACTGACGCGCTGAGAAAGCCAGAGTTGATACAGGCCATACTCGCTGTTGGGGCTGACGATGACGAGCTGTCAGAGTGCATTGAGCTGACCAATGACAGGGAGTCCGCTAAACGTCAGGCTGCAGAGGCAGAACGCGAGGAGAAAAAGCGACAATGGGAGCGACAGCATGAGCTGGAAAGGAAGCTTCTAGACGTCGAGGCGTCTCGACATAGACGTCAGAGTGGCAGCAGCGTGCAGTCTGCGGCACACTGAGTGACCTACGTTACGAATGAGTTACTTAACTTATTGCGACCCTACAAAGTAGGAGAAGACATCGGTCTTTTTTTGGTCAACTTCGAGCGTACGTGCGAGAGGGCCTACTTTAGCCGAGACTCATGGTCGCAAAAGCTGCTTACGCTTTTTCCATGTGAGGCATCAGACGTGGTGGCCCGCTTGCCAAAGGAGGAGGCGGAGGACTACGAGAAAGTCAAGTAGAGCCTCCTGCGTAAGTGCAGGCTGTCGGCAGAGGCGTTTCGCCAGAAATTCCGTGAAGCCGAGAAAACTAAGGGCGAGTCGTACTCGGAGTTCGCCTATAAGCTGAGCGCTAACATAGAAAAGTGGCTCAAAGAGGCAAAGGCTTTCGGAGAGCATGACAAGGTAGTTCAGTGCTTCAGTCTCGAGCAGTTTTACCGCCGTCTACCAGAAAACCTGAGACTCTAGGAACAAGGTAGGCCTGGGGTAAATACTGTGGATCATGCAGCTCAGCTAGCCGACGAGTTCGTCGCACGTCAAGGTGCGCAGGGACCGAAAGACGGCAAAAAAGGGTTCAGGCAGAGGCCTCATAAGTCAGGGTCGAAAGGCAGAGTTCCCCATGAAGACGGTGGAGCTAGCAAAGTCGTTTTCGTGGGTAGTGAAACTGGCCACGAAAACGAAAAGAGCGCAGATGCCGAGGAGCAGCGCAGAAAGAAAGCTTTTGAAGCGCGCAGACAGTCTGCGTGTTACAACTGCGGCGAGACGGGGCATTTCGCTGCGAGTTGCAAAAAGGGCAAACTCGTCTTTCACGTGCTAGATCATAGTGAGGACAGCAGGCAGTTTCTAGAGCCGTACGTACGTGAGCTCGTGGTCAACGGTAAACCGTGCCGAGTTCTTCGCGCCTCCGTGGCTACGGTAGACATGGTGCACCCTTCGTAGGTTGAATAGGATCAGCTGGCGGGACAGTGTGTTTGGGTGAAGCAGGCCGTAGCAGCACGAATCATGCGCCTGCCGATTACTAAAATCAGCATCGGAGGTTCGTTTGGTGAACTTGTCACACAGGCGGCAGTATCCCCACAACTTCTTCCGGAATACAGGTACCCATTCTCGAACAGGACGGATCAGCTGTTATGCGAAATAGGGTAAAATTTCGAGAAAATGCCGTCGAAAGAATCAGCTGGGCTCGCTGCAAAGGGCTCAAGTAACGATTGTGTCGCCTCCTATCAGAGGAATGGCGAGACTCAGACAGATAGCGAGGATGGGGCATTTCCGGAGGCTCACGAGAGTGGGCAGCGTAAGTACACTGTGTGTAAGGCCCGTACTGTGAACAGAGATGTGTCAGCGTCGTCGTGTTCGGAATGCTCAGGTTCACGGGAGGCCTTGAAAACGGCTACCGACCTGAACACGCGCAGTTCGCAGGCAAACGACGTTCCGCGGGAAAGCCAAAACTGTGACGTTAGTGAAAGGTCGAGGCAACACGAGTCCGCTGAAACGAAGGGTGTTTCTCCGGACGCGAGTTCAGAACCGAGCTACGTTGGGGCAGCGCCGGCAGTCGAGACACTGAACGGTTTTCACGGTGCAGCTAAGCTTGACGACGCTGCCACTGAGCGAGTCGCTAGGGTTCCACCTCCGGGCTCAGATACTCGATATCGAGACACGGCCAGCCAAGCTAGTAGCGATTCTGGTGTCGCATGGCGGCGAGCTGTCTGTTGAGACCGGGCCGCCCGTGCCTAAATTGGCCTTGACAGCCGGAAAGGATATCGAAAGCAGCCTCTGGTGTTCGCTCACCGACAGTGTTGCAAAAAAGTGCGACACGAGCTCCTATGCGGGCCTGCCGAGTGGCAGCGCCGCACGCACGTTTTGCGCAGGGTCTGAGCGGACCTCGGAGCGGCCGAGAACGAAAGGGCACGTCTTGCTCGAGCGGTGGAAAGTAGAGCAGTTTTCTCCGCGCGCTCGAGGCACGTCTTGGAAGAAGGTCGATGTCCTCTCGACTGGTAGCATTCGCTTTCAGATAGCGGGTGCCCCTAAGGTGCGAATCAAAAAGGGGAAAGCTCAGGGCATAGACGAGAGCTCGAATCGCAGCTTTCAGCGCGAGAAGTGGCTTGTACACGCGTGACTTTTTAAATTGCATTCTTTTTCCTGGAGTAGGTTTAGCCCTTTGCAATTACATTTCTTTTTGTGTGGAACATTTCCAATCACGCGAAATGTCACCTTTTGAATTTGTGTGCTTGGCTAAAGTACTGCTGTGCTAAAATATAACTAGTGTATTTATTAGCGTATTTTATCGCAACTAAAAGCCTGCCAAGCATCAGTGTGCATTTGTCTTCGCACTTGCCGGCGATGCGGTTGTGTCTTCTTGTGTTGTTCGGTTGCTTGCCTGACCAAGCTAGAGACGTTCTTGGCGGGACACTATTCGTCCAATGACCGGCCGCGGTGAAGCTCTAGCACGGTGTCGTACAGCCCAGGCATGGAGTCGAGCATCTGGCGAGCACTTCTCTCCGAAAGCATCCCTCCGGACAACACTTGAAGACCCTTATCCATCGGGATCTCGGACCCCCGGCGGAGAAGCTGTTGCGAATGAGCCCGCCGCTGGGCTTCGTTTCAATACTCCTCGGATGTGCGGCGAAGCCTCCACTACGTGCGCCTTACAAGCAGGCACCCTTTGTCACTGACCCTTGCAGCAAGCTCCAACAAGCCTGGGTCTCTGGCGCCTATCTATCGGCGCGATCAAACTGCGGTGGCGTGCCGAAACAACACGTAGAGACCTGCCCCAAAAACGCAGAAGCCCCGCGTCCGCAGCGGAGGCTTCCTCTCCGGCCTCCCTCGGACTCAGCGTGCGCCGCTATTACCGACTGCTCACGATCTCTGGGAAGAGTGTTGTGTTTGTCTGTGCCATTCGTATCGTGTGCACAATCTAGAGGGAACGCTTGTTTAAACTGTTAGCGCTTTGGGTACAAATAAGAACCCTCCAAGCGCTGTAGTTCATTCCTGTTAGAGCAGTGAATCAATGCTGTCACTCTTCTCGAGTCCTGTATTGTAACCTCGCCCGTCGGGCCATTGTTTTTTGGCTTCGGCTCATCTCTCGCTATGCAGTAAACAAGTTACGTTTTGCCTACGTCTTCTGGACTTCTTCACGGCTGCAACATTGGCTGGCCGCTCGCTTCAAACCACGCTACAACACGTAGGTCGGAGGCGACGGAGCTCGGCCCGAGTCGGCCTTCGCGCATGCAGCAATGGGTTGTCAGCGGTGAGATGACATCGTCGCAACAGTCGTCCTTTGTTTTGCCTAGACACGATTAGGCCTCCCTTTAAAGCATGTTGGGAAACAGCGCGAAATATCAGGGTCACAAAGAAAAAAGTGAATAAGACAAGCGCTGATGTTCAACTCGTTTGTTATAAGGCCATGTGAGATAAGGTGTGTCCAGTGGCAGGAAGGGTGGGTTGTCAGCTGTGGAGTGTCTCGGTAGTGGTAGTATGCGATTGGCTGGTTTGGGCACGTGCTGTGGGGGAGGGAGATTCTGTGTATGTAGTTAAGACGTCTTTCTGTTAAAATGAGTTGAAATTCAGCGCTTGTCCTGTTCACTTTCTTCTTTGTGTCCCTGACATTTCACGCTTTTCTCCAAGATGCAAATGCTACAACTACCACCAGTCGTCACCTTGCTCCATTTAAAGCATTTTCTCCAACTTAGTGCGCTCAGGAGACAGGCTGTGGCACGGGCGTCATCGTGGGGTCCTGATTACTCCGCTGTATAGTGTAAAGAAACACAAGCAATTCAAAAGAGAGCATACATTGTTAGCTGAGGGCGTTCATCGCAACATTCAGAACATGAAAATTTTGCGTGACAGGCGTTTGTCCGGTCCGGATGACAATGGTTTCCCAAAAGAACGAACTTGAAATTTGTAACTTGCTCCCCCAATTAACACTTTTCTTTTTTATTCGATAAACACACTGCTTCTATATCCCCTTCAAACATGCCAGTCGCATAACGCTGACAGCAGGGGATGTCCGTTACCGGACCAACGTTACAAAATAAAGTATTTTGCGCATGTTGATGTTACGAAAATTTTGAACCCGGCGCCCTCATGTTACCATAATGTTACCCTAATGTATTTACACCCTAAAACTCCTTTGAAAGCCTTGACGCAACCTGTAGTATACATCTACGGATTCATTTTCACTAGCTGTGAATCCTTAACGTGTGCGGTAATCTCTACACGGGGATGTTTCTCTTTTGCGCCACCATTACCAAAATGTCGGGAGTCATTCAAGACTGCTTACGCGTGGTACCACGAAAGCGCTGTTTTTTTCAATCTCTGCGATTCCCAGTGTGTCTAGTGGTAGGTCTGCCTTAATTATGTCATCTTTTGTTGTGGCACTGTGTTATGGACGTATTCTGAGTCTCTCATCTACTCCGTGTGTTTCCTCGTCTCGGCTGAGTGAATGATACCGCAACGCTTGTACATGCGAAAATTACCTTCAAAGATTCCTCGACTGGAGGCTGAAGGGAAGGAGGGATTCATAATACCAGTGTTAGTAACCAGAGGGAGATATATCTGGCGTGTAATGTGCGCGTCGCAACGGTTGCTGCGGTACCGGCTGCTGGTTTCACCTGCGACACGCGCGCGACTCTTTACGAGCCGTACGGCATTTTGTGTTCCTTTGCATCTTCTTCCGCGGGCAGCCACGTTTTACGTGCTTCATTAAGCGAAAAGGCGGCGTCCGTCATCGGCGTGTCCTAAAGATGATCCGAAAAATAACCGAAAGCGGAAACAGAATAAAAGTGTAGAAGATAAATTTGAATGGGCCTGGGACTTGAACCCGGGAGCTACAGATTTGAAGGTCGACAAGCATACCCGAATTCATCGCGGAGCATTAGTTTCCGCGAACAAAAGTTCAACCTAGTAAACGCGTTGTGGGCTTCGGCTTTGGAGACGTGCGTAAGATACATGCAGCGAGGCAGTAATTTGAGCACGCTAATTACAGAAGCACCAAACACGTTTACGCTGATGGCGAATATATAGGCTTTATAAGGGCGAACAAGTAGGGAACAGACGAAAAAGAAAACTTCTTTCCATGAACACGCGCCAGTACCCTCAAGGAGAAGAAAACAAAACTAAAAGAGGACGCTTCGCAGTCCTTTCCAGCCGCCGTCTTATGACTCGCACAAAGCACCATAACTGCATGACATTTCTTTCTTCTTTCCTTCCACCATGGTTCTTTGGCCGATCCCCTCATAGGGTACGTGCCACTCCTACAGGACCACTTTCACCAACAACAGAAAAAACACCAACAAAAGAGAACATGAAGGACAAACAAAAACTACTCAAATGTAAAAGAAAGAGGACACAATCGCTCCCCGGGGGGCCCAGAGAAAAATACATAATCCCGACTCTCCTAAGGGGCTCTCTTGTTTTTTTCGTGCGGTGTAGCGCACAAAATATGTCAGCTACTGAACTTTATAAAGCCTTCTCCTGCACTAATGTCGCTTAATCTTATGATATACCAGTGAACACCCAAGGCCTCCTCCAATATAGCAGCCAAGCATACCTGTCTAGACGCAGTATACTGGCGGAACATTGGCAAATTCAATTGTCAGCGGCGCGCCTCTGGACAGAGAGTTGCTTAGCATCCTCTGCTGTATCACTGGCCTGACCGCCGCCGTGGTCAGGTGTGTTTACAGCTGCTGGTGATTCAAGGTCAGGAATTGGGTGGCCTAGTCACAGTGAGGCAAATGGTTATTAGCCGGCAGTGGTTAGCAACATCATTCATGAGATCTTTCCTTCTGCAAATTACGATCGGAAATGCTGAGCGCAGACTTTTGATGCTCACGAGTTTCTTTGTCGTGCAGGAAACGTCGCAGTTTCCGCTGCATAGTCTTCAGAGGTGGATGCCTCCAGTCTGTCAATGGCCACCATGGGTTGGAAGGCTTTGTCAGAGCCTCTCTGGAAATAAATAAATAAATAAATAAATAAATAAATAAATAAATATTACCGTATTTACTCGCGCAATGATCCCACTGTTTTTCAAGAAAAATTGATACAAATTTAAATTAAATAAATAAACAAATAAATAAATAAATAAATAAATAAATAAATAACAGATACCGTATTAACTGGCGTTATGATCGTCATTTTTTTCAAAAAAAAATTTCATGCAAATTTATGGGTGCGATCATTACGCGGGGTAAATTTTTTGCGAAAAATATTTGAACACAGGAAGCGCAACAAGCTGCGGGTCAATAATTTTACGATGGGTGTCATGAACACAATAAAAAATAAAGGGTAAAAATGGCTTACCTTTGTAATAAACGCACGCATCCCATGAACAGCACAGATACATTTTTGCTAAGTATTTCTCATTCAATCACGACCTCTCATTTTGAAACCTCAAACTGTGCAGTCAGACGGGACAGAAAAAAAAAGGTGACAGAACGAGCGCAGACAAAAAACAGACGTGACGGGACTTGGGTAGACTTGGCGGATGTACGGCCTATCGCTCCAGCAAGTTCGGAGTGCGATCATTGCGCGGGAAATAAAGAAAAATCGAATTTCGGCGACAAACTTTAGGGGTGCGATCATTATGCGAGTAAAAACGGTAAATAAACAAACAAACAACGCCAAAATAAATTGAACGGTCCGCAGGTGCTCACATCTGGTCTTGCGAAGTAGAGCGTATATAGGTTGCTTACGCATTAACAAAACCACCGGCCCGGCTTTGTTCTTTCTACAGCACAGGTGGCCTTGCGACATAATTGCAGTCATGGACATCTTTTCTGACAACGGCACCACAATTGCTTTAGAGGCCAAGACAATACCTTTTTGGTCATCACCGCGTGACGCCGAAACAAAGCAACAAACAACGTACTGCTCTCAAAAATCCTAATAATTGAGCAACCGCCCCGCTGCGTGCAACGCTGAAGATAATCGGGTACTGTGCAATTGATTGATTGTAAGGTTTAACGCGCTGTGGATGCGCACGATATGAGTCGCACCTTAGTGGAGGGCTCCGGATTAATTTTGAACACCTGGGGAACTTTACCTTGCACCGAAATCTCGTACACACGGGCGTTTTGGATCTTCGCCTTCATCAGAAAAGCAGCCGCCGCAGCCGGGAACCGAACCCCAGACCTCGTGAACAGAAGCACGACGCCTTAGCCACTGAGCCACCACGGCGGTTGGGTACTGTGCAAGATGCTGTCCCTCACAGCGGCGCCGTTGTAGGGGCTGATCAGAGCTTGCTTCTCAACCTTCCCCTCTTAATCATTATGCATACGCCCGATCTACCCCTTTGCATCCCAATAGTCTGAGCTAATCGTGAACAGCACCACCCATCACCTCGTGGAGCCATTCATAGACAACGGCATGCTGCACATCTGTGACATCACTGACCGTGGTTCAGTGTGTTGCACCATAACGTTGTATGAAACGTCTTTGGGATATATGGCCTATTGTGAAAAGAAAAGCGTCCATTTTTGTTTGTCCTACTGGCCTATCTCCCGCGGCGGTACAACTTCTATTGGGTCAACGGCAAACCACACCTAACAGGTTTTAACAGCGGAGATGTTTCAGTTTCAGTTTCAGTTTATTCTCGTTTTGAAAATACAGTGTGTAAAAATACATATACAGAAAGGGGTCCCAGAGTTATAAACTGTAATGGGACCCCTTTTTATTTATTGTACACAACTAAGTATTTAGTAGCAGTCATGAACACGAATAATATGCATAAACGGACAGCTGCAGTAATAAGAATAACCTATGACATGGAAAGAAACTCTATAATACATACCAGAAAATGAAGTACAAGTACCCAAAACATTGGAAAGGAATACATTAGTAAGCAACTACATCAGCGTAAATTGTCAGAGAAAAGAAATGTCCTGAGAGCATGCCTGAACGATGACAAGGATGATGCAGATTTAACATTATAAGGCAAGTTGTTCCAAGCTTTTATAGCAGCAAAGCCGACTGTACTTTTCCCATAGTTAGTGCGCACTGAAGGCAGTAACAAGTTATTTAACTCTGCAAACCTAGTTTTATTGGGGTTAGAGAGGGTATGGCGGTCAATTATGTGAAGAATACCGGGATCATGAACCAGGCGGTAGGCAATGAGGCATAGATTGTGGCTTATAAGCTGTGTGATTGAGTACAGATTAAGTTCGCGCAAAAGAGGTGCGACATGTGCGCTGTAAGTGCTGTGTGTAAGTATTCGAATAGCTTGTTTTTGAACGTGCTGTAATGGAGAGATATGGCAGTTGTATGTTAATCCCCAAGATGCTATGCAGTAATTAATATGGCTATGTATAAAAGCGTAGTACAGCGTGAGGAGTGTTGAAATAGGAAAGTACTGCCTTGATTTAATTAGCACCCTAATTCCAAATGCCGTTTTTTTTTCTGAGGGAATTAATATGGGCATTGAATTTCAAGAACGGGTCAAGTTTAATACCGAGAAATGAACACTGTTCTGTTGAGAATATTGCATTGAAATTAATGCTCAAAGGTGGAATATTGCTTCGTTCTTTGTGACGCGACCTGAAAACCATAAATTTAGTTTTGCTTGGATTTATCAGTAGATGGTTTTTGCGGCACCACGTGTTAATACTGGTGAGGTCACGATTAAGGTTTTGTGTTAGATCGTCTATGCACGTATGCGAAGAATATATGGTGGTGTCATCCGCATATAAAATACAATCAGAAGCTGGCGTAAGGCAATTACGAAGATCATTGATATAAACCAAAAATAGAAGTGGGCCAAGAATGGAACCCTGAGGAACACCTACGTTTATTGTTTTAGTAGTAGAAGATACGCCAGATATAATGACTGTTTGTTGGCGATTTAATAAATAATTGCGTATTAACTTTAGGGGAGGGCCATTAATACCATAAGATTCGAGTTTTTGAAAAAGAATGTTATGATTAATTGAGTCAAAAGCTTTCGTAAAGTCAATAAAAACAGCACCAACAAATTTACCCCTATCAATTTCATTTTTGATCTTGTCAGTTAGTGCAACCAACGTAAGATTAGTGGAATAACCGCTGCGGAAGCCAAATTGCCTTGGAGATAGTAGGTTGAACTTGCAGATATAGTTTGAAAGACGTTGTTCTATCAATTTTTCAAGCACTTTGCTAAAAAATGGGAGAATAGAAATGGGCCGATAATTTCCAACGGATGTTTTATCACCCTTTTTGAAGACTGGGGTCACTCTGGTTTTCTTCATTTCGAGTGGAAAAACAGCCGTTTTAAAAACCAAGTTAACAATGTGAGCGAAAACGCCAGATACAATATCGGAAATTACTTTGATGTGTCGGGCATGAATGTTATCAAGGCCGGGACTACAACAGTTCAGATTAGTAATGACTGATCGAACTTCCACCGAGTTGGTAGGAAAGAGATAAAACGAGTGCAAGGAACGCTCCAGGCTATCGTCAGGTGTAGTTAAGTTCGCAACTGGAGGAGCAAAAAACGCGTCACTAAAGGCATTAGCAATGTCACTGGGGCTACTTAATAAGTTCCATTTTGTAATATTTCTGAAATTGAATTGTCAGCAGTGTTTCTGTTCAAAAACGAGTTAATTATGCGCCATTGTTTGCCAGTATTATTACCCGCTTCATTTATTTCTTTTTCATAGTATATACGCCTTGCGCGTTTTAGTAGCGTATTGAGTAAGTTGCAGTATTTCTTGTAGCGTAGCTTGAGTTTGCCGTTAAAAGGTTTCTTTTTAGTTTTCCGGTATAGGTTATCTTTCTTCCTTAGGCTAACTAGTAGGCCCGGCGTAAGCCACGGAGTTTGTGGGGAGGAGTACTTACGTCTGCAGATTACATCATGAGTTGAAGAAGAAATGCAGTTCGCAATGATTTCACAAAAATCACTGTAAGACGTCTGCGCATCCGAGGAAGAAGTAATTCTAGTCCAATCGCACTGATTGGTTAATTCTATGAATTGTACCTTATTAAAAACAGTCTTCGTAAACTGTTTACGATGCGACTTCCTTGGAGGTGGAAAACGCAATGCTACTGGATAATGATCGGTTATGTTGGCGCGTATGACGAAAGCTTCGGGAGGAGAAAGTAGGTTGGATAGTGCATGATCGATTAACGTGCCGTGACCAAGGTTATTACATCGAGTTGGCAAGGTAATTAGGGACTCAAATCCAAACCCCTGATAACAGTTCATGTAATCGAGAAGAAATGAGTGGCTGTCATCCAGCAGATTTATGTTAATGTCCCCCATAATTATAACATTTTTTTGTTCTTGTGCGACAGTTTGAAGCAGAGAAGTAAGAGCGGAGCAGAAGTCGGAGACAGATGAACTTGGTGAACGGTAAATACTTCCAAATACAATGTTTTTATCGTTAGATCCGAAGACGGAGCCGTCAATTTCAACCCATACCGATTCGCAATCAGCGACATCAATTCGAAGGTCAGAGCGACGTTTGTAGCTGATTCCTGATAAAATAAATATTGCGGAGCCCCCATGGCCAGAAGCCCGATGAAAATATTCACATGAATATGAAGGAAAGCTGTACAGATCTTTGTCCGATTCAGTTAACCACGTTTCCGAGATGCAGAAAACAGAAAATGGATGCCGGATCGAAGAAAATAGCAAAATAAATTCGTTGTAATGCCTACGAATACTGCGAGCATTGAAGTGGACGACAGAAGAATGAGGAGCGGAAAATAAGGACGAAAGTTCACTAACGTCTACGTAGGACAGCTTGAAGTCGGTGTACAAGTTTAAGAAGAGTGGAATATTGCAAGGTCACCATCAGCCCGGATACGAAAGACCCGACTGTCAGACGAATAGCGGGCCTTTATGACGCAGTCCTCAGTCCAAAGGTACTGCCACTTTTTTCCCCTTTTTAGTGCAAGAGCTTCGGCAAAAAGCTTCTTGTTCTCTTGTGTTAAATGGTCATTGACATAAACAGGGGTAGTTGCAGTTCCATGATAGCCAATGTCTCTCGTCTGCAGTCGTGCTTTACGTGCCTTGGAAATGAACTCTGCTTTTGTTGTGCGACAGCGGAACCGGACGATCAAGTTCTTTGAGCTGGACGACGATGGAACTCGGTGAACAACGTCTAGGTCATCTTTAGAAACCGAGCAGTTGATTTTGTTCCCAATTGATTGGACAATCGCAATGCAATCCTCTCCCTGAGTACATGGAACGCCTCGAATCTCTACGTTGTTTTTACGAGAGTATTGTTCAAGATCGGCTACTTTCTGTTCTAGCATGGCGTTATGTGCTAACAGGGACCTATTGGTGTCTTTGAGCTCCTTTTTTTCGGCGGTTAGCTGCTCAACTGAAGCATTCAGGAACATAAGACTCTCACGAAACTCGTCCATTTCTTTCCGCATGTTCTCAATGATGTGGCCGGGATTATCAGCTAACTTAGATTGCACACTGTCTGCAATCTTCTCAACCATTTCTGTAAGCTTGCTTTCAAATCTGTTTTCCAAGTTTTCAAGTCGCTTGGACAATTCAGCACATGTTGGCGCCATATTGACAATGGAGCAAAAAACAGGATGAAGGAAAGGCAAAGGCAAACTGCAAAGGCAAATCAAAGGCAAACTGCAACAAAAATTTTCCTCCCGCAAATTTTGCATCAACGTGTTGTACACACCACTAAAGCCTCTTGTGACCTAATTTTAAATTCCACACGCGCGCAGTATCTTGATTAAAACCGGTTGAAAACACGCCACTTCAGCAGAAGCAGCACCTAGCTTAGTGTCACCGCAACTTCCGCCACTGCGGCGAACTTCCGGATGTGACGTCAAACGCAGGACCCCCGTGCTGCCCTCGTCTCTCGTCAGTAGCCCTTTACGTGGGGCCTCACGCGAGTGCGCAGCGCAATTAGTGCCTGTTAACTCGTACCGTGGCCCGACTGCGCCTGCGCGCACGGGCGGGGCGAGGATGTCCACCCAACCATGACGAATGCGCAGGTGCCGGGACGGGTCTCGAACCAACGTCTATAGCTATACGTTGTCTCGGCCAACACGCTAGCTGCGGAACCGACGGAATGCTAAAACTCCTAATGATTGCTTTCATGCGTTTCGGTAATGCGAGAAGCTGAAGAGGCTCTTGGTTTCGGAGAGAAAATGAGCAAATTTCAAGAGTAGCGGCGACGATCGACGCGAGGCGATTCGCCGTTGGCGAGCGACTGCGGCAGTTGCACAACGGCTGATTTTGTCGTTGCGCCCACCGCAGCAGTCTCTCGGTCAACTCTACGAGCATGCGAGCAGCGAGTACGGCCTACTCGAGACGGAACGCTGTTGGCGCGGCTGGTCGGTGCGTCGGCACGTGAACGAGTACGGCGGCTATGTGGCGCACTTCCTTCGGCACACGCTGCACCAAGGCCTGGCTGCTCGGGCTCTACGTAATCGCCCAACCTCTCCATCGCGCTTTGGTGACGTGCGTTGGCCGGCAGCATGGTGACTGACATGGCGTCTAGGCTCGTGGTCTACAAGGCTTATGGTTGACGCCACAGAGGAGGCTCTCGGGCAAGTTCGCGGCCGGGTGGCTCCACGAACGGCCGACGATAGACGATATGCTGTGGTCGCGGCTGGTGGGGGCACGAACGAGTACGGAAGCTAGCTCTGCGGCCCACGGCACGTTCGCGGCAGGTCCACTCTTCGAGAGCGCTATTGGCGCGAGTACGGCCGATGCGAGGCGATAGCTGTTGTCACTGTTATCGGTGCTGGTCGGGGTGCGACCAATGACAGCACGCGGCGCACTGCACGGAATCGATTCAGTTGAAACAACTCTGTCACAAAATAAAAAGTAGGCACTGTTAGCAACATTTCCTCGCCGGTTGAAAAAAAAAGATAAAAAATGGAGGCCCATTTGGCAGCAATGAGTCTCGAAAAAGGTCACTGTTTCACAACGACAGCGAAGACATAACAATGCTTTTGTCTCTGAATGGCACCATTATCTAAAGAAATGGCGAGGGCACCCTGCTAAGAGGAACAAAACTGCCCGTGTAAACAATAACAAAATTCTGGAATTGAACTTACGTAACATAACATTCTTACACGCTAGCCGGAATGTTATGCGCTTTCCTCCCAAGGTTGCTTTTTTTTCCTTCTCTCACAAACGCAGGATGGTTCGATCGGCACAGGGCATATTAGCTGCGACAGCGCCCATCAAGCGCTCAACACTGCCCTGCGTGTATCTGTTTCCTAGCTCCCAACCTCGCGAAGAAGCCTCGCAATGCCTGTGTTTACTTTTCACCGGTCGACTACAGGCGCGTCCCATCCGCTCAGAGAAAAGCAATAATGATTGCAAGAGTTTCCGAACCTTATTTGGGCTTTAGGGGCGAAGCACCTTAAGGTGGAGGCTGTGTCCGGCGTCTGTCCGGCGTCCGTGCTCACGGCACAGCAACGTGTAAATCTAAACATCTGTGAACAAGCGGTTCACAAAAGGTTAAAGAGAGAGAGAGGTTCACAAAAGGTTAGAGAGAAAGACGCACAGCACCGTGCAAGTCGAAATATCTGCGAACAAAAGGTTCCCTAAAGGTTAACACTAACAAAATAAAAGGTTCCCACAAAGTTACAGAGAGAGAGGGGGGAGAAAGAAAGAGACGCACAGCTGTGTAAATCGAAACATCTTCGAACAATCGAACAAAAGGTTCCCAAAAGATTAATAAGAACAAAATCAAAGGTTCACCAAAGGTTAGACAGAGAGAGAGACGCACAGCACCGTGTAAATCGAGACATCTGTGAATGAAAGATTCCCAAAAGGTTAACAAGAACAAAATAAAAGGTTCACGAAGGGTTAGAGAGAGGGAAGAGTAAGAGAGAGAGAGAGAGACACGGAAACGTGTAAATTGAAACATCTGGAACAAAATGTTCACAAAAGGTTAACAAGAACAACATAAAAGCTTCAGAAACGGTTAGAGAGACAGAGAGAGAGGCTCAGCACCGTGGTAATCGAAATATCTGCGAACAAACGGTTCGCACGCAAAAGGTCAACAAGAACAAAATAAAAGGCTCACAAAAGGTTAGAGAGAGGGGAGAGAGAGAGGCGCACAGCAAGATGTAAATCGAAACATCTTTGAACAAAAGTTTCCCGAAAGGTTAAGAAGAACAAAAGCAAAGGTTGACAAAAGGTTAGAGAGAGAGAGAGAGACGCACAGCTCCGTGGAAATCGAAACATCTGTGAATGAAAGATTTCCAAAAGGTTAACAAGAATAAAATAAAAGGTTCACAAAGGGTTAGAGAGAGGGGGAGTAAGAGAGAGAGAGAGACACGGGAACGTGTAAATCGAAACATCTGTGAGCAAAATCTTCACAAAAGGTTAACAAGAACAAAAGAAAGGGTTCAGAAAAGGTTAGAGAGAGAGAGGCGCACAGTGCCGTGGTAATCGAAATATCTGCGAAGAAACGGTTCCCAAAAAGTCAACAAGAACAAAATAAAAGGCTCACAAAAGGTTAGAGAGAGGGGAGAGAGAGAGAGGCGCACAGCAACTTGTAAATCAAAACATCTGTGAACAAAAGGCTCACAAAATATTAACAAGAACAAAATAAAACGCCCACAAAAAGTTTAGAGAGAGAGAGAGACAGCATAGTGTAAATCAAAACATCTGTGAACAAAAGGTTCCCAGAAGGTTAACAACAGCAAAATACAAGGTTAGCAAAAGGTTAGAGAGAAAGAGAGACGCACAGCACCGTGTAAATCGAGACATCTGTGAACGAAATGTTCACAAAAGGATAAGAAGAACAAAATAAAAAGGTTCACAAAGGGTTAGAGAGAAAGAGAGACGCACAGCACCATGTAAATTGAAATGTCTGCGAAGAAAAGGTTCCCAAAAGGTTAACAAGAAGAAAATAAAAGGCTCAGAAAGGGTTAGAAAGAGAGAGAGAGAGACGCACAGCAACGTGTAATTCGAAACATCTGTGAACAAAAGGTTCCCAAAAGATTAACTAGAACAAAAAAGGTTCACATAGGGTTGGAGAGAGAGTGGGAGAGAGAGACAGATAGACGCACAGCAGCGTGTAAATCAAAATATCTTTGAACAAAGGGTTCACAAAATGTTAACAAGAACAAAATAAAAGGTTCACAAATGGTTAGAGAGAGACGCACATCATCGTGTAAATCGAAACATATGTGAAGAAAAGGTTCAGAAAAGGTTAACAACAGCAAAATAAAGATTCACAAAAGGTGAGAGAGCGAGGGAGACGCACAGCATCGGGTAAATCGAAACATCTGTGAGCAAAAGGTTCCCAAAACAATAACAACAGCAAAATAAAAGATTCACAACAGGTTAGAGAGAGAGAGACGCACTGCACCGTGTAAGTTGAAACATCTGTGAACGAAAGGTTCCCGAAAGGTTAACAAGAACAAAATAAAAGGTTCACAAAGTGTTAGAGAGGGGGAGAGAGAGAGATGCACAGTAACGTGTAAATCGAAAGATCTGTGAACAAAGGATTCACAAAATGTTAACAAGAACAAAATAAAAGGTTCACAAAAAGTGCGAGAGAGAGACGCACAGCATTGTGTAAATTGAAACATCTGTGAGCAAAAGGTTCCCAAAAGGTTAACAAAAGAAAAATAAAAGGTTCACAAAAGGTTAGAAAGAGAAAAAGGGACGCGCAGCACCGTGTTAATCAAAACATCTATGACCATAATGTTCAAAAAAGGTTAATAACAAAATAAAAGGTTCACCAAAAGTTAGAGAGAGAGACGCACAGCACTGTGTAAATCGAAATATCTGCGAACAAAAGGTTCGCAAAAGGTTAACAAGAACAAAATAAAAGGTTCACAAAGGGTTAGAGAGAGTGAGGAGTAAAAGAGAGAGAGAGAGAGACACGGACACGTGTAAATTGGAACATCTGGAACAAAATGTTCACAAAAGGTTAACAAGGACAACATAAAAGCTTCAGAAACGGTTAGAGAGAGAGAGAGAGAGAGAGAGAGCCGCTCAGCACCGTGGTAATCGAAATATCTGCGAACACACGGTTCGCAAAAGGTCAACAAGAACAAAATAAAAGGCTCACACAAGGTTAGAGAGAGGGGAGAGAGAGGCGCAGAGCAAGATGTAAATCGAAACATCTTTGAACAAAAGGTTCCCGGAAGGTTAAGAAGAACAAAAGCAAAGTTTGACACAAGGTTAGAGAGAGAGAGAGAGAGAGAGAGAGACGCACAGCTCCGTGTAAATCGAAACATCTGTGAATAAAAGATTCCCAAAAGGTTAACAAGAACGAAATAAAAGGTTCACAAAGGGTTAGAGAGAGGGGGAGTAAGAGAGAGAGAGACGGACAGCCCCGTGTAAATCGAAATGTCTGCGAAGAAAAGGTTCCCAAAAGGTTAACAAGAACAAAATAAAAGGCTCAGAAAGGGTTAGAAAGAGAGAGAGAGACGCACAGCAACGTGTAATTCGAAACATCTGTGAACAAAAGCTTCCCAAAAGATTAACTAGAACAAAAAAGGTTCACATAGGGTTAGTGAGAGAGGGGGAGAGAGAGAGATATAGACGCACAGCAGCGTGTAAATCGAACTATGTTTGAACAAAGGGTTCACAAAATGTTAACAAAAACAAAATAAAAGGTTCCCAAATGGTTAGAGAGAGACGCACAGCATCGTGTAAATCGAAACATCTGTGAATAAAAGGTTCAGAAAAGGTTAACAACAGCAAAATAAAGATTCACAAAAGGTGAGAGAGAGAGAGAGACGCACAGCATCGGGTAAATCGAAACATCTGTGAACAAAAGGCTCACAAAATATTAACAAGAACAACATAAAACGCCCACAAAAAGTTTAGAGAGAGAGAGACGCAGTGCACCGTGTAAGTTGAAACATCTGTGAGCGAAAGGTTCCCAAAAGGTTAACAAGAACAAAATAAAAGGTTCAAAAAGGGTTAGAGAGGGGGAGAAAGAGAGACGCACAGTAATGTGTAAATCGAAATATCTGTGAACAAAGGATTCACAAAATGTTACCATGAACAAAATAAAAGGTTCACAAAAGTGTGAGAGAGAGACGCACAGCATTGTGTAAATTGAAACATCTGTGAGCAAAAGGTTCCCTAAAGGTTAACAATAGAAAAATAAAAGGTTCACAAAAGGTTAGAAAGAGAAAGAGAGACGCGCAGCACCGTGTAAATCTAAAAATGTATGACCAAAATCTTCACAAAAGGTTAACAAGAACAAAATAAAAGGTTCAACAAAAGTTATAGAGAAACTCACAGCACTGTGTAAATCGAAATATCTGCGAACAAAAGGTTCCCAAAAGGTTAACAAGAACAAACTAAAAGTTATACAAAAGGTTAGAGAGAGAGGGGGAGAAAGAGAGAGAGAGAGATGCACAGCTCCGTGCAAATTGAAACATCTGTGAATGAAAGATTCCCAAAAGGCTAACAAGAACAAAATAAAAGGTTCACAAAGGGTTAGAGAGAGGAAGGAGTAAGAGAGAGAGAGAGAGAGAGAGACACGGAATCGTGTAAATTGAAACATCTGCAACAAAATGTTCACGAAAGGTTAACAAGAACAACATAAAAGCTTCAGAAACGGTTAGAGAGAGAGACACAGAGAGAGAGACGCTCAGCACCGTGGTAATCGAAATATCTGCGAACAAACGGTTCGCAAATGGTCAACAAGAACAAAATAAAACGCTCACAAAAGGTTAGAGAGAGGGAAGAGAGAGAGAGAGGCGCACAGCAAGATGTAAACCGAAACATCTTTGAACAAAAAGTTCCCGAAAGGTTAAGAAGAACAAAAGCAAAGGTTGACAAAAGGTTAGAGAGAGAGAGAGAGAGAGAGAGAGAGAGAGAGAGACCCACTGCTCCGTGTAAATCGAAACATCTGTGAATGAATGATTCCCAAAAGGTTAACAAGAACAAAATAAAAGGTTCACAAAGGGTTAGAGAGAGGGGGAGTAAAGAGAGGGAGACACGGGAACGTGTAAATCGAAACATCTGTGAGCAAAATGTTCACAAAAAGTTAACAAGAACAAAATAAAGGGTTCACACAAGGTTAGAAAGAGAGAGAGGCGTACAGCACCCTGGTAATCGAAATATCTGCGAAGAAACGGTTCCCAAAAGGCCAACAAGAACAAAATAAAGGCTCACAAAAGCTTAGAGAGACAGGAGAGAGAGAGAGGCGCACAGCAACGTGTAAATCGAAACATCTGTGAACAAAACGTTCCCAAAAGGTTAAGAAGCACAAAATCAAAGGTTCACAAAAGGTTAGAGAGAGAGAGAGATGCGCAGCAGCGTGGTGATCGAAATATCTGCGAACAAACGGTTCTCAAAAGGTCAACAAGAACAAAATTAAAGGCTCATAAAAGTTTAGAGAGAGAGAGAGAGGCGCACAGCAGCGTGTAAATCAAAACATCTGTGAACAAAAGGCTCACAAAATATTAACAAGAAGAAAATAAAACGCCCACAAAAAGTTTAGAGAGAGAGACAAAGCATAGTGTAAATCAAAACATTTGTGAACAAAAGGTTCCCAGAAGGTTAACAACAGCAAAATACAAGGTTAGCAAAAGGTTAGAGAGAACGAGAGACGCACAGCACCGTGTAAATCGAGACATCTGTGAACGAAATGTTCACAAAAGGTTAACAAGAACAAAATAAAAAGTTCACAAAGGGTTAGAGAGAAAGAGAGACGCACAGCACCGTGTAAATCGAAATGTCTGCGAAGGAAAAGGTTCCCAAAAGGTTAACAAGAAGAAAATAAAAGGCTCAGAAAGGGTTAGAAAGAGAGAGAGAGAGAGACGCACAGCAACGTGTAATTCGAAACATCTGTGAACAATAGGTTCCCAAAAGATTAACTAGAACAAAAAAGGTTGACATAGGGTTGGAGAGAGAGAGGGGGAGAGAGAGAGAGATAGACGCACAGCAGCGTGTAAATCGAAATATCTTTCATTTCATTTCATTTCATTTCATTTATTTCCACCTTAAGGGCCCTGAGGGCATTACATAAGGGGGGGCGTGCAGAAAGGTATGACACAGCGCTAAAAAAAAATTACAAGGCAACAACAACAAAAAAAAGAACTAGTGACAAAGGTACAGCAATATTAGCAGCAAATACAAAATTACAGTACAAAAATACAGTTCAAATGTACAAAGGATACAGCACTAAGGAAAGGAAACACATAAAGCACATTTGATACGCAGGTATTATGAAACATGGATGAGCAATTTTTCGCGGAATAATTTGCGGTCTGCGCACGAGGCTATTGTATCGGGCAAATGGTTCCAGAGGGTTATTGCTTGAGGGAAGAATGAGTTGAGCATTGATGAAGTACGGCTGGGTAGTCGTGCTATGGCGTTGCTGTGGCTGATACGGGACGAGGTTCGGGGAGGCGGTTTTAAGATAGGGTGTCTGGATTTCGGGTGATAATAAAAGGCATGAAGAAGGCAGAGGCGTGAAATGATCCGGCGTGACTCAAGTGAATGCAGGTTCAAAGATTGCTTTAGGGCGGTTACGCTTGTGTTAGTGGAGTACTGTGAGCAGATAAAGCGGGCGGCACGATTCTGTATGGCTTCTAATTTGTGGGTGAGGTATGCCTGTGATTGATGCCAAATCGATGATGCATATTCCAGTTTTGGTCGTACGAACGTTAGGTAGGCTAGTTTTTTTATGTCCTGAGATGCAAGTTTTGGATTCCGGCGTAGGTAGCCGAGCGTGCGCGCGGCGTCTGAGCAAATGGTTTGAATGTGAAATGTCCATGATAGGGATGGTGAGAGATGAACTCCGAGGTATTTGTAGGATGTTACAGCGGCAATCGGGAACGAGTTAATTTTGTAGGAGAACTGTGATACGGTTTTTTTACGGGTGAATGATACCAGTTTACATTTTTCTGTGTTTAGTGGCATTAATGATTGATCACACCATGCGGCGATATGGTTGAGATCATGTTGAAGAGCAATACTGTCTCCAGGGTTGCGGATGGTAGTGTAAATGACGCAGTCATCGGCGAATAGTCTTAACTGGTTAACAATATTATTCGGTAGGTCGTTAATGTAAATTAGGAAAAGCAGTGGTGAGAGGCACGCACCCTGTGGGACCCCGGACGTCACATCAGTGAGGGACGAATGATGGTCATTGACAGTTGTGAATTGCTTACGATTGGTGAGGAAATTTTTAAGCCAGGAAATTATGTTAGAAGGAATTCCAAGGTTAGAAAGTTTAGCGAGCAGTCGGTTGTGGGGAACCCGGTCAAATGCCTTCGAGAAATCTAAGAAGACGGCATCAATCTGAAGGTTGGCGTCCATATATTGTAGTAAGTCGTTTGTGAAGTCTGATAATTGTGATTCGCACGAGTAGGATTTTCGAAAGCCATGTTGTTGTGGGTAAAAAAAGTTGATCGACTCTAGATGGGTCATTATGTTGGAGAATAGAATGTGCTCAAGTAGTTTGGATGGGATGCTGGTCATTGAGATAGGACGATAGTTAGTTGGGATTGCAGGGTTACCGGATTTAAAAATTGGTACGATCTGGGCTTTTTTCCAATCATCCGGGACGTGCCCGGTGTCAAGTGACTGGGTAAATATTAGGTGTAAGATTTGACTAGAGAGCAGTAGGGTATTTTTCAGTAGTTTACTGTTAATCTGATCGCAGCCGGCTGAAGATGAAAGTTTAAGAGCTTTTATAAGGTTAGCTATTCCCTCAGGGCAGATTACAATATCAGGCATTTCGATTGGGGGAGGGTCCAGTGGTGTGACGGCAACAGTGTTACTGGCGGAGGAAAACACAGAGGAAAAGTGATCGTTCAGGGCAGTGGCGCATTGGTTAGTGTCGATAGTTACTCCTTCCGAGTTTGTAAGTGCTATGCGGCTGAATCGGGACTTTGGTGATAGGATGCGCCAGAATTTGTTTGGGTTAGTCTGAAGAATGGATAACAGATCTTCGGAGAAGAATTTTTCTTTTGCTGTAGTTAGTTCTTGAATATATTGTTTAGCGCATGAGTGGTAACGTTCCCATGCTAAAGAGTTGTTGTTTGAATGTGCTGTTCTGTAAAGGCGCTTTTTGCGGTTACGGAGGCTTTTTAGGCGTTTTGTAAACCATTCATTGTTAGAGTCGGATTTGATAACTATTGTTGGAATGTGTCCGTTTTTAAGATTAAGTAACGTAGTCTTGTAAAGTTCCCAGTTGGCATTAACAGATCTGGTTAAGTAAGTATCTCGGAAGCTATCGAAGAAAAGAGCAAGTTCATTGTTAATGGCATCAAAGTTTCCCCGCTTATAATCTGTGATAAGTTGCGTTGTTGGTGATCTCCTTTTTAGTGGGGAAGCGATGCAAATATGAAGTAAACTATGATCGCTAAGCCCAGGAAGTGCGGTTACTGATTTGATGTCATCAGGGCAGGATGTTAGCAGCAAGTCGAGTGTGTTGTTGCCTCTGGTAGGGCATGTTATTGACTGATGAAGGTTGAAATCTAATGTTACGTCTAGGAATTGCTCTGCTTCTTTAGAAGATCTGTCAGGGATTGAAAGTAAAGGCCAGCTGATTTGTGGGTAGTTGAAGTCGCCAAATATGAAGATGGGTGTATCGGGATATTTATTTTGAACTAATGTTAAAGAGTTGCGGAACATGTTACAAAAATTAGGGGGGCTGTCCGGTGGCCTGTAGCAAATGCCGAATATTAGTTTCCGGGGAGGATCGGATACGCAAACCCATGTTAGTTCGATATTTTCGTCGGCGCATATGATCGAAGATGAAAAGGTATTTTTGATAGCTATGAGAACGCCACCGCCTCTACGGTCGTTACGATCGCGGCGATAAAGAGAAAAATTTAGGTTAGAGGGAAGCACTTCATTATCGCTTATGTTCACGTGTAGCCAAGTTTCTGTCAGTATTATGATGTCAGCACTGATATCTTCGATGAGGCTCTGAATCTGGTCGCGTTTAGGGATTACACTTCTAATGTTTGTAAATGCAACGTTAAGATTTAAGACTGATGCAGGACGGTGGCTCGTGGTACTCTGGAATGGGCGATTCGGGGATTGTCACGGGGCGCTAGGGGTTGTGTTTGCTGGCGGTGCTTGGGCACGGATTTCTAACGTGTCATTAGACCAGTTGCGTTCCTTAATGCTGTCAGATAGTGCGTCGTAGAAGTAAGTTTTTTTACCTACGTGTAACTTGTCGACACTAAGTTTGAAAGCGCAGTTTTGGGGCCGGATGAATTTCAACAGCTTCGAGCGTGCAAGGCGCGTGGATGGGGCGAAGTCTTCTCTGATTGCGAAGGTAGTGTTTTTCAATTTTGGTCCGTTACTTAGTATTTTCTCTTTAGTTTTGAAATGGCTTAGTTTTACTACAATGGGACGTTTTTTGAGTTCTGCAAATGTTCCCAGGCGATGTGCACGCTCGATGCTGTTTGGTTCAAGTTTGACGTGAAGATGGTTGTTGCGAAACGTGATAATCGATTCCTCCGAACCTTCCCAGGTTTCGTCCGCCGAATCGTCAAGTCCGAAAAAAAGAAGGTTGTTACGGCGCATTCGGTTGTTAGCATCAGTGTGGGCGGCTTTAAGGATTTCGATGTCGTGTTTTATGCTAAGTGCCTCGTTAGTTTCGGTGAGTGTGCGTTGCTCGGTCTGAGGTGATTCGAGCACAGAAATACGGTTTGTTAAAGTGGTAAGGAGCTGTTCATGGTTGGACTGCGTGGCCATGATTTTGGTTATGTCGGTGGAAACAGTCAGAAGGGCTTTCTCCAATCTCTCAATGGTAATCATGATGGATGGGAGGTCGGGTTGGGGTGGGCCGGGGTTCAGCTCAACATCGCCACAAAGTAGTAGTAGCACTTGTGATGATAAATGAAATTAGAGGGCCTTGAAGCACAAGCTAACAAAATCTCGCCACTTCAAGTCGTAGGGGCACGACAACGCTATAAGGTAGGGGTTGTTAGAAATATAATGTTTAGCATTGTTAAGATAACTGACCTGGAATAGCAGTGTCGTGAGCATTGTGCGGCAAGCGCTGTCGTGCCCCGGGATTTTGGTGGCGAGCTTCTGATTAAGTAGAGCGCGTGCGTCCCCCGTGACTCGTGACGTCGGCGGGTACATCGGTTGCCAGGCGAAGTCAGTTGAAGGCGTCGAATCCAGGTGGTAGATGGCTGGTGGCGGGTTTTGGGGGATTCCACGCTCCAGCAGGCTGGGTTGGGGTTGGGATAGGGCTCCGGGCAGCAATTCGCTGACGTGGCAGGGGCAGTCTGTGGTCGGCAGGCAGCATAGCAGTACCTGGAATAGCAGTGTCGTGAGCATTGTGCGGCAAGCGCTGTCGTGCCCCCAATTTGGTGAACAAAGGGTTCACCAAATGTTAACAAGAACAAAATAAAAGGTTCACAAATGGTTAGCGAGAGACGCACAGCATCGTGTAAATCGATACATCAGTGAAGAAAAGGTTGAGAAAAGGTTAACAACAGCAAAATAAAGATTTACAAAAGGTGAGAGAGAGAGAGACGCACAGCATCGGGTAAATCGAAACATCTCTGAGCAAAAGGTTCCCAAAACGATAACAACAGCAAAATAAAAGGTTTACAAAAGGTTAGAAAGAGAGAGACGCACTGCACCGTGTAAGTTCAAACATCTGTGAACGAAAGGTTTCCAAAAGGTTAACAAGAACAAACTAAAAGGTTCACAAAGTGTTAGAGAGGGAGAGAGAGAGAGACGCACAGTAACGTGTAAATCGAAAGACCTGTGAACAAAGGATTCACAAAATGTTAACAAGAACAAAATAAAAGGTTCACAAAAAGTGTGAGAGAGAGACGCACAGCATTGCGTAAATCGAAACATCTGTGAGGAAAAGGTTCCCAAAAGGTGAACAACGAAAAAACAAAAGGTTCAGAAAAGATTAGAAAGAGAAAGAGAGACGCGCAGCACCGTGTAAATCAAAACATCTATGACCAAAATGTTCACAAAAGGTTAACAAGAACAAAATAAAAGGTTCACCAAAAGTTAGAGAGAGAGACGCACAGCACTGTGTAAATCTAAATATCTGCGAACAAAAGGTTCCCAAAAGGGTAACAAGAACAAACTAAAAGGTATACAAAAGGTTAGAGAGAGAGAGGGAGAATGAAAGAGAAAGAGAGAGATGCACAGCTCCGTGCAAATCGAAACATCTTTGAACAAAACGTTCCCGAAAGGTTAACAACAAAATGAAAGCTTTACAAAAGGTTAGAGAGAGAAAAAGGGAGAGAGAGAGAAGCACAGCACCATGTAAATCGAGAGATCTCTGTACAAAAGGTTCACAAAAGGTTAACACGAACAAAACAAAAGGTTCAACGAGAGAGACAGACAGAGAAAGAAACCTCCTGGAGAGCCGTTCTGCGCATGCGCGAGGAACTATGGATTGGATTGGATTGAATCAGATTTGGATTTGAATTGCATTTTGCTGAAATGGATTGGGCTTGATTGTGTTAAGTTGAATTGTGTTACATTGGATTTTAATTGGAAATCGTTTTAGGAGCAGTGCGCACTCACGGGTGATTTCCTGTAAGAACGATCCCCAGTGCTTCGCCAACTCGTCATGATTCACTTCTTGGAGATGCGTGAATTTTTTTGAAGAAACTGACAACTGACTGATGTTTCTTAAAGGGACACCGAAGTGATATGTAAACATTGCGGGATTACTAGCGCAAATTGTAGTCCGGAGTCCCCAGGCCATGTTTCGACCACTCTAGGCGCGTTTACGCGATTTTATTTAGTAGAAAAACTAATTCGAAAACGCTGTCCTCCTCTCTTTACGCTCACCCATTTTCTGTGGCGTTTTCGTGTGACGTCAGGAGGGGATGAGCTGGCCATTGGCTGCGCCACGGGTGCGCTACTGCACGGCTCCCCTGCCGACAGAGTCAGTCGGCCCAGCGTTTCGTCCGCCGGCCGCCGGCGGGTCGTCGCAATCAAGGAGGTTAAAAAAAATTGCTTGGTCGCAATTCGTTCGCTTAGTTGAAACGAAGCCAGGACACGTTTGTGAATGGAAGAATGTGCCTTTCTTTACTTGGTTTGTTTGTACACTGTATCTAGCTCCAAGTCAAGGCCGCTTCATACAAGTGCTGCACATGCGACGCTTCGCTGACTGGTACGCCAGTAGGAAAATATAAGGCCTCTTGAAGGCCGGAGAAGAGTCAGCGAAGTCAATATAGGTACTAAGGAAATAAAATCAACTGATATTTTTATCGTACAGCGTAAAAATAGGGCGCGGGAAGCACTTTTTTGCGCTGGGCGAACAAGCACAGCGGTCAGCAGCACGACTTCGCATCTGCGAACGCTTTTCCGTCTACGAAATGCAATTGCTAGACGTGAGCTACTGTGGAAACTCGGGCGACGCTTACTGCACGATCGCAGTACAACAAATAGTCACCTAAGCGGCTTGAAATGCCAAAACTAAATAAAAGTGTAAACCGGTTGTACAATATATACCCTATATTAGCAAGGCATTCGCGTCCCGCTCCGTGGCCTAGCGGTCTGGGGCGCTAGAAATTCACCGTAAATGTTTTGCCAGTCACGAGTTCGAATCCCCGCGGGTACGTGCCTTTTTTTTTTGTAAGTTAACTTTTTTGTTTTCCGCCGATGTTTTCTATATTGAGTTCACCTTTTTTTGGGCCGCAACATTCATGGCTACACGAACTAGTTCACAAAACGCGCGCAGGCTGGCACTGGCGCGCTAGCGAGTTCTCGTTGGCGTGCTGTTGCCATAAGCACCGACTGCTTGCAGGCAGTGGGCACAGGCCAGAATAAACAGACCCTTGGCCTGGTGCGAACACGCTTTTTACGATACAGGCATGAGGGAGGCAAGCTCCAAATATGGGGGAAAAGCGCACGATATTTGGGCGTCTGCGGGTACGCGGAGGGCGTTCATGCACTGCGTAGGTCTCGGCTAGTGAATGCTACGACTACAAGCCGTCCTGGGAGGCTTATCTTGTGCATTTTACAGCCGACAACATGGCAGAAGCGCGGTACGATGATTACTGAGATATTGAGAATGCCCATCCAACAAAGCCATTGGTTATGTTTTACAGAACCGAAACCGAAACCGAAACTTGTGTGATTGCTAACCTTGGGCATCGTCCAATCACGGCGCCCCTCCTCCCAACGTCACAGCCTTAGTTGGTGCGGCCGCCGCAAACCGCGCATGGTAGTTTTTCTTCTTTCGCGCTTTGTAAAATAATTACCGATTTGTCAAACGGATAAACGATGAAAAGTGTGCTAATTTGAGCCAGTCTACGCAGTGCAAGCAAAAACGGGAGCTTGACAAATTCACTTCAGTGTCCCTTTAAGGAACACATGGAATGCGCGCCGTGTTATCGCAGACAGCCGTGGGAGACTCCGCCGGCTGCGCCCACTCGATTCCTGACTGATACGTCTCTTCCGGCCGGCCGTAATGGCCACCCTTTTTTCTAATTTATTTTGAAAAGAGGATTTTTGATGTTTGTTTATGATGCAGCGACGCATATTTGGCCTGCAATTTTTCCGCGTAGCACCTGTTAAAATAATACTACCGGAAAATAGTGCATTTAGGGGTCGAAGATTTCCTTGCAGTTGGCCTTTAAGCTTGAGCTTTGTCTGTGCGGTTCGTTATCAGGAAACACCGCGCGGTGAATTGGGATGGGGAATAATTAGACGGCGGCCAGGAAGTGTGCGGAAAAGTGGCGATGACCAAGGAACCCACGAGCAAGTGCGGGAGTGCGCCTCAAAAAAAAAATAGATAAATAAAAATAAATAAATAAATAAATAAATAAATAAATAAATAAATAAATAAATAAATAAAAATAAACAAAAAACAAATAGAAAAAAAAGTAAATAAATAAAAAAACGCTGCTCGTGGGCGATATGAACCCTGGGTCTCTCGCGTTATGAACTGGACGTCTACCCGATGACACTATCGTCGCATTCGGGGCGCACAGTATTCTTTACGGGTTCGCAGCGCAGGCGTTCGCTTTAGGATTTGGCATGGACGACGAGGGCTCTGGCTTCGACTTGTAATTTTTTACTTTAGGAGGGTGGATTATGGACTTTGATTTAACTCAGTCTGCACGGAGAAAAGTGAAATCTTTAACCGTCTTTCCTTATAAAAAGCCAAGTTAAAGGTAGGGGAGACCACCCGCTTTAGTGTTGCCGCAGTATTCACATACCGATTGCGAAGGTGGCCAAATTTTTTGTCTATTCTCTCTGAAAGCGCGTCAAACTGGACGTATTGGTTCATATCAGTGTACTCCTCGTCTGTACATTGCCAATTGTTCTCTCTGAAAGGTTATGATCTTATTGTGCTGCTTCGTTTGTGTGAGCTGATGTCAATAATGGTTATGCAACAACCCTGACGCAGTACGTCTACAACTATTTCTATCACGCTCGCCGGCCTCTCGACTTCGCCTAGTAAAACACATTCCTACAGCCGCAGTTCGTGACGACCGTTTTTATAAAAAAGCACTTAAAACATCTCTGGGAGATACGTCAAAAACTGCCGGTTGTGCAATATTTGTGCACGAAAACTACGGCAGAGTTTGTATCAGAAACCTCTGTGCTCACTCGATGACCGCTGTGTAGAATGCCTGAACAGATTATCTTCGATGTCGTTATGCCTAGCTGTATAATTAAAAAAAATGTAATTAGCTAATACATTTCCAGAAAGACTCCAACCGCATTAAACGACACATTTGTGACGGTTACGTGTTCTTTATTGCTTACCACTTGTTGAGGCAGCTGACAATAATAGCTCCCAGGGAATTGGCGGTCAATTAAATGACCACATGAGATAATGAGACACTCTCACAAAGCGCCTCCTCTGCGGTCACCACTGGAAGTTCTCGAAGGGGATCTATGCGAGGTTTCAAGGCATGGTTGCAGATCCTCGCCGTGAAATACGTCACTGTTGAAGTCCCCGGATTCTTAGTTGTCGCCTTCAACGTCTGCATAGTACTCCTCGGTGCCTTCGGAGCCCTCGTCAGTGTTGTCGGATGCCTTCTCAAGGCAATCATCACATTCTTCATCGGAAGGCGCAGAAAGAAGAAGGTTCTTCATGAATTGTTCTCCCGACACCTCCATATCGCTGCTGACATCTGTCACTTCCACGGCCGCTTCGCGCTTCGATGCTTTCTTAGGGCACTCACCATCGTCCTCGTCTGAAGGGTAAGAAACGACAGGGACATCCGTGAAAGGCTGCCCCGAGATGTACATATCGCTGCCGTCATCTAGCACTTCCACGAAGCTTCCGTGCTCCTCCTGGCTGCTCTCCGTACGTGCCTCGTCGCCTTCAGCGTCAGCCTCGTCGTCTTCGTGGGTGACATGGTACAGAACCTCCGAACCGTCGTCCTCGGCGTCAGCCTCGATGCTTGCGTCCTCGACCACGCTGGGCGACCTGCAGGGAATCGCGACATGACAATGCGGCCACGCATTTGCGCTCATGCAGGCAGTAGTTATGGAAACATTACAACGGCTACCTCACTGCACTCGGCCGATACATGTCCTCCACACACCTGGACTCTTTTTTCTGTCGCACTTCTATTGTGGTCTCGCTGATGTCGTATACCCTCTCAAAACGCGTAGGGGAGCATAGGTAGGATAACGCCTAGGCAGACGCTGTTTGGAGCGCAGTCGTTATCGATGCCCACGCCTCAGTGATAGCCACCCTTGTAAATTCCGCTATGTTGACGAACCTTGTGATAAGAGCCAGCGATACCGGATTTGGGCGATGTGACGTAGTTGAGTAGATGTGCACCAGGAGGGAATACGGCAGAGCGACAATATTTATTTTGTTTGCCTATTTATGTCTTTTCTCTTCCTTGTGATGTCGCAACGATTAGCAACCTGGACTTGTTTCGTTCCGCTGTGTGCAACGTTATCACCTCAATTTTTCTATTGTCTGCAGCGATCAATTGGTTCCTGCCAATCGAACTTGTTTTTTGTTTTATTTTTATGAGTTTTGCCAGGAACTCCAAAACTGACACAAAATGGCAGCTGACCTCCTGTAGTACTTCTTACAACATGTATACCTTAGGCGCATTTCTTACCATGTAAAAGATTGATTAGAACCTTATTTGTTTTACGCTTGTTTTTAGAGGTGACATTTACTCTTATTGTGTTCTTTGCACTGTATCTTTTTTTATTTCTTGTTGTTTATTTACCCACTCCTCTCTTCACTGCAATTGCCTTGAAGGTATACAAAATAAAAAACGAAATAAAATAAAATAGTCGCTCATCAGTGGTGGATCGTTTTAGAAAACTAGAACAGCTTGATATGCTTGTGCGAAAGTTGACACTGAATGCGTCTTACTCAAAGTGCGTGCAAAAGAAAGGGGTGCTACTCTCCAATAATTTTTTTTGCGCATAATAGGGAGAAATTACACTAAAAGCTCGAAACTCAGGTTACGAACTGTACCGTGTTTGAATTATTTCGTGGAACGTTTTCAAATAGACTTCAGTGGCGATTTTGCGTGCATGCAATACTGGTGTGACCACTGCGCTATATATAACCTCAGCAAATATCTTTTTCCTGAGATTCTCAATTGTCTCATTCTTGGGTCTCATGAAATAGGACGGTGGGAATACTCAAAGTGTTCGTTCAAATTTATTCAGAATACGCAAGGAAACCAGGCTTCCGATATCGAATGAAAGATTGAGTATCGATCGTTTTTAAAGCGCGGAGGGTAATTAGGCATCACACAAAAAACTCCAGTCTTTTCCTGAAATGTGATGGTGGAGTCACTGGTAACGCTGTGTCAAGCACTGCTCCAGAACTAGGCCAGCAACAAATATATAGGGCTGCTTCTCCATCCATGTTACGAAGCGCCATAACAAGAAGGGAACAAATTGTGCGTACAACATCTACTTCATTTTTCTTGAGAACCGCTTTACATGAGAACGTAGAGTGCTCGTGGCTGTACCAGGTAAAAATTAATATTGAGGCATTTTTCTTCGGGGTGGACGGGTTAGAAGCTACCAACGGTATGGACATCTACTGACAGCTTTAACAGTTGATTAGAGGAAAAGCTTGAGTGAGGTTTGGAGAATTGTTTGGCCGTTTTCTTTTAATACGAAGCATAAAAACCCGGTGATGGAAACCGGAAGGTTGATGCAGTTCGAGCAATCTTCGAGTGCCAGAGAGAAAAGTGCGTCTCGGCTGAGTGAGTGACACCGCAACGCTTGTACATGCGAAAATTACCTTCAAGGATTCCTCGACTGGAGGCTGAAGGGGAGGAGGATTTCATAATACCAGTGTTAGCAACCAGAGGGAGATATACCTGGCGTTTAATGTGCGCGTCGCAACGGTTGCGGCGGTACCGGCTGCTGGTTTCGCCTGCAGCACGCGCGTGACTCTTCACAAGCCGTACGGCATTTTGTCTTCCTTTGCATCTCTTTCCGCGGGAAGCCACGTTTTACGTGCTTCATTAATCGAAAAGGCGGCGTCCGCTATCGGCGTGCCCTAAAGATGACCCGAAAAATAACCGAAGGCGGAAACAGAATAAAAGCGTACAAAATGAATTTGAATGGGCATGGGACTTGAACCCGGGAGCTACAGATTTGAAGGTCGAGAAGCATACCTGAATTCATCGCGGAGCATTAGTTTCCGCGAACAAAAGTTCAACCTAATGAACGCGTTGTGGTCTTCGGCTTTGTAGACGTGCGTAAGACACACCCAGCTAGGCAGTAATTTGAGCACGCTAATTACAGAAGCACCAAACACGTTTACGCTGATAGCGAATATATAGGCTTTATAAGGGCAAAGAAGTAGGGAGCGGACGAAAAAAAGAAAAGAAAACTTCTTTCCATGAATACGTCACAGTACCCTAAAGGAGAAGAAAACAAAACTAAAAGAGGATGCTTCGCAGTCCTTTCCAGCCGCCGTCTTATGACTCACACCAAGCACCATAACTGCATGACATTTCTTTCTTTCTTTTTTTCCGCCACGGTTCCTTGGCCGATCCCCGCATAGGGTACGTGCCGCTCCAACAGGAACACTCAACAACAACCGAAAAAACACCAACAAAGAGAACATGAAGGACAAACTAAAACTACTCCAATGTAAAAGAAAGAGGACACAATCGCTCCACGGGGGGGCCAGAGAAAAATACATAATCACGACTCTCCTAAGGGCCTCTCTTGTTTTTTTCGTGCGGCGTAGCACACAAAATATGTCAGATACTGAACATAAAGCCTTCACCTGCTCTAATGTCGCGTAATCTTATGATATACCAGTGAACACCCAAGGGCTCCTCCAACATAGCAGCCAAGCATACCTCTCTAGGCGGAGTATGCTGGCGGAACATTGCCAAATTCAATTTTCAGCGGTGGCGTCTCTGGACCGAGAGTTGTTTAGCATCCTCTGCTGTATCACTGGCCTGACCGCTGCCATGGTCAGGTGTGTTTGATGCTGCTGGTGAATGAAGGTCAGGAATTGGGTGGCCTAGTCACAGTGAGGTAGATGGTTACATGAATATTAGCCGGCAGTGGTTAGCAACATCATTCATGAGATTTTTCCTTCTGTAAATTACGATCAGAAATGCTCGGCGCAGTCTTTTGATGCTCACGATTTTTCTTGTCGTGCAGGAAACGTCGGTGTTTCCGCTGCAGAGTCTTCAGAGGTGGATGCCTCCAGTCTGTCAATGGCCACCATGGTTTGGGAGGCTTTGACAGAGCCTCTCTGGAAATAAATAAATAAATAAATAAATAAATAAATAAATAAATAAATAAATAAATAAATAAATAAATAAATAAATAAATAAATAAATACAGTAATTACTAGCTTAATGATCCGCTGTTTTTAAAAAAATCGATGCAAATTTATGGGTGCGATTATTACGCGGGTAAATTTTTCGTGAAAAATATTTGACCACAGTAAACGGCACCAGTTGCGGGTCAATAATTTTAGATGCGTGTCATGAACACAATTAAAAAGAAAGGGTGCAAATGGCTTACCTTTGTAATAAACGCACGCATCACATCAACAGCACAGATACAATTTTATTAATTATTTCTCATTCAATCATGACCTCTCATTTGGAAACCTCAAACTGTGCACACAGAGGGGACAGAAAAAAAAGTGACAGAACGAGCGCAGAGAAAAAACAAAACCGTGACGGGACTTGGCTAGACTTGGCAGATGTACGACCTATCGCTCCAGCAAGTTCGGGGTGGGATCATTGCGCGGGAAATAAAAAAAATCGAATTTCGGCGACAAACTTTAGGGGTGCGATCATTATGTGACTGCGTTCATTATGCGAGTAAAAACGGTAAATAAACAAACAAACAAGCAAACAACGCCAAAACAAATTGAACGGTTCGCAGGTGCCCACGTCTCTTCTTGCGAAGTAGAGCGTATATAGCTTGCTTACACATTAACAAAACCACCGACCCGGCTTTGTTTGTTATACAGCTCAGGTGCCCCTTTGACATAATCGCAGTCATGGACATTTTTTCCGACAACGGCACCATAATTTCTTTACAGGCCAAGCCAATGCCTTTTTGGTCATCACCGCATGACGCCGAAACAAAGCAGCAAACAACGTACTGCTTTGAAATATCCTAATAATTGAGCAACTGTCCCGCTCCGTGCAACGCTGAAGATCATCGGGTACTGTGCGATTGATTGATTGTAGGGTTTAACGCGCCGACGCAACGCACGCTATGAGGCGCACTTTAGTGGAGGACTCCGGATTAATTTTGAGCACCAGGGGACCTTTAACGTGCACCGAAATCTCCTACACACGGGCGTTTTTGCTCTTCGCCTCCATCAGAAAAGCGGCCGCCGCAGCCGGGAACGGAACCCGAGACCTCGTGCACAGCACCACAGCGCCTTAGCCACTCAGCCACCACGGCGGGTGGGTACTGTGCAAGATGCTGTCCCTTACAGCGGCGCCATTGTAGGGGCTGATCAGAGCTCGCTTCTCAACCTTCCCTCTCAATCATAAAATACCGGAGGAGACTGCACGCCGATAAGAAAAAAAAAACAGTACAATCGAACCTCGTTACAGTGAACACTGATATAGCGATTTCTCGGATATAGCGAACTGAATACGATGTTTGTTTGGTCTCGCTTCATGTCAATGATACCTATTATTTTTATAACAAAAACTAAGCCACCTCAAGAGCCGCGGGATATCGGCTGTAACAAAGAAATATTTGGTTCCCGCGTAGCTCAAAACTCTACAGCTAGTATAATACTACCAAAAATTTTAAGAAGTAAGACAAAACAACCGTTTTTTAGTTTAGGGCTCTGCATTGCGTGGACACTGGGACGACCTCCATTCCGTCCAAACTGTGAGAAGCTACCAGGCGAAGGCCACATCATCCTTGAAGTAAATAAGAAGGTCGGCCTGTTTTCCTCAACGAACTTTGTTCCGTTGTAAACTCATGTTCTCATGTTCCGCTCTCTTTAGTTTGAAATGCCACGAGGAGACAGATAAGGACTAACTCGTTTATAGTGGGCCCGAAGCCTAGAACAATGCGTTTTTTATCTAGGGTTGTTGAGCGAGCCGGTTTGCCGATATATTAGAGCCGCTTTTTACCTCTACGGTTATAACGAGTATCGGATATAACGCCACTACACTTCTTCGTTACAAGGATGTTCGACTGTAAATTCATGCAGATGTTGCTCAGGGGCGCGAAGCATCTACTTAATCAATCTCGTTAGGGTGCGCTCCCGGAGGGATGATTAGTCTTTGTACTAAAAAAAATTCACTGCCCGCGCAGTCTTTGAAGAAGGATGACTGGGAGCTCGCTGCAGCCAACGTGTGCACGAAACAAACCACGTTTTTTTTTGTAAATTGAGAGCGAACATACTTCCTAGCTAATTTGCTCAATGAAACTTGGACAGACTAGTTCATTATAGGGGACAAACATGAGGCTGTCTGTTTCCCTCTTGCGTCGTGGGCATGTCGCTGTCTGTGCAACACACTAGCCCACACCGTTATACCAGGGAGGACAGCAGACAGGTCGCATTGGGTCGTGAGATGTCCATGTCGAAATATCCCGACATCAGAAAGGACATGTCATCATCGGTGAGGGTATGAAGCCTTACTGCGCAACTGTACGCTGCCGCTCCCCCCTCTGCACGCATAAAGAGGAAACAGGTGATGTGTGCGTAGGTAGACGTCAAAGACGGAGGCCAGAAGGTTTCTCCGCAAGCCCTTCCAGCAAGACGGGAAAAAATCCGTCCAAAATGTCTCCCGATCGCCCTTGAAGAAGGAAATGCAAAATAACATAGTTTCTCCCTACTTCTCATATATATATATATATATATATATATATATATATATATATATATATATATATATATATATATATATATATATATATATATATATATATATATATATATATATATATATATATATATATATATATATATATATATATATTTAAATATATATATATATATATATATATATATATATATATATATATATATATATATATATATATATATATATATATATATATATATATATATTTATGTATATATATATAAAACGTTAGTCAATGTAAACCATTCTCAGTGTCTGAATACAGGGTGACCAAAATTAAGTCGATAGGGTTTTTTTTTTAAATTAGGCAATTGCATGTGCATGAAGCCCGCCGATACCATGAGGTTATGAGCTGAGGGCGACACAGAATGAGGTGATAATGATTGATGTCGGTGGCTTAATTGACTAAAATTCTAAAAACTTTTTTGTGGCTGCAGTAGGCAGGCATGTTTGTTGAAAAGTTGGTCGCAATCGTGTTTCTACGCAGTTACATTTGGCAGAATTCTTCTAGCGCATCCGTACTCCGAGATATCGAATTTCGAAGTTTAATTGCCGTTGCATGATTACGTGTTCAAGGCAGTGAGGACCGGGCAAGGCTCCTCTCTTTTGTGACGTGCCCGCCGTGTATGGTGTTTAGTTTGACAACGGGATGGAGGCATAGGAAAAGGTGATAACTGGCACATTTCACTGTTGGCTGGCATTATCGTCATCTGCAGTACTCGGAACTGCTATCGAAGCACGGAACAAGAGGGAGGAGCTTTGGGGCGGTCTTTACTGCATTCCATGCGTAATCATGCAACGGCAATTAAACTTCACTGTTCGATATCTCGCAGTACGAATGCTGTAGAACAATTCTGCCAAATATATCTGAGTAGAAACACGATTGCGACCAACTTTTCATTACAAACATACCTGCCTACTGCAGCCAAAAAAAGTTATTTAATTTTGGATAATTTTGCTACCAACATCAATAATCACCACATCATTTTATGTCCCCCGGAGTGCATAAACTCACTGTATAGGCGGTCTTCACGTACATCTAATCACCTCTTTTAAGAAAACCTGTCAATTAACTTTGATCACCCTGTACACCTGTATACGTTACATGTAGATGCGCGGTGTCTGCGCTTGTAGTGCATGGTTTTGTGCGTATTGTCAGAACAACTGTTTCTAAAACAAAATACCATCGTTTCAGTGCAAAAAAATCCTATCTAGGCCCCTGTAAACTGGCAAATGTCGTCCAAGCAGTCGTGTGGTATGCATCAGGCGGATCACGATTGCGCAAGACTAACAAGATACAACGAGGGCAGCTTCCGTTTGGCCATGGAATCCCGGGGTGCCTCTTGTGACGCGCTCTTCGTCATTCTTCCGGCAGTTTGAACAGCGCAGGTGTTTAGCAAATTGCAATTTTTCGTGTCCGCAGTAACATATACAAAGCAATGGCCGAGCGTGCGCACGTGGGTGCGGGCCTAGCGGCGACCGGCCGACAGTTAAAAAAACCAAGTAAATGCCTAGCGCTCGTGTGTGCGTGCTTCGCCACGACCACCCAGCGTCTCCTGTGCTCGTTTGTCAAGCCAAGCATACTTACCTAAGGAAATTGCCAAGATTACAAAAAACTTAAGCATTCGCTGTAATCAGGGCACAACGTGCTCGGAAGAGAAAGATTTCATCGTTCGCCTTAATCTTGGCAACCCTTGCTCCGAAGGAGAATGACACGACATAGAGCACGCCCCTCCAAAGTTAGGTGCAATGAATTATCACTTCCAGAAAAATGAAAAACTCACTCTTATACAACAATGACGAAGTGAAGGTCGTTGCGGCAATGAAGAAGCAAATCGGCTGCAATCGTAGACCTAAACCTTCGTGATGCTCATGAAGGTTGCGTACAGCTTCATTACCTTCACGTCTTACGCGTTAGTGTGAGCTTCCTTTGTTTTTTTTCGTCCTTCATCGTCCCCAGCTTCCTTCCCTTGTTTTCTTCAAACTTCGCACATTATTACGCACGAGAGATTGGCTGCGCCCTCGGTGCCACAAAATGAGGTTGATAGGTCTCGTTCCGCAGTGTGCGCGTCCTCTCTTTAGCAAGGGCTGTGCTCTACGAAATCCCATCAAAGCAAATTAGGCGATCATCCCCAAGAATGCAGTACGTTTTAGCGACCGAGGCGTCTACAGCAATGCGCGATGCGAAGACGTCACCCAACAATAACATAGGCTACAGCAGCGGCGTGTCCAATCATTCGGATATAGTCGAAGTACCGCGCTCATCACCGGCGGAGCGGGCAGTGCATCCTAGTCCCAACGCACTTTCACATTCCACATCCCGTAGGGGCCCATGACGATTGGCGCCATCTGGGGGCACGTTTGAACACACATACGCGTGCCGTTATACCCTGCTTAAACAAACAACGCCCTACTTCCTGCGTGCTACTGAGGTTCCGTCCGTCGGGGGCAACTGCATGAGCCAGGCTCAACATCCCACGAGCGTCTGTTCCATTTGGTCGTTATAATAGAAATACGTTTCCTTTTATCATGCCAGATATCTCTTTTTGGCGCACTGGTGCATCAAAAGAAAATTTCTGCTGGTTTTGTTCGCTTTAGGCCAGTTACAGCTGTCGGTTTGTACTTTTCAGTGGTTTCGACCCAGTATTTCGGTTCGCTAGTTTTTCTGGGTACGGCAATTGTCACTGACCTGATTTGAGTTGCGGCTTTTTGCTCACAATGTTTTAAGCGCAGAGCACTTCAGGGGCTTGCCTTGTCGTCGTAGCTCGCTGTAACACTCAGTTAAGCCACTGCCGGAATCAGGCGGCGCAGCGAGATAACGGACTCAAGTAAAGTCCGGCATACCGTCGTACGGCAGTCCACAGAGGCTTCGAAAACCTAGCGGTTTAAATAGTCATAACCATTCGAACCTAGTAAACCGCTGGCGCTTGTCATACATTTCCTGCTTGTTTAGAGCAAAGAAAACTGCAGGTACATTTCAGGCAAAAAAAAAAGTAAAAACGCTTCTTAACGAAGTGAATCGTGACGAGTGGGCGGAGCACTGGGGATCGTTCTTACCGCAAATCACCCGTGGCATTGCCCACTAGAGCATGTCAATGAGTGACAACGCGTGCGTACCGTATATACAATTCCAATTTAATCTAATTCGATACAATTCAATTTCATCACCAGCCTATCTACGCCCACAGCAGGGCAAAGGCCTCTCCCATTATTTTCCAATTACCCCGGTCCTGTGCTAACTGCGACCAATTTATCTCCGCAAGCTTCTTGATCTCATCTGCCCATCTGACTTCCTGCCGCCCCTTGTAACGCTTGCCTCCTCTAGGGATCCACTCTGTCACCTTTAATGACAAACGGTTATCTTGCCTTCGCATTACATTCCCTGCCCACGCCCATTTCTTCTTCTTAATTTCTACTAATATGTCCTTAACACGCGTTTGTTCCCTGACCCACTCCGCTGTCTTCTTGTCCCTTAATGTTACACCTATCATCTTCCACTCCATTGCCCGCTGAGTCGTCGTCAATTTAAGTTGAACCCTCTTAGTTAGCCTCCAAGTTTCTGCCCCCTAGGTGAGTACCGGTAGGATACAGCTGTCATACACCTTCTTCATAAGGGACAATGGTATGCTGCCATTCATGAATTTAATCCTATCCAATTCAATCCAATAAAAATCCAATGCAATCCTATCCAATCCAATCCGATCCAATCCAATGCTCCCCGCGCATGCGCAACACTGAGTACACCGAACGCAATGGACAAGCCACGGACAAAGCGGTGTCCTAAGGTGCTTCGCCCCTAATATATCTAACTGGCAGCGCCCGCGTTCATTTTGTTAGGAACGCTCGTGGGGTTGGTTTTTACGCTAGTAAGCGAACAACACTGGCGGTGCAACGCCGGCAGGTGCGGGAGGAAAGGCAAGCACAAAAAGAGCAGAACTCCCGCTTGCGCTGTTTCAGGCAGGGATTGCGCGAGCACTGCGGAGGCTGGAAATTTGAATTGAATTGGGTGGTAGCACTGAGCGGATAACGGCGCAACCACCCATTATGGCGAATCTCTGCTCTGCACTTCCGACAGCTTAATTTTTTAATTAGGTGGTTTTCTCGCTTTTAGTTCGCTTTAAACTTTCCCGCTGCTAGCTGAACAAACGCTGGATGTGGTAGGCGTATTTGAACTGAATTCAATTGAATTTTCTTTACAAAGCGTTAAGATTGATTGATTGGTTGATTGATTGATTGATTGATTGATTGATTGATTGATTGATTGATTGATTGATTGTAGGGTTTAACGCGTCGACGCAACGCAGGCGACGAGGCAGGCTGTAGTGGAGCGCTCCATATTAATTTGGACCACCTGGGAATGTTTAACTCGCGCCGAAATCTCGTACACACAGGAGGTTTTGCTTTTTGCATCAGAAAAGCGGCAGCGGCGGCCGGGAACAAAGCGTGAACATGAAACGCGAATGGGAGCAGAGGCACTGGGAGGTCCCAAGGTAATAACCTCAGATGGGGCCTCCCATAATTATTGTAAAAAGAAAGGAATAATAATAAATTTGAATGATTGTTTTTTATTGTAGTTATTTTGTGTGTGTTCGGTTGGTTTTGCCAGTCAATACTTCACATCAGATGCTTTTTACCTGATTTAGGTAGATTTCTGCTATCAAACGTACCCCAGGCTGGTCCATGCCCCTATGAGATATGGATTGGAAATACGCAACCCCCTACAGCCTCCACAGCCATGCACGACATGCAAACGTCACAAACGATGCTTCTTGCAAAAAAAAAATCCTCTTCTGAAGCGCAGAGGTTAGCGTAATAATTCGATGGTTAAGGGGACCAAGGTTCAAAACCGGCCGGGGGAAGCTAACGAGTTTTTTTTATGAACTCTAGACCACTGGCGAGACAAGCATGCACCGCGTGCAAGGGAAGTGGAGAGCAGGTAGCTAAACAATAAGTTAGAAAAAAGTGCGATGAGCACATATTAACTGGCAAAGGTGAGGGTTTCCGAGAAAATAAATTACAGGCTGCTGTCAAATGCTCGTTAAATTTTCGTAAGCGTGCCACCGGAGCCCACTTTATAGAATGAAGCGAACCCGCTTGGCGTACGAGTTTTTGATTTCAACAGTAGCATACGTTGGCATCTTTTTTTCAGACCAAAAATTACGACGTGAAAACTTTTCACCACCCTCTGTCAAAGAAACCATAACTAGCAAGAACGATATCGGCTGAGTGAGGCCGCTGAGCGAAACCGGCATTAGCATGGGCCGTGTCTAGAGTGCCGTCCGACGGTATTATAGGTGCTCCGCTATGGCGGCGTCCACCGGCGTTTTGAAACAATATTTCCGCGTCTGGCACTGCATCGCTCTAGATAACGTAAACCCAGGCAACCTAACCTAATCATAACATAGCATGAGCTAACGGACACAAAGAAGTCATTTGGAACACCGAAAGTAACCTAACATACAAATTATAGTTGAATTTAAAGATAAAAAAGAACCGAGGCAAAAGCCGGTCTCGAACAGTCGTCCATGGGATCAAGAAGCTAAGACAGATCCTCTACACTGCAAGACAGACGCTTTCGCAGGTGCTAGCTTAGTCTTAAATATTCCAATGTCACAGGACGGCACTCAAGCCATACCTACATCGATCAGTTAGAGTCCCGTCGGACGGCACTCTATACATTGCGATGAAAATTTTGGATGGCAATATTCTTCAAGGGCGGCAAACAACCATCTCTGCTGTATACGTGTCTCTACCAACCCTGCTGCCATAGCTTCTCTGCTGTTGTGTTCCGTTTCTCCTTTAAAATCCGTCTTCCTCATTTCTCTCCACTTTTAGCGGCACGTACCTGGGATTCATTGTCAACCGTCAGGAGGCGTCTCTTGGGGCTGGCCTGCGAGACGTCGTCATTGGGGTGCGGTCCGGACGGCTGAACATTGGAAGGCTCCGCTCTCGCATCGCCCACCTGCTGGTCCTCCCAACAACGCTTCCGCTTCCCGCCGCTCATCCTTGGAAGATCAGCTTCGTAGAAAGCGTCGCCTTGCCAAGCGTGGGAAACTGGCTTAGGTAGCGGCCGTTGATGGTGATGATTAGTTTTTGTTGTTCCTTTGAGTTTGACACATACCCAATTTCGGGATCGGGGTTGGAGAAAAAAAAAACGTTCCTTATAAAATTACAGGTGCTGTTTAAAAGCTATTGAAAGTGGCTGCAATCCACAGGAAACAAAAATGAAAGAGAGCAGGAAAGAGTAAGCGATGCCAGATATAATAAAAACGTGAAACACGAAAAAACCTTCAACTCAGCGGGAAAGCTGCGAAGTGCTGAGTAGGATCCTCCAAACGAGCTGTGGAGCCATCTCGTCACTAGTTTCAGCATTAGCCTGGCGTTGATACCGAAATTAGTCAAGAGGATGTGCCGGTGCCCTTGAAATGACCTATAAAGAGACACTGAATCGAGGCTTCATTGTTTTGGTGCAATTAGGTGTCAATCAAATTCTTATCGGGTTTTATATTATTTTGTTCATATTTTGGGCTTAGCAACGGCAGCCTTCATTGCAACGACGCATAATAAGGATCGTCCCAAACACTTTACGTACGAGTAACATACGCCTGCGTGGCGGAATGGGATTGACATCAGCATCGCAACGCGAGCGACACAGTTTAGATCCCGACCAGGCGAAGAGGCGGTCTTTTCGAAGCCTCTGTTTGGGTGCGTGACGCCCCATTGCCATAACAAAGGCTAGATACCGCAACCCCGGACGAGGTACATTGACAAGCCGTTCGCTCAAAGTTATCCGTACTTAAAATTAATAGTTGTCCTGAGGGCAATTATACATCTGGTTTGAAACTGTTGTACGCGTCTGTAGAAGAGGAAGTTTGTTTTCTTGCCATTTATCCTTGCCACCTGTAATCGGTACAAGGTAAAGAGGAGGTCAAGATCTCTCAAGATGTTCTGACAGCCTGTTCTTGCTACGTCATCGAAACGCCTAATTGTTGCAAAATGAATTTCAATTCATATCGCTATACCTTGTATGTGCGAGCCCCGTCAGTCACTGACGCTTCCTGCTTCGGGAGCTCTAACGAAAGCTTCGTCCGCTATTGACGTCAGCACGAGCTGCGCGACTACACTGGAAATGGGGAGCTTCGCCTCCCAGGAATACACAGAGCGACATGCAGCCTTTCAGGCCGTGCACGGAAACCAAACGCAGTGGTAGATGTTACGGAAAAGAAGAACTGCACCTCCTGAAAAGGGTGCACCACCGAAGATAAGGTATTATAACAGTCAAACCGTGTTTGGAGCCTCTTCGAGTGGGATCACACAAGGCGCAATCATATGCACACCTCTTACTATGCCATTTTAAAGGGTTGGTGTTTCTAAAACGCAAAAGACAAAAAAAATTGGCGCAGCTTGCAATGGTGGTGCAAAGCTGTAGAAACAGCATAGCTGGGGGTCGAACTAACTTGTTTCCCTCTTGGACCCGCTTTCAGTGTGGGGGAGACACTTCAAAAGCTTTGGAAAATCAGGTTGTTGCTGTCAGTCAGCACCGTTTTCGCAACACAACTATAGTCTTAATTTTTATGTCCAAATTGATATTTCACTTGCCAAAGCTAAACTTGGTGCATGGGGTGCACCGTATATTGAATGAAGCGATCATTCCAGATGAACAATTGTTTTTGCTTTTGAACATTTCTCACAAGTAGAGGAGTGTATGAAGATGTCTTGCTCTTTTTGCAGTGCAGTTATAGATGCATGCAAGGCCGTATTCAATGAGTAGCTGAACACCTTTTCCACACCCTTTCAACACACTAAGGAAAACTAAGGGTGTTGAAGTTGATCAACACCCTTTTTTTACACAAAAAAGGTATATAGCTAGAAAAAAAGTATTAGGATTCAAGAAAAACGGCGTAATGGGCTACCAAAACCCTTTTTCCTCTTATACTACACCATTTTTGGCCAAAAAGGGTGTAAAAAGAAGTTTAGTGTGCGAGCGAATCACGCAGTGCCGCTCTGGCATGGCGATAACTGTAGCTTTCGCAGTGCTTCAATTCGCGAAGGAGAGAGGTAATGCGTTTATCGGTAATGTTGCAGAGTACCTTTAACTATCCCAAGAAAGACCTGAAGTTGCCGTTCCGTGTCCTGGCGCGTCACATGAAGTTGCGATGTGGTACTCTGCAACTCACACTGCCACATGTTTGATGGCATGGTCGAGTTCCCTCGCTCGGGAAGCAATGCCCGTGGCTTGGCCGCGAGGCCAGCCGTGTTGATCGCCGACGGAACAAAGAACAATGGCGGCCGTCGTGAAGAATGGTCCATGGTGGTAGAAAATAGCCAGCGCAAAAAAGAGGATGACGAGGAAGGTAACAGACACAGCGCGCCTTTTTTCTACCACCATGAACCAATACCAACTCGCCCAGCTTGCAATCTTGGTGCGAAGAATGGTGTTTTTCGGTCACCGCACTGTGAAGCAATCACACCTGCGGCCGCCTTCCAAATCGTTGTGCCAAGGAACCTTCGCAAAGCTATTATTTGAAATATTCCACACATTTCAACTAAAGTAACAGTTCTTCTCAGACATGGCCAGACACACCCTAGAGGGCCCTTATTTCGCTGTAAGTAAATTGAAACACAGTCTTTCAATACGTCGGCACGGTATTTTTTCTGTTTTTTTTTATTCTGTTGCAATGTGTCACCAACTGCTGTGCAATGCAAAAGAAGCGAAACTTTCAGCAGCCGTTGAATCGATATTCGGCAGCTCAGGATGGCTGTCTAACCAGAGAGAATGAATACGCTTTACTAAGATAACCAGAATCTGTGCTGAAAAAATTATTCACCGCATACTTGAAAAGGATGTAGCATCTTCCCAACAAATAAATTGCGAAATGCTTGCTGCAAAGAGTGCTGCTTATTATGCTTGAGTAAATTTTGCCTCGGAGTCCTTGAAGCGGACCCTATAATTCTAGAAATAACAGAAAAAGCAAGCGGGGAAAGGCCACAGGCGTCGAAAAAAAAACACCTTTGGGCCGACAGCGATTAAATATTAGCAGTCAGTACGACGGTTGGCCTCACTAGCGATCAAGAACTGGCAGTCAATAAGAAGAAATAAGAAGAACCCTTCTATTGTTTACAGTCCCACAAGTAACACGTCCAATGTGTGGCCATGTCTGGGTACTCTCGAGGTGGTCTTGTCGAACAGCCAAACACGTTGAAAGCTGCTGTTTGCCACAATCTTGGCGGCTCTACTTAGAGGTCAGGGGCTCAATCACTTTCCTCGGAATCCTCAACTTGCGTTCCAGAGCTTTCGGACTCTTTATAGGTGGAGTCAGAGTCATTTTCGCCATCGTCGGAGGACGCACTGATGGCGTCGATGTTCTGGAGGACTTCATCTTCCTCGCTCCATTCGCTGCTGTCATCTTCGTCACCTACGGACACCGCGTTATTTCCTTCGCTGCCTGTACGCGGTTCGTCCTCGTCGGAGTCACTGAGATCGTTCTCGCCCGTGGGGACATCGTCGGCCACGCGAGACCTGCAGAAAGTAGCAGATGACAACGCCACGAAGCATTAGGCTTGACGCAAGCTTTAACGTATGCAATTCCAAGCGCAAGCCAGCCCGTGGCCGCCGTATGAGACAGGCCCGCAGTTCAGTGGCCATCTCCTTTCCTTCACGTCATTATGAGCTACTCGCCTCTATGGACATATTTAACTAGGGTGCGAGCCAGGGCGAGTTGGTGAGGATTCAAAAAACACGAACCGTGCGCTGACTTTACAACAAATATAAGGACCAGACGAGGATGGGCGCTGAGTCCCGCTGACTGACTGTGGACTTTATTGCAAAGGATAAATTTCAATTGAACTATTTCGTGCGCGAGCTTGTGTCGTCTCCCTTTTTTACTCTTTCGTATCGTTCCTGCGCTATTTCTTTATTACAGATATACCACCCGTTTAAAAGGGAACTAAACGAGATTTTAAACACACGGCGTCTTGAAACCTGCAGTTTTAAGCAGGTGCTGCTTTCACCTCGTTGGCTACCACCAACATCGCCACACTGACTGCACTTTGTAAGCGCTGCCATTCCCGCGAAAGCCTTGGTGGGATGAATTGCCGAAAGCCCACACCCATCCGGCGTCCCGTAAAGGCTTCAACAAAACCGTGCCCCGAATCGACTTGATATCTCCCGCCAGAACCCATGATGCTGCAAACTGTAGCCGAACAAAAACACTTACTTTAGCTGACAAATGGGCGACTTTAAAGAAAGTTAAACGTAGGGAAGAGATGACAGTAAAGAGACCCAACCACTACGTGTACCAGTTAGGTGCCCACGATAGGACTCAATGAATGAGTTAAGTTTATCGAGAAGTTTGTGTTTTTCTTTCACCAGCGATGTACTCTGAAGCGTAATGTTAGTAGCTGTACAAAATATTCACTTCTCTCAGTCATTGCTAGCATGTCTCCAACTTCCCAATTCGAAACCATCTTCAACAACTTCACTATCACTGAGCTAAACAATTTGCGCAATACACCAGAGAATCGATTAGACTGGCACGGGCAAACCAAACAAGAATCTTTAGAAGTGCAGTGGATAGGATTTGGCTAAGAAGAAAACACCACGCAGCGGCCAACAACAGCGAGCAGATGCAAGGCGATTGGCTTCAGCACCAGCCGAGCGGCGTGGGAGCGGAGTGTATAAGGCTGCCAGTCGGACTCAACAGACGACGCACAAAGCAGTGCTCGAACCGCGGCGCGCCATACGCGCCACAACGCAGCGGGCGACAAAAAATGATACCCCGCGCTTCGTTGGTGTGGTGTAGGCTATTAAGCAAGGTGTATAACGGTGATGATGGTTACTCCCCCCTCCGGCCAACAGCGGTGGTCAGCTCATTGCAAATTTCGTTCAAAATATTCCGTTGAATGTGCACGCGGGGTAACTTTTGAAAGTTCCATCCGAGAACGAGATGGTCAGAGAGTTCCAGGAGATGTAAAAGAAGGAGATAGTCATTAAGAGGCGTGGGGAAGAAGAGAGAGGGGGGAAACGTGAGGAGGTGGGAAAAAAAGGAGGTAGACTGGGAAGCGACTGAGAGAAGGATTTCAGGACACGGGAGCTGGGATTAGGATTTGGGCACCTTACAACAATTTCTTGCACCTTAAGCGTTCTATGAAACCTAAAGGTTATACGCCTTTCGCCTTAATGAAGAGAAGCAGCCCGTGAGAATCCTAAATATGGATATAAAAACAAGTAGCGATAATAGGTCTCGATCAACCAACGATCAAGAGAGAGTAGGACCTAGTCGTTTTGGTACGATCCTTTCTGGAGCTGCTTCGATCCAGTAACGTCCGTCAGTGAAAGTGGACCAAACTTGATATTTTTTGAGCAGTGAGGGCAAATGAGGGTTCAGGTAGACAGTAAGTTTCTCCGTACGGCCGCTGCACTGAAGCGATCCGACGCGCACGAGCTAGACAGGCCCGTTGCACACGCATCTGAGGTCCAAGTCGAGTCGCGCCCGTCCAGAAGGGGAAAGTGACCCATCCCGCTTGCTGGCCAACTATTAGGGGCGAAGCAAATTAAGGCCCACGCTTGTCCGTCCGGTGTCCGGCGTCCGTGCACATGGCACAGCACCGTGTAAATCGAAATATCTGTGAACAAAAGGTTCACATAAGGTTAATAAGAGCAAAATAAAAGGTTCAGCTAAAATGCTAAAAATAGTGAGTTCCTGGAGAGCCGTGCTGCGCATGCGCGTAAAGAATTGGATTGAAATGGATTGGATTGGATTGGCTTGGAAATCGTTTTAGAAGCAGTAAGCACTCTCACGGGTGAGTTACGGTAGAACGATCTCCAGTGCTTCGCCCACTCGTCATGATTCACGTAGTGAAGGTGCGTGAATATTTTTTATTTGAACACAAGCCCAGTGTTAAATAAAATAGTGAAAACATTGGCTAATATTTACAGATCAGGGGAGATTGGTTACAATGTCTTGGGGAAGAAATGAACGTTGTATCCGGCGATATCTGTCTTTAGGACACTGAATACGCATCTTGGGGCAAACTGCCGCGATGGACGTGGACAACATCCGGATTAGCCACAGCATGGACAAACACAAGAGCGGACGTTCTGTACCGCCTCCACCATGTCACCATGGGACGACATCGCTGAATCGCTTCCCAGCCCGAACATTGCGAGCGTGAACACTCTTATTCACCAGTCCTTACGCTGCGCGTTCGTGCAGGGTTTGTCCGTGAGCCGATGCCCTGGACACTTGATCACGGTGCAAAATCAACTTTTAATACACCTAAAGTGCACATCCAGACTTTGTCTTGTTTCGCCTCCTCTGAGAACAGTTACGCATGGAAGAAAAGGAACAAATCAAATGTCCCTAACGTTTCCTACATAGCACGAAACAAGCCGTGTTTATTCGCATTGCGTTTTCTTTTGTAAATGGCGGAATGATTCTGCATGCGATCCAATTCAATTTTAATTTGATCGCTTTATCCAATTTTTGTATTATTGCTCGTGGTTTAAAGACAATAGTCTCGCTTGGGTAACGTGAAATTGAAAATTTCGTTTATGTCTGTCTGTCTGCCCTTTGCTCGGTTCGAGCGCACGACCCTAAAGCTTGTGAAAAAACTTTACAACTCGAAGAATATGTAAGACCACTCTGTGCTGCTAAAACTGATATCATGGATCTTCCTACAATCAATGCAGTGGACGTTAGCCCAATTCAATTTTACCGCGTTCTCACAGCTCCCAGGCCATCTGCTGATATTTTTAATTTTTGTTACGCTTAGAACGGCTTGAGCCAAATTTTTTTTTCACCTGTGTTTGCTCTTATCTCTGCACTCTTTGCTCTTTCAGCGCGTTGTTTAGTTTTCATTCAGTCTCCTAAAGTATTCCAACCTGTACTTTAAAATGACGCTGGTGCTTCCGCAAATGAACTTAGTTTTTGCCTAACACGTACCTAACGCGTACCTTTGAGCTGAATAAGCTGGACATGCATGGGCCACAAAGCAGTTTTAATTGGGCCGAATGGTCGCACGTATACTTCCTTACTATTCAAGTAGTCTTTCAAACTGGCGGTAGCATCGAGTGACAGCCGTATAGACCAAGTTTTCAAATTTTTGTTAGCCCAAAAATGATCACTAAAGCGAAGCTTTTCATCCCTACTTAATAGCGTATGTCGCGCCAAAAACTCACCGCAGGAAAGCCAACTTTCTCTAACGATGATGATGATTGTGGATGAAGTGAGCGGAAAAAAAGTGAACGGTTAGTTGAAAGCATAGCTTTCTTCGCGCGAAATCCAATGGCGAAGGGTCAAAGACAAAGCGGCTGGGATCGAAAAATCCAAATTGCATGCGTGTCAAAGTCCCTTACGAGGCAAAGTCCAAACCGTCTGCGAGCCAAAGTCCAAACTCAGACCACAATAAAGCTTCGTGTGCAACTATCGTTATCGTTCGACCGAGGAATGCACTACTTTTTATCTTCGCGAACTTCCAGACTGAAGATAACTTAAAATCGAAAATACCGAATCGCAGCGCTCCAGAGTATTCTTTTTGAAAGAACTTGGCGCCAACTTCGCAAGCCAAACCCTACTGCCAACATGGCTCTGTTCATGACCTGTGCGTTACGCCTTTTTCGTTGACACGCGTGCTTCTAGCATGGGTACACCTTTGGGCAGGACTTGATAGAAAAACTGCGGCTATAAAAGTTTGTCGCGGAGAAATGATTCCGTGACTGGAGCTTCACTGGATCACAAGTGTGCTCATGGGCCGCTAGTCCTTCTTGGCACTCGGGGTTACCTACGAGCCCTTGCTGCAACTCGTTGTGAACGGACGATAAAACACTGAACTTATCGCTGGTGCCATCTGAGGCCACGTGAGATACCTCCCATTGCATTGCGCTGCAACGAACCAGGCAATAACGTCCCTACCGGCTTTTCAGACAATTTTATGCATCTTTCTTTGTATGAAGACTGCGAAAGATATGTAAACAGCTGACACCAGAAGGTGCCATAAATACTATAGAGTCGATAATTAACGACGTCATGCAGCGAGAAGTTTCCCGCTGTTCAGAAAAATTCAGAATTCTAAGCGGAAACACTCACCGTTTTGCTGGTGAAATTGCCGCCGCCAACGTCACTTCATCTTGTTCATCGTCTTCAGAAGTAAGCGCTGCCTCTGGTGCAGTAATAGGCCGTGCGCCTTCTAACACCTTGCCAGGTCCATTCTGCGAACAAATAAATAAATGCATATTTTAGGACAACTGGGGTCGTACGCACTTACACATAGCAAGAGGTAATTTCGTAGCGACAAGTGGAGCGCGTACATTTCGTGCCGCTATTGACGGCGGCACGCATGCTGCTTGACTTTTAATGCTATTCCCACGACGTAGGCTAGGATTCCTCAGCCAGGATGATGTAATAAGTGAATTAAGTGGCAAGTAAATAGGTTCTCCACCCATCATGCTACCAGGCCAGTGCAAAGAGCCAAACAAGAATCTCGCATAACCACGTCACCCTCCCACATCATGCGAGCATGAGGTAAACACTGCTGCCCATGATACAAACGCGATGGTGGCTAGAGTCCAGATCGTGCCTCTCAACGTTGCTGTAGCTATCGGAAGAGATAGTGCGCGCTTGAAAGAAACAGAAATAAGATGTGAGTGATTACTGTTCAAACCATCACAAACACCTATTCATAAACCGTGTAAAAGGCACGTGCCAACAGTGATGGTTAGACTCATTCCGCAAAAACGTCCGATGCGACTAGTGTGGCTTGCGTTCACAAGCCTGAAGTTACGTTGAAACATCCTTCTTTTAGGGTAATCAGGACGCATGCGCCGAAATTTGGGAAATCTGACGACAGCCGAAGCTACATCAGCCGCCAAATGGTGAGATCCAGCTATTACACCTACACCAACTTCAGTGGCCAAACTCCCTGAACAACGTTACCAACGCAGCTTCTCGGGAAGTATCCCCATTTTCCTCCTACAGTGCACCTGTATGCGACTATGGAACGCTGGAATTGCTGTGCCCGCGGGCTAATACTCCCAGCGCTATATACGTAAAATTACGCCCATCTTCCCGCGAGTGAACCCTGATGTGATGCGACGCATCGGGGGGTTCAATTGGCGTTTCCGTTGGGTTGATTCTCTAAATCGCGTGAAACGTTCAGCGTCACGTGCCCGTCGCTTCGCAGCCTTGTCTTCAGTTGAAGTAACGTTGCCATGAGTGTTTGGATTGACGCTGGTACTCGATTGTGTCAAACCACTCGCTGACGGGACTGTTGCTTCCATCGCACTACATCTGAAGAAGCAACGGAGTCGTCGTCAAGCGAAGCACCAGCAAAGTCAAGCGCATTCAAGCGAACCCGCTTGACTGAACCGGCGCAGCGCGCTCACCGATTTATATTCAGCACTTGAAGGAGAGGATACGAACGGAGGAGAGTTGCGCATGCGCAGTGAGAGCAAATGCGAGAGAGAAGCGTCAGCGAGGAGCGCGCAACGGTTGGCGAGAAGAACGGAGGAGAGTTTGCGCATGCGCAGGTGGTGTGCGGACGCCGCGACAACGACGACGCCGGAGGGACAGACCCGAGAGCAAGAGATGCGTCGCATCTAAAAGCAGGCAATTGATCTGTGTTACATGTCGTTTGTCACCAAATTTTGTCTGCTGTCAACATTTGACGGGCAGCAGGATGTCAAGTGAGGGCATGGAGTCGATCGTACTGTTGTCAGAAAGTCTGGGTATCGTCCTGCATTGTGTAATCATCGAGGACCAGATTGCCGCAGCTAGCTGCAAGTGTTCGGCCCGCGGAGAAACGACTGCTGCGCGTCTTGTTGTGGAAATGAAGGCCGATGGCGTTTTGAGAAAAATAACAGGGATTCAGCCTCTCTAAAACATGGATGGATGCATTCTTTCAACTCGATTACAGCACTGAGACCGTGTGTGGCAAGCGCACGAATTTGCGGGCGGGCTGCGTCATTGTGTACGTAAAGAAAAAGAAAAAAAAAAAAACGCGTGCCCTTGCGTCAAAAATTGCCGCTTATCGCAGCAACCCCTGGATATGAAAAGCGAAAGCTTGGCTTAGCCTGGTCTGCTTCCGGCATTTTCGAGTCTAACAGCTTTCTGTTCTTCGGTCTCCGACGCTAGCTTCGCACGCTTGGCATTCCGGACCCTCCACAGTGAGGAGCTCACCGGCCAATATCCGCGGGGAGCTCAGATGCCGCTTGCCGATGACGGCTCAAAGCCTCCCGTTCTCAGCAAGCGCTCCCAAAGAGGTACCTGCCTCACTCTCATCCATAGCCAACATCGCACTGCTAAGCTTGCGCGGAGCCAGTCACGTGGTCAGGCGGCGACCAAGCTGTGGAGAGAGCGCCTGCCCTTCCGTACTCCAGCATATCCAGCTCCTCTAAAAAAAAGAAACCGGAGTCCGCAAATAATGTGAAAGATAATTTTGTAATTGGCTAGGATTACAGAAAAAAGTAGTTGAATTACAAGGGTGGTAACTCTTTAAAGGAAGTAATTGAGGCGTTACCAAATAACAGTAAAATGTAGCCGATTAGAAGCATTCCCTCGCTTTCAATACGTCACATACGAGTGTGGGAAGAAGGGACATTGGCGTAACCAGTAATCGCCGTATACACTGTTGTTCGAGCACAATATCGAGTGCCTTGCTCAGATATGTTCTCAAAGGGCGTCAAAATATAATTTTTATAGTCTAGGCGATATGACCAATACCGTTGCTTCAGATGAGGAAGTTTGTAAGATGTACAGTACTCGATTGTTTGGCGGAAGTGTTACTCATTGGAAACTGCGAAAATCCTGAGATAGGCTCCCAATTACCTGCATACCTACAAAGTCGAGCAAGCAACGGATTTTGTGCTTTCAGCAAAGAAGCCTTGAGCGATTTTTATTATCCAGGTCAATGAAAATGTGAGGATAGCAAAAGACCTTCAAAATCGAACGAGGAATACGCATCGCTTGTACAAGAAGAACGCCCACAAATCCCTACAATGGAATAAGTCTACCAACTTACGTCTTGTCCCGAGGGCGAATCGCGCATGCGCGCACTTTGCCGCTTAAATAAACAAATAGGGTTGTGTACGGGTAAATCGTTCTTTCAAGCGAGCTTTAGCCAAAATAATGCAGCAGCAATCATGATGACTGAAGTGGATTATAAACGTTCTCCCGCTGCGCGTAGTTTAACCGTTTTTTCTTAGACTGAATGGGCAATCTTGATTGTTACTGTAAGGCTGGAAAAGAATACTGTTGCCGGAAACATAGATTACAGGATGCTGACATATGCTGTGTAATTTGGTCTTATAGGATTAACCGCAGCCCACTATCTTCTGGTGCCAGCTTATAATTACAAAAGCGCCGTATGCTGAGAATGTTGTTTCCAACTTCAAATGACGACGTACAAAGTTTTGAACAATGAACTCTGTTTTAGCCCCTAAGTCTAAAACAGCCAAAACTTGGAAGAACGATATACGGTAATTACAAATAATGTGAAAATTGGCGAACTAACGAACAGCGCAATTTACTGGAAGGTTTGGAAACCACGCAGTTGGGTTCCACATGCACCTCCACAAATCTTTCTGCCACCCTTCGCCTACCCAACCAACCCTCCCCCCGACTCCTGGCTGAATTCCCTCGAACGTTCGCACGCGCAGTCCGGGGGTGCCCTAGTTGACCAGGCTCCGTCCCACAGTGCTGCCCTTACACGGCTAAAGCATGCCTAGACCTGGCCAAAATGAAGCGTTTTTGTAGCGTGAGCTACACTGGCCGAGGTTGAGCAGTTTCGCGTGGCTCCTGAAGAGCCGTGCTGCGCATGCGCGAGGAGCTGTGATGTCACACGGCGCACAGAACGTTGCTCGCTGCTCGGCGTCTATCCCACACCCCACGTGCCAAGCGTCTTCGCCGACCTCCGTTCCGCACGTGGCGGCCCGGTCCACTTGACGAGCATGCGATGTGTGGCTGGGTGTGCAACCGATGGCTCGTGCGTCGCAGCAACACCGGCGTCCGCCTGTGGAACCAGCTTAGCTCTGGGAAGATTGGTGACGCTGCACCGGAGCCGCTTGATAAATATACATCTGTCACATAATGCGTATACCGTGAGTGTGTCATTGAAGAAGCAATAAGCATGATAATCAAGCTAATTCTAGACAACGAGGAAAGCTAAGATTAACCAGATGAACCTTAGATCACGCTACGTATATCCTGGCATAGCCGAGCTAAGCCACTGCTAATTTGTTTCCCTCTCTCTGCTACCCCATCTGTGTCCCGCTTCTCCATTTCGCCCTATGGTTCCACCTTCCCCACCTCTCGCGTCGTTCTGTGGCCCGCACCTTGGATTTACTCTCGACGGTCGGGAGCAGTCGGTTGTTGCCGACGGGGGCCTGCAAGGCGTCGTCGTCGGCGTGCGGTCCAGCCTTGCCAACGCCCGAAGGGTCCGCTCCCTGTCCACCGAAGTGCGCGTCCCTCCAGGACCGCTTCTTCTTCCTCCCGCCGCCCATCAGTGCAGGAGAAGCCTGGTGGAAGGCGCAGCCTTCTCGAAGCGTGGCAAAGCGGCCGACGCAGCGGCTGGTAAAGGCGCGGTCGGGCTCGAGGGGGGGGGGCAGTGGTGTCACCAAAATGGTTCATACCCACCTGAGGGGATTAATCAAGAGAAGGGCTCAGAGCGTGAGAAACTATATCTCGTTTACAGAAACATGCATAACGAATAGATTTCATCATCATCATCAACAGCCTGGTTGTGCCCACTCCAGGACGAAAGCCTCCCCCAACGATCTGCTACCGCGTCTGTCGAGTGCGAAATGACTCCATGTTGTCCCCCCGAGTTTTTGCAACTCATCTCGCCGTCTTGTCCTCGGCCGACCCCTATTGCGTTTGCGGTTTATTGGAAGCCAAACTGTAATTCAGATGGTTCAGCTGTTACCCGTCATGCGCATTATGAACCCGCACATGCCCATTTCCTTCGCTTAATTTGAACTAGAATGTCCTCCACGCTATAATGCATTTAATGTACAGTATTTACGCGATTTTAGGTCGACCCATTTCATTAAATTTGAAATTCTGATGTAGGATGGTCGACCTACAATCTGGGATAAAACTTTCACCGCCGGCGATGGCCAGCGAAACGAGAAATCCGGACGCCATGCCCAAGATGCAACTGTGCGCTTCTTTTCGGACTCCTTCTTTTGCGTCTAGTAGTTGTTTCGATCGCTGGTTCACAATAATTTTTTTCTGCTACGACCTGGCTCACGCAGGACGACAACATCCTGTTGCGCCACAGCAGCTGTGAAGGCAGCAGCAGCACTAATGAAGGCACTAGCGAGGACGAGCTGTACGTCCAGTGGCCCATATATTATATGTGCGGAATGATCTCGTGTGTTCCTCTTCTTAACAGCAGAGCTGTTAGGCCGACACAAATCCGTCCGGCGTAGACAGAAAACCCTGAGCGCACGTGAACGCGTTCCTCGCGGAGACCGCCCGGAGTCGTCCAGGCTTGCGCGTGTGCTTACGTCACATAAGGAGCTCGCACCTTCGTCGTCGTCGTCGTATAGCTACCCGCGCGACACGGTTACGCCGCCACGAAGACGGAGACGACGAATCTGTCAAGCCATGCATTCACAATCCACACGTGGAGACGGCCACCACACCAGCTGACGAAGAGGTGGAGGGCTGCCGTGGCGAGAACGCGCTGCAAAAGGATTTACTTTAGGAGCCTGTACCATCGGAAGACGATGACGACGAAAGGGATGACGACGATTGCTACTGACGATTGCACTACACATACTTCACTGGTCTTTGCTTTACACTGCCGTCCAAAACGGCCTTGCACAGCTGGGGTCCGGCAGCGTCCTCTCTCCGGGATAGCTGTCAGTGTGGGGACACTGACAGGTAGACCCCCAAGCTCTGCTGTTTCTTTAGTCTTGCACCACTAAGGAAGCTGCGCCAATTTTTAACATATTTGGGGAGAAAGGCATGAGGGGGGAGGGTCGACCTACTTCCGAATCGACCTGCAATCGTGTAAATACGGAAGGCGCTTCTAGTCTTTAGTTTTCTCCAGACATTTTGTGTTCGGGATGGGGGCCTTGTCTGCGGAACCATGGGCACGATGGTGGTAATGATGGTGTTGTCGGTAGTGATTCCCGAGATATTCCGAGCAGTACGCGTACTAGGAAGCAAAAGATGCCACACGCGTTATCAACATTCCTGGCGGCCATATTTGCTCAGATGCTCTGACGCGCAGAATAGCCCCTGCATAGTTCCAGAACGATCTGGTAAATTGATTTAATCATGTGGAGCCCCTTACGTGGAGAAAATGTTTTATCACTAAGGGTTTTGACAGTTTATTCCATTTTTAAACAGGAATATAGTTAATTCCTATACGTGGACATTGATTTTGTCTTTTGATTTTCAAATGTGATTTGGCCACCACGTTCATTTTGAGAGCTATAACGAGATACAATGGAGGTTCTCTATCCAGTGCTCGAACCAGTATTTATAGTATCTCTATTGATCTTCTACAACAATACTCTTTTTTAGTTGGAGATAATCTCTATTCACTTTGTTTGTGAAAGTTTCAGAACAGGTATCAGGGGAGTACTTGCAATGCGATACGCTTAGGTGTTATATCGGCCGTAGTAGGCCTTATTGAGAGTGCCGTCTGTTGGTATTATAAGCTCTTCACTGAAGCGACATCCACTGGCGTTTCGTAGAAACACGTCGCGTCTGGGACTACTTCGCTCTCCCTAAAGCAGTCTAGCTCAACCTAGCTTAGCACACGACCTAACGAACAGAAAGCAGTGATTAGAAACACCTAAAACTGACGTAAGCCATGAAAATTACTATTCAAACTAAATATGAAAAAAAAAGATAGCATGAGCAGGACCAGTGCCTCCGCCTTTGGTATTCGGAAGCTAAAGTGGAACTTCAATACCCCAATGACAGGCGCTGCAATGCTCTGCGTCAGCGTTGTTTTAAAATTCATATGTCGCCGCACGGCATTCTAGTCGTGGCTACAGCGCTGAGCTGTAGCGCTGTCGCACGGCACTGTACACACTGCGTTCCGAAAAACCGTTGCTGCTGTTGTAGTTGTTGTTGCTGCCTGGTCATAAAGACGTCCACAGCTGCAAAAAGTGAACAAAGAACATATGTTATTTGACAGGTTTTCAATCCGGTTATTCGCAGTAGGAACTCAATGAGCTACCACTGAGCTGTCTCGATGTTGCCAGCGAAGAAAGAATGTGGGCGTCGTTGTTCCTTTCTTCATTGCACATGCCCACTTGGGGGAATGGCCAGAAAGAGGGACGTTTGAGACGCAAATTCTCGCGCTTCAGAAAATTTACGAAACAACAAAATGGAAACATAAATGTGAGTGCGTCCTGCGTTACACCGGATCGTGATCACACGTGAATAGAGGAGGTCCGCAGCAGCTGCGTAGAATCTTGATTCTAGAGAAGTGGCGGCGTCTGCCAGTTCGCTCGGTGACGTAATTCGCACGGCAAAACAGAGATACCAAAGCAAAAAAGAGAAGCGAATACTATGTTGTAAGAACGAAGTTGATAATAAATACAGCCAGGCTTTCGCCTCAAAGCAGGTGAGCCGTTAAGTGGTCCAGGAATTCTTCGATTATCTATTGTGAGATTATACAGATATGTTCCTTACAGGGAGCTGTGCCGTATTCCGTAATAATTTAGTACAGATCGAAACGCGATCGTACCTGCGTATCTGTAATGACACTCATTTGTATATGCGCAGAGAACAGAACTTCGTATTATTTGCTCTTGAGGTCGCATAAAACGCCATTTTTATAGTTTGAACGGTTATAGGGCCCCATGAAACAGCATTACTGTAACACTTTCGTTGTAAAATACCTAAAAACTGAAACAGAATAAAATTTTCCCCAAGCCGGAAGCTTGTATGTACCACAGTAGTGTCTCGCTTGGCCTGCATGTAATATTTTACTGGAAGTTCGAAGTAGCTTTTTGTTCGTAGAGCATTTTTACTGAATCATGCACTCCTTATTTTTCGATAAAATGCCGTTGTAATCTTTGCAGACGGCAGCTAGACCCAACGTACCGGGCATGTGGAGAGCGGAGCCTCGGTTCCAGGAAATCGGAGGGCTAGCAAAGCTAGTTTTGCGACTGTCATTTTGGATGTAGCCTCCCTGTCGAAAACTGGCAACATTAAGGTTCACACATTCACGGCCACTCGAGCAGTGGCCCCTTTCGAGACGGTTTGGGAGCCATGATGGTTCGGAGTTCGTTGATACGTCGACGCGCGTAGCAAAGTTCGTCACGGGGAGATGTTGCCCCTTGGTGACCCAAGGCCGCTTTCAGGAATTAAGCACGCTTTGGGGACTCCGCGCACGCGGTGTATTTGATGCTTGATGCTACCTTTGTTGCGTTCTACATGTATTTATTTTTTTCTCTGGTGGTGGAGAGGCTGACCAGCGCTCCAAGTATACGGGAAGTGTCCACCGCAGTTTGCAGACGTCCATTCCAGCCACGCATGGTCGAAGGGTCCTGCTACTTGTGCTGTCTGAGGACAGGGACCGACGCTGGCGGGAGTGCCGCTCTGCACGGATATACTGGACTAGGACATCCATTTACTTACTCATTTTCTCAAGTTCAGTTTGTAAATGCCTGTACCTGTCTTTAACGTAATCATCCAGTAACAAAAACCCTAACAGTTCTCGCCGGGTCTTCAGTCCCGCGCCAAGATGTGCCACCACATATCCCCTGATGGACTTCTGCTCACAACAGCGGTTTACACAGTCCAGCTTAAAAACTTTTCAATCTTCACTACCCTTATTTGTAAGGTTGTGTCTAGAGTGCCATCCGACGACATAAGGACTTTACAAAGCGACGTCCACCGGCGTTCTGTTAAAAAATGCCACTTCTGGCACTGCTTCACTCTCCATTAACGTAACGCGATGTAAATAACCTAACATCACCGAACGAACAGAAAAAAAAACATTCAAAATGAAAACTAACCTAACGAATTGAAATTATACTTAAATCTAAGTACTTAAAAAAATTAAAATATGGCAAGCGCCGGACTCGAAACATCACCTTTCGTAAGAAGAAGCTAAGACGGAACGTCTACATCACAAGATTTTTTTCTTTAATGCATGGAAATTTTAGAAACACTCAGACGAGACACTTAACACACAATATAAACACTAACACACAGCAAACGGTAAGGATGTCAGTCTAACAAACAACGGCACCATTTCAATACAGATTAAAGCAAACGCACGCATTTTAAAGAGGCAGCAACTACGGTAGATTACTATGCGCAGCATACACTTGCCCTGTTTCAGATGCAGTTAAACATTCCTTTTTATTTCTCGTTACGAAACAGCGCAACGGGTTCCTGGTACCTCACTTTTGTCTTGGCATTTAATTATTGAGGGTTGGTTAAAAAAGGCACGAATAAAAGTTTTCCGTGCATTTCGTTTTTTTTAGATGCGGAGCATCTTATGGTCGGGGCTATGTCCCTCCCTCCGCCGTGCGGCTTCCACACCCCCACTGCGCATGCCTGGCCAGGCACCGCTCATGATGATTGTGGCAGGATGCCCCTAGAAATTGACCCACCAAAGAATCCATCACGAGATAGCTTCGCGTTCAACCACCTTCGTCATCTTTCCGTAGGGGAACGCTGAGTACTACGACCCCACTGCGCATGCCTGGCCAGGCACCGCTGATGATGATTGTGCCAGGATGCCCCTAGGAATTGGCCAACCAAAGAATCCATCACGAGATAGCTTCGCGTTGAACCACCGTCGTCATTCTCCCGTAGGGGAACCCTGAAGAGTCTGCGAGGCATTCCTGCTCTCCTCTACGACGCTCCTCTCCTCTCCGGCATTCCTCCTCTCCTCTCTGAAGCTCCTCTCCACTCCGTGATTGCGCAACAAATGGCACACCTGTGGTAGCCGCGGCATACTCCGCTTGGGGCGCCACTCTCTCTCTCTCTCTCTCTCTCTCGCTAACGCCAGTGTCAGCGCCGCGGACAGCACCGCGGAGAAGAGGGTCGAGCCGCTGCCACAAAAAGGCAGCGGTGACAGGCCTATCCCTAACTTCCGGGTCGCGAAGCCGAAAGGAAACGTCAAAGCCGCCAAGAAGCTGCTACTGATGCAACGAGGGCTCGCGCAGCTGAACTAATGGCAACTTGAGTTGGCCTCATGGCTGCTTCGCATACTACTCAGGGTTCCCCTACGGGAAGATGGTGAAATTTTTTTGGGTGTGGGGGGGGGGGGGGGGTGAGGGGGTTCCAAGCGCAGCGAGCAGAGAACGCATGTAACGCGAAAAGCCAAACGTTGGTCGTCAGTATTACTTGCAATTGAAAGTTAGCTAGGCGTCTGGCTTCGTAGCGGTGAAACAGCAGTACTTCAACAAGTAGACGCCAGTATATTCAAAACTCATGAACCCCCGTTCGGCCCGAGATTGTCCAGGAAGCGTGGATCGGCCTTTTCAAAATTGTATTGAAACGTGTGGTTTCCCTCTTTCTTCAAACTTAGGTTCACCTTAAGAGGTTAAGACGTGAATATATAAGGCATTTGGCTATGCTGAGTGAAACACATTTCTGGACAAGGTTATTCATGTAGGGATTGAAAAGGGGATATGGCACACGAAATCCCAGGAACAGGCGCAAAATCTTAACTGTTTTTTTTACCGAGAAATTTCTTCGAAATACTCTTGCACATCCACGGAAACGTGTTTTAAATAATACGTAAAATTAGTAACACAGTATAAGCAACGACTGCCCAAAAATGGTATTCATTTACGAAAAGGTTCAATATTTCGATCGCACAGGCGCTTGCGGGTGTAAAATACGTCCCCGGTAATGTATGGGCGATAGTGCACGGGTCTCGTGCAGTGTAACTGTTTGTGTTTTTCTTCTTTCTATAAGGACACAGCGCAATTCAATAACTCTGTGGCAAATGCACGGGTATGCGCAGGTCTTGTCGCTTCTTACCCGTTTGGTGTATTAAACTTTTATCCTTTAAATAACCACCACGCCACCTTCAAAAAGCACCCTTTGACGTTCCCGAAACGGCAGATGACTGCACTCATCAATAATACAATTGCAATGTGTCGAAGCACTGTTTATAATACGTTTCAGAATCAAGCGCTGACCCCGGCGAAGATGTTTCGTGGAATTAAACTAGCGCATTAACCCGCAACTGCCGCCGAATATTGCTTCTCTAGAGGAAATGCGTAAGCAGAGGTAACTATGTCATTGCTTACTGCCAAACAAGTACACAGTGGTTGTTTTGTCGTGAGCAGCACGCGTCTTGCGCCGCGCGCAACGTGAACGAGCAGGCGACGCGAGAGCGCCATCCACACTAGAAACGCTTCGTTTCGCCGCCGCCAGTGGCCGACTGTGTTCGATCTCGGGGTGAAGGGGTAACTAGCGCATTAGCGCGCACGAGGGGGGAGTTGCGAGGGGGGAGTTGGGGGAGTTGCGCTCGCTGTGAGATCATTCGAAGGGTCACCGGCTATCATTAGGGCTGGGCGCGCCCCAGTGTCTCGGGATGCAAGGTCGGTCTCCGATGTGGCGGGAATGGGTCGACGGGAGTGCCAGCGTAGTTTCGGTAAGTGAAAAGTCTGGTAGTTACCAAGGAAACCAAAGGATAAATATAACGGTAGCTACGTACCACAACCTCACGGAAACGACGAACTGAAAACTAATGGACACTTGAATCGACCCCATGCCTGCTTCGCATACTACTCAGGGTTCCCCTACGGGAAGATGGTGTAATTTTTTACACGCATTTCACCGAGTGGCCATGCCGCAAGAAGCTAACCCTAACCACCGCTTTGGAACCGCCGCCGTGCCTGGTCGTTAACGCCGGGCGTCACGGGGCCTCCGGACGTGACCGCGGGGAGGACGCCACCCCAAACCGCGCGGCTGGCTTCTTCGTCGTGCACAATAGACGTCGTTGAAGTAGAGGGTGAGACTATTTTACCCGAAGACTTTGCAAATGATGCCGGTTGGCTCTCGAGTCCCCGGAAAAGAAGTGCAAGGCACTCGCACGGCTAAACCTAGCCCAGTACGACTCCCAGGGGCAAGCAGGCGCCGGCAGTGCCTCACCTGTCAGCAAGACTCCAGAGCCAAAGCGCAAGCAAACAATACAGTTGCCGCGCCAGCCGCCGCTGCCGAAAGAGGACATAAAAATCGCACTCCGACCGCGGGACGGACTTGACGTCGCCAAATTGAAGGACGCACAGATCAGAGACGATGTTCTCTTCGCCGCAGCAATCAAGAAAGAAGAAGCCGAGGGCGATTTACTTCGGACAAGCCCCAAACAAAACATCATAGTCGTCAGCACCCCAAAGATGGCCCACGCCAAAAAGTACAACGGAATCCGACAGCTCTGTTTCGGCGAGCACAGGTACCAGATCACCGCATACGCCGCCGCCCCGAAGGACACTACCAAGGGAGTGATCCATAATATTCCTGACTATGACACCGTTGACGACATCACACACAGCCTCGTCTACAAGAAGAACCCAACGGTTTTACAGGCCCGGCGCATGGGCAAAACGAACTCAGTCATTATCGTCCTCGAGGGCCGCCACGTCCTATATTACGTCTACTCTAGAGGTGCAGAGTATCGCTGCTTCCTCCACAAGAAGAAGCACGAATTCTTCACGGGCTATTGCCGACCCGGACACCGCGAAGATGTTTGCCTCCAACCGGACAAGCCCTTCTGCAGGAGCTGCAATCTCCAGAAACCAACAGACAATTATGTTTGTGAACTTACGTGTGCAATCTGTGGCAAAGGCCATACGACTGGTGACAAGAAGTGCAGTAAAAGGTTTCGGGTTCCTTTTCTCCTCAAACAACGTCAGTGGGAGAAAAAGCATCATGGTTACATGTCCATAGACAGCTCCACAGACACGAACACCGACAACAGTGCCGGCCCGAGACTGCAAGACATGTTCTCCAAATTTGCGGAGTCGGCGAACAAGCAATTAGCAGACTTGAACGCTAGGGTACTCGCCATTGAAAACGCCCAAACAATAACACAACAGACACCAGGCGTAGGCCCATTCAAATTCAAGCCCTATTCAATGCCCAAAATGGGGGAAGTCGCGAGAACACTCGATAACACCAGCGGACACTATGGCCCAGAGTAGCAATGCAAATATGTACGTCATTTGGCAGTGAAACTGCCGTGGTTTAAAAAAAACGGGGAAATTTATGGAAGTTCTTAAGTAATCAGCAGCAACCGGAGACGCCAGACTTAATCGCTGTCCATGAAACGGGAGGCGAGGCTGTATTATCAGGCTATAAATCGTACTACGACTTGAAATGGGTGAATCCAAAAAAAAAAACCGTTACTACCCTCGTGAAACGTAGCATCCCGGCCATTCAACACGATACTGGCATCGCGACAGTGGACACGTCCTCGTTGAAATTTCATCGGGTAAAAAACGCGCGGAGGGCAGCCTGTTTGTGCTTAACTTGCAGAGCAGCCCCCTCCAAAAGCACTGATTTCAAATCGTTTTCGCAAAACGGTAGACACAGCCCGAAAACGGGCACTAATTTTTCTGGGGGACTTTAGTGCACCTCACCCTGCTTGGGGGTATACGAAGGACCTCAGCAAGGGCCGACATCTTTGGCAGGATGCCCAACAGATGGGCCTCACCCTGGTCACCGATCCTACTTACCCCACAAGGAAGGGCAACAGTATTAGCCTGGACACCACACCAGATCTTACATTCACAAGGAGCACACGTAACGCCACATGGCTGAGGACTCAAGAAACCCTAGGGAGTGCTCATTGCATTTTAAGAACTACCATCTAATCCTCACTAACTAGGGCCACAGGTAAGCAGCTCGAAATCACAGACAGGGACACTTTCCGGCAAATTAGGGCTGCTGAACAAAGCTCAACTTGTACAGTGATAGAGAATATCGCCGCATGGACATCAGATATTCATGCACATGTCGAGGCAGCAACCAAAATTATCACCGAAGAAGCCAACATAGAACAAGTAGACTCTAGCAGACACATTAGGGAATCCTAAGCTGGCCTTGAAAAACGCATTAATAAGCAGAAACTCAACCGCAGTCTTCGCCGGTGGCTCGCCTTACTAAGTAAAGATATTGAGGATTACGCCAACCAATGCACGCGTCAAAATTTGGACTCTACTTGCGATGGGATGGAGCTCCACATGGGACTCGCGAAAACGCGGAACATCCTGGGATTCCTGCTAGACCCACAAAGGAGCAAAGTTACTGAGAGAAACAGTCTCAGTAAACTACTCCATGAATACAAAGCCACAGACGACAGACTTATTCAGGAAATGAGAAACCGTTACCTTTTTACTAACCCTACAGAGACTCTCCCACCCTACAAAGGACCACCAAATCTAGAACTAGAGAATTCCATCACTGCAGCAGAAGTGCGATATGCATACATTGCCTACGTGCCAAGTCCGCCCCGGGTCCTGATGGAATAACTAACAAAATGCTTAGAAATCTCGACAACTCAATAGGCGCACTCTCCAAGTATATGAACCACTGCTGGGAAAGGGGAACCTTACCACCCCAATGGAAATCAGCTAGGATTGTTTTTATTCCCAAACCAGGCAATCAACTCCAGCTCGAAAACTTTAGACGAATATCGCTTACCTCATGTGTAGGCAAACTACTGGAACACGTCATTCTCAATGGGTTCAACAAATTCATGGAGGAGAGAAATCTCTATGCCCACACCATAATAGGGTTCCCGCAAAACCTCTCAACTCAGGACATTATGCTCCGACTGAAGCACCAAATTATTGATGGAGACGGGTGCTCACAACTAGATACCAGGGCAGTACTAGGCGTCGACCTAGCAAAAGCCTTCGATATTGTGCGGCATGATGCAGTGCTCTCCAACCTCGCCCAGCTTGAGGTAGGACAAAAGGTCTATGACTATGTCAAAAATTTTCTCTCCGGGCTGACTGCACAACTACTTATCGGAGGATTGAAATCTGGCGAGATCAAAATTGGTAGCAGAGGGACGCTGCAAGGGTCTGTTCTCTCTCCCTTTCTCTTTAATGTCGCCATGATTAATCTGCCACAGCAGCTAAACAAAATAGAAGGACTGCACCACAGCATATATGCTGACGACGTCCCACTGTGGGTTGCCGGTGGCAGTGACGGAGAAATTCAAGAAAAACTACAACAGGCGATAGACGTGGTAGTGGCATATGTGAACCCCGAGGGCCTTAGCTGCTCGCCACAAAAATCCGAATTGCTTGTTTACAGACCAACTAGGAGAGGCTGCAAACGCGACCGCGATGTTGCCAATATCCAGCTGTATGCGGACGGCTGACCCATCCCCATCGTACAGAGCACCACAGTCCTTGGTCTTCGCATACAGGCCAATGTTTGCAATACAGAGACCATAAAGGCGCTTGAAACGAGTGTACAGCAGACAGTCCTCCTCATCTCCAGGATTTCCAACCGGCCTCATGGTATGAAAGAAGGTAACCTCGTCAGCTTAGCAGGCTTTTGTTCTTAGTTGCATAGTCTACGTGACGCCATTCTTGGCACTAAAGGCCGATGAAAGAAAAAAACATCAGTAACATTATTAGGCGAGCCTACAAGCAGGCAATGGGTATACCCATTACGGCACCAAATGAATGCTTTGGAGCGATGGGGCTGCAAAATAAGATCGACGAGCTTGTAGAAGCCCAAAAGCAGCACAGCTAGAAAGACTCTCCAAAAGCACAACAGGCAGGCACATCCTACAAGAGCTTCAAATCCCCTATGCGAATCAACAAGGGAAAAAGGTTGATATCCTTTGCGAGAAGATGGCCTCTGCCCAGAAATGTGCATCCCGTACATAACCTACAGCGCAGGAATGAAGGAGCCAAAGCTCTTCAAAAGCGATTCGAGCGCTCTGATGACGTGGTCAACGAGGACACGGCCGAGTACTCTAAACACAAGGCCATGGCCGTGGCAGTAGTCGATTGGCAGGGCCATTGCAGAGCCTTCGCAACGATCCGCACGGATACTCTGAAGGTAGGAGAAGAGGCAGACATCGCACTAGCGCTTTCTTCTACAAAAGCGAAATTTATAATAAGCGATTCCAAATCTGCAATCATAAGCTTCGCAAAAGTAAGGATCTCACCCGAAGCCCAAAGAATCCTTAGAGGATTCAAAGAATTAAGACTCCGAGGGGTCCAAATTATATGGGCACCGACGCACACTGCACTTCCGGGGAACAAAAACGCTCACGAGGCAGCTCGAGGTCTGAGCTTCCGAAACTGCCCAGAAACACCTGAGGCATGGTTCCGCACGGGGGGCAGGGACCGCATGGTGACTTATAGGGAGATAATCGATCATTATAGATTATGGATGGCCAGGTATCCCGCAGCTCATTGCACCTTGGGAAAGCGGCACTCAGTAGCATGACGTCTACTTCAGTCCTACACTTTTCTGAACCCGGTGACGCGCCGGACTATACAAAAATGAGTGTAAATTATCTTCAGCAAGGGCCGACCTTGAACACATTTTATGGGCCTGCCCCCTTATAGTGAACACCATACCTCAAGTACCAGGCATCCCTTCATCGGGGCATAGGGAGACCGTGCTGCTCAGTTCAGAGCAGGACGTTCAACTCCGGGCAGTACAGATGGTCGAAGACGCCGCCAGCGCGCAAGGACTTCTGGCCGCCGTCTGAGGGGGGAAGAATGAAGCGGACTCCCAGCTCACATTTTACCTTACCCCCGTCTCAGGCTCAATAAAGTTATGCACTCACTCACTCCGGTGCTCCCTGAAAATAATTCGGCTAGGAGCGTTTCAGTAATTTCTATTTATCTCCAGATAATCTGCTGCCGGAAGTGTTCCTATCCGTATGATATACGTAGGTCGGTGTGAGTTTTAAATTTCTCATTTCACCTCAGAATTATCCAACATGATATTTAAAAAAATGAAATTTAACGTTAATGTAACAACACGTTTCAATGTTTGAAGTTGAACTGGAACGCGTTCCTTTCTCAATAAAGAAACTTGCAACGGGAACTCGTTTCAAATTTGGGAAGGAACGAAAAACAAGCTTTTGTTCCTGTTGCAGAGGAACGTGTACAACACTGAAACAATAGTAAATAGTCCCTACTTTCCTTACTCAATAGTCCCTTGCACAAGCAGCAATTTTCTGACCTATGGATCGACCTTCCTCTTTCGCGCAGCTATGTTTTAACTGGAAGTGTTTCCCAATGAAGCCTCAAGGAGAACGTTTTGGCATTTGGAGGCACGCAGATTCGCTTGACAAGGTCTAAAATATTATTCTTATGGTCTCCCAAGTATGGCTGGTGATAAAGAGGCACGGGGAACAGAATATGAATAAAGTATTCATCATAGTCTTCCTTGAAATACTAAGCAGGTACTCCAGAGAACACTGCGCAGTAAGGAAATTACTACATCACAATGGGAGACGCTCGGGCTTGTGTCATCTCAGTCCTCAAAATTCTAATATCGTCTAACAGCACTCTAGCCAGGGCTGCAGCGTTGAGCTGGATGTACGTCGGACGGTACTCTAGACACTGCATATTTTAAAAATGGAACAAGTGCTTGTTTTTGTTGTTATGAGATGTTACATACATTGCAATTAAACAAAGAACGGTGTTTTACTTCAGTATAGTCCTCGCTATACAGATATTCCGAAATTCATTTTTTATATGCAAAATATTGCTACATGCTTGCAGGAACAATTTGAGTGGTGGTCGTGGCTGAAGATTAGGCCAATATCCACTCTGGGGAATTGGCCAGGAAAGGGACACTCACCGAGAGAAACTATATACTCTGTAATTTAAGAAATACATTAACGAATGCATTTAAAATGGGCTTTCAGGTGGGAAATATAAAAAGAAAGAAAACTGCCCGAACATTACATGTAGCACCAGGAAGTGCTGAAACCAATATAAAATCAAAACAGAAAAATTAAAGAAGAGAAGAAACCGACCATAAAAAGTACGTAAAGAAATAACACAAGAAGAGATGTTGGTGAAGGAGTGACAGTGGGCGGGAAGGCACTGGTAGCAGGGACCATAAATGCTAAGATCTTTTTGAGGGAAGCCCAACATGTCCATCTGGGGGCTAGCACGGGAGACGGCCAGATTCCGAAATGAATAAGTGTACGGCGGAGCGAACATCTGCGTGGCTAAAACCTAGCACCTCCGACCCGAATGATAAGATTACAGAAACAAACAATGGGAGGGCCAGTTGAATAAACCTGTTTTCCAAATATCTTTTCCAAGTACCGTCGGTAGGTGAGGAAAAATGTTCTGTTGTCTCTAATTTGTTCCATAATGCGCCGAGTGATGAAGGGGCCAGATTTCAGGGGTACAAGTAAAAACTTAAATTTGGGACACGCAGCGAAAGCTGGTGAGGGTAACCTCACAAGCCGGTGACTGACTATTCCAGCCCTTCCATGAGTGCTGGAGGTGCCCGAGTTCAGAACTTGCATACGCAGATTCAGCCATGCATTGTAGCAGGCCTAATTTTCGAAAGCGTGCCGAGGTGAAAAAATTTAGGGGAATAGGGGCCATGGACTGCTGAACAACAAAGAAGGCCATGTTATGCAGGCAGTGTGCGGTTTGGATTTTGGCGACGCCATTAAAATTATGAATGCGTCAACAGTGAGGGCATGCATGCGGGAGACTAGTGGGGGAATTATGGCTTCCATGCACAAAATGTTGATCGGCACATAGCGGGGAATGCCACGGCATAGCCTTAGGGACCAGCGGCCGAAGTTTGTACTGAGGGCTTCCTGAAAAGAGCACACATCCAAATTCTAGGATTGACCGGACGTACATTCGGTAGATCATAATTAATGTTTCACGGCGCATACCCAATCTCTTATTGCTTAGGCTTTTCAAAACAGAGACAGAACGCGTTACTTTAGTAGTAATATAATTAATGTGTGGGCGCCAATTCAGGTTGTACTCGTATATTATTCCCAGGTATTTTCAGGAATCGACCTGGGGAATGGTTTGTTGGTGGTAGCCGAGAGAAAAGGAGACCGTGCTCCAATCCATAAAAACAGGAGAGCACATTTGTGCATATTTCTCAACCAGAGACCATCCAGCCAAGTCTCTAAGGTGCATACATAGGTCTCCAGACGTAGGTACAACATGTGCATGTCCTTGGCTGACACCAAAAAAAGCAATCGTCAGCGTAACCGTACACCTGAACGTCTGGACGTATGCGTATAGAGCTCATCAAAATATTAAAAAGCTCGGGAGACGAAACAAATATTAAAAAGCACGGCAGACGAAACAGAGCCCCGGGGAACACCTCGGTTTTGAGTGTGTACTGGAGAGGAGAGGCCCTGCTAAGAAGAAAATAGTTTTCTACTACACAGAAAATTACTGATCCATGAGATTATGCTGTTTGGGAAAGGGAAACGCTTAAGTGCGTTAAACAGCATTTTTACACAGCACTGTCATAAGCTTTAGCGAAATCTAAAGTGACTAGCACGGCAGCTTCTTTTTGTGAGCGTGCCAATTGGATGCGGCTCTCTAGATCAATGTGAGCAGACCATATTGAATGACCCTGCCTGAAACCTACCTGTTTCGAGGTTCAAGATGTTTCTGCATTCCAGATATTTCGACTTCAAGTAAATATCTTTCTACTATTTCTACCTCATTGGAAGTGAGGGAAATAGGTTTAATATTATCTATCACGATCCTCAACCCTTGGTTTTTAACTAGGGGAACAATTTTTGCCAGTCTCCGCTAAGGTGGGATTACCGCATGGCGTATGGAGTGCTTAATTACATGTAAAGGAGAGGTGGGGGGGTCGCTGAACAGAAGTTTCACCATGCTGGCTGTGATTCCATCAGGACCTGGACCTGCGTCGGCAGCTCGACGTAATCCGTCCTCGAGCTCTTTAAGAGTTCTCGAAAGTTGCCCTCTCCATATCCCGTAAGAATGGATGGTACCTGCGATGTGAAACGCATGTACAATCCGTGAGCAATTCGGTTGAGAAATTTCTGGGTTTCATCTAGTGAATAGATAACCGAATCAAAGTTCTTATCGGGAGGAGCTACTTTCTAACTACGTAACAACTTTAACAGAGTGCTTTTTTGTGGGTTTAATAGAAAATAAAACCAATGCGGTCAGAAAAGTCCCAGCCTGGCTGCATGCTGCCCACCCCTTCGTCATCAATAGTGGTGGATAATATGGCGCAAAGCGACTCTCGTTATTTTTTATCATTCTCGGGAAAATATGTACGAATTTCATCTCGAACTTCAAAACAAAAGATAAAAATGTCAGGCAAGCATGCTGCAGTAAGGTCCTATAAATATTATCCGCTCGCAAAAAGAGAAAAGCAAGGCATGGTCCTGTGTGTGCAACGTGATGTGTGCATAATTGGAAGGGTATAATATTGTTTTTCCAAAGCCTTTATTTTTGCAGTAATCGGATGTGGCGTTCTTTTCGGAGGGATTATCGAAATATTGATGTGATACTCATTTCATGTCAAATGAACGAGAGGCAGAGAGTGAGCAAACGAAGATATGTCTTAATCACAACCTCAAAAAGAAAACTTTTCTGCTCAGTCAAAATACAATTTCTTTTGAAGATTTCTGCTCACATTTGCTAATAGAGAGAACCCTGATGGCAGCATTGACTGTTTTAAAGGTCGCTGCTGCAAACTTACATAAAGCTTTCTCCCTTTATTGCCCCACAAAGCACAGAAAACACACCAGGCATCGGCATGGAATACCCAGCCTATGAAGCGTATGAAGCGTATGAAGCGTATGAAGCGCCTGTGTCGTTCCCTTTCTCGTCCCTGTAAAAAATTTTGCGCTTAAGTTTCACTCATGGAAATGGAATACCACTTTCGAAATGCTCAATTTTTATTTCGTCTTCTTAGTCATTGCTTTGTTCTTTTAAACAATAATGCAACATAAAGTAAAAAAAATCAATAGCAGACAAAACTGTACAGGCCTGCTTAGTAAATTTAGGTCGGTCACCATATTAAAAAAAAATTGCAACTGTAGCCCATACGTTACAATTATATGTTTGGCTTGTATAGCTTATACTGTTAAAAACTTTAAAATCATGAATTTGCTAAAAAATGTCTAACAAAAATTGATATAAATCAAAATGCGTGAAATGTGCATGTTGCGCAAACAGTCATAACTACAAAATGGTAGGTGCGATTCAAACACGACTTGGCAGGAACGTCATGAGAACAAGAACCTGTGCATTGAACGTCCGCAATAATCACATCTTTAACCTAAGTTGCGTGATCATAAAAAGACGAAAATTTGATACTCGGCAGGTTTCGTTTTCATGAAACTGGCCATAATATAAAAAGTTACCAATATTTTTCAGTCATTCTGCTTGATTGCATAGTACCAAATATATGGAAACAGCACACAAATTTTCGTACGAAAATACTTGCTACAAGCAAAGTTTCCCCCCGCTCTTCGCGTAACTGATGGATGCAAAAAATCAAGTTTTGCGAAAACTGGCTTCAGAGGTTTGGACCTATTGTGTATATAATCAAAAACAGTCAACGCGCCTAAAATCCCCAAGGCTCATGGCTTGCTCCGTCCTTGTAACTGGCACGACCTCTTTGTGACCGAGCTGAAGCACACGTTTTTTTTTTGTTGTTGCCTGTTCTGCGTCTTGCAGTTGACTCACGTGTGGCCTTCGTCATAGGGTGACAGTCACTGGTCGGGCACGCCATCCTCGTACTGTAACTGTAAGTTCTATAACTGTCTTTTTGCAAGGCTGGAACTAAATCCGCGAGCTTAACATGGCATACAAAAAGAAGCACATACAACCAGACGCAAACGCAAGGCAATGCAAATGCGCGCAACGTGAACAAGAGCGTGCCACCCACTGTTTTGAAACAAATCGAATGTACAATATCCCGCAAAATGCGTCCAAAAGATATACAATGTACCTAAATAAATTAGCATTACGTAACGTACATACAAAGAGACGTTTATGTCGATATGGCAGATGCTATTGAATCGGAAACCTTCAGTTTCGGTTTCGGATGTGTATCGGAAGGGTTAAAAATGATCATAACTTCTAAACCAATTAACATAAAAGCTTAATTTCTTTCGTAAATATACTTCAATTGACAGTAATGCTCAAAATGCTAAATTTATAAAAAGCCTTTTTTTTAATGCGTTTTTGAGGGTGGTGGCCTACCTGAAAGGTTTAAAATTGCTTGCTGGTACAAAATTAAATATTCATTACGGTCCAATGTAATCGCCTCCGTTGAGTTGCTCACAAGTGAAAGAAAAACGAATTGCGCGCAATAAAGTAGCAATTTTGTGCAAAAAGTGCAGCAGTATTTCATTAAAGCGAATTCAAAGCTGCCACCACACGTACAGGTGCCGTCATAAGTAGTTGGAACAAGTATGTGTGAATATTTCGAAATATTTGTCTTACTGGCGTTATGACAGCCTTTACCTGCTTAGGGGAAGCCTTTTCTGTTAGGGAGAGCTCTCGTAAACGAATATCAATGGAGCCAGGCAGTCTTCGGAAGAAGACATTTCTGTAAACTGACGAGACCGTGTTCCAATTACTTTTGACGGCACCTGTACATTACCGCTACACGGACACCGCAGCATGAAGGCACAGGGATAATGAATCAGCTCATGTTGCCATACTGGTGGCAAATACAACAAACCCCCCATAATCCTAGCTGTTGTTGCGTGGGTTTGGCTCGGACGGTCCTCCGCACGCGGCTTCCGTGTATACGGGCCGGCGTGAGAGGCAGGCAACACAAAGACAACCGTCCAACAAGCAATGGCGGGGTTTATTGTGCGAACCCTTCTTCTGCTTGCTCCGATGTCGCGGCGGCCGGAGCCGTTCGGCTCGTGACGGGGCCGCCCGCGTATGAAGTTCGCGTGGAAAGGGAAGAGGGATTACCTGGCAGCCGATCTCCTCGCTGTCCCGAACCGGACTGCCTCGGCGCGCGCGCCGTCCTTCCTCCCGCCCGGCCGTACGGCTCGTGACGTCACCGCATTCTCCCCCGCGCCCCATTGGGCCGTCTGGACTCACGTGGTGCGTGACGTGAGGTGACGACGTTGCCTCCGGGCGAGGAGGGATCGCCCCTCCGTGCCCCGCGCCGGTGGGTGCGGGATTCCGCTACTACCCTTTCCACACTGTAAAGATCAAAAAGTGTGTCAAACTTGTGTGTACTCTGTTCATGGTGGGGGGCAGACACACCAAAGAGTAGTGCCTGCAACGTTTTTTTTTATTTTAAAAACCTTCCCTCAACCAGGGTCATTAAAGGCCCCGGTGTTGTTATTTGCAGCCGTAGAATAATTGTACAACATTCTACAGCTGAAAATTAAATAATAAATACATACAATAATTAAATAATAGTCATTCCCGAGTTGTATGGCAAAGCATAATTTTAATTGTCAATGATTTGAAGAATATCAATTTGTTCAGCTTTGTGCGCGTTTTGGTTGCCCTGTAGGCTTCAGTGTGGAACAAGATCAGAAAAAAAGGTATCCGACGTTGCCACTCTACTGTGCGTGAAAAGGCAGCAGCTACCCTAGATGTGGATTAGCAGCAATGCAATAGATTTCTGTCTCAGTGAAGAGATTGGCGGCCTCAGGGCATTCACTTCTTCCTTCATTGTGCACTTAAAGTGAAATTTCTCTCCATAGCATCTGTATTGTCGTGCGTCGACGAATACGCAGGCAAGTAAGCGATTTTACAGCTAAGTTGCCAGCATGTCACTGGCGGCAATATAGTTTATGCTGCCTTTCTCCCTTCTTCGGCTGTGGCGGTAATTCTCGGTTTAGCAGTCGGCATGCAGGAGATAATTGCATGGTAAACACGACAGTTGTGAGGCTTCCAATATATCAAACCGTACAAACTATGAAGCAGTGCAAGCCCCGCGTCCTGGTGACGACTCTTGGTGGCTGTGTTCTTTCCCATTCCGTGGCTCCACGCATAGCAACAGAACGCCTGGGTAGCTCCACAGTGTTCAGCCCAATGAATTTTCTTGTTTATTTATCGGGAATGTTTACAAGGTGTATCCAATGTTGGCGAATGAAATTTGTTTTGCGAGTTTGTCAACTGAATTTAGTACCACATTATTATTAAGACTTGAAGAGGTCAGAGAGGACCTCTCTCTCTGTGGCATTTATTAAATACCTGCAGAATAAGTATTGAGGTTTTCCATGAATTCCCCCCTAACGTTCCAATGTGCGTTCGCTCTCTCTGTAAGAGTCTCAAAAGAAAGTCTCTATTGATTACTTTTTAAATCACCATCAAATAGGCATCATTTACGCATGTTATAAAAGTATATAGTTAAACTTCATGAAAGAATTACGAAATTTCACTATTTCCATGAGTGAAACTTGCAAAAATTTTTACAGGGACGAGAAAGGGAACGGCACAGGCGCTTACTATCAACTGAAAGTTTTATTGAAAACGAAAACATATTTATACCACCCCCAGACCGAACAACCCAGCACGTGTGACCTTCGCACATGCGTACAAGAGAACAACCGCCCCATCCCCTTCTCGTTTCTCTTCTCCTTTCCCTCATCCTCTACCCCTCTCCTTGAGAAGTTGCACTTCTTTATCTAAAATACTCAGCGACGGGTGACTTATACAATCGGAACCCTTAATCCGGATATGGAAGGCTTCTGCAATTTCCCTGGTTGCACGGTCTCTGTGCTTAAAAACAACTTCCGTGTTTGTGAAGCGTGGCTGACAACCGCATTTAGAACAGTGCAGCGCCAGGTGTGTGTAGGGCTTTCCTTTCAAAGAGGAATGATGCTCCCTCAGGCGTACATTAAGACAGCGGCCGGTCTGGCCGACGTACACCCGGCCACAGGACATGGGAATTCAGTACACAACATTAGTCATGCAACGAACAAATTGGAGCCTGTGTTTTATCAAACAACCTCGTGGGGGGGAATTTCCTCAGGAATCGAGCCTGTTGCTCACCATGCCGCATAATCTGCCTAGCTTGTTCCTGGCCGAGAACACCACCTTGACGCCGAATCTGTCAGCTGTCTTCTTGAGGTGATGCGAAAGCGCATGTACATAGGGAATGACTGCCACTTTTTTACTCTGGTCGGTATCTGTTATGTGATGCGTGAACCCTTTCAACTGTTTCACAAGACGCTGACAGATCACCTGGAGCACAGAGAGAGGGAACGAGGCTGTCGCGTCTTAAAATTAATCCCTGCGTGTAAAAAAACATTCGCAGCGCGTTTTTCTGGAATATAGTCGGAGTCCTTGATAAGAATGATTGCTATTTTGTATGTTTGATTTGACTTTATTTCAACAACCTGACAATTAAACGCCAGTTTGTGAAAGCATATACGAGTGCATATACGAGGAAAGGTAACAGTAACACCAAAACATTATTTTCGCCGGCAACATATTTATTTCCTTGCAGCTGGTAGAGTGGTTGGCCTTAATGTCCCTCAGAGCACAGGCGGTTTGTTCAAGTTAAGCCACGCGCGCCGCCAGTCCTGTGCGTGGGTACACACAGGCGCTACAGAAAGCGGTCTTGCCGAGGTAGCAAATCTTGCTTGCACATCCTCGTCGTCAGATGGTTCACGCCTCTACTCGTTCAGTTTGTCGTTCTCGGCGTCAGGCGCCGGATAGTACTTCTCGATATACTCCAATTTTATGTGAAAGTCCACGAATTCGTCCTACTGGCAGTCACGATCCTCTTCGTAGTCACTGAATGACACAAGTGAATTGTCGCCCGTATCGTCCTTGGAATCAGGATGTTCGGTAACATCCTTGTTCATGTTCGGGCTGCAAAAAGTAGGAAATAAAAATTGAGACATATTCGCAGTCCTAGAAGCGGCAACGTTTGAAACAAGGCGGCGGTGAGCTCAGGGTATGAGATTGGGCCCCCATTAAGGCTGCGGTCTCGTTTCTGTCCCACAGAGATTTGCGACCTATAAACATATTTCATGTATGCAAGAAAAGTAGGAGTTCTGAAGCCGTATTTAGCCCTAACCGCTACTTTTAAACCACACGTAATTTTCACCGTGTTGCTCTCGTGACTATTGCAGTAATGGTTGCGACCGCGCACCGCTGCAGTTAAAGCGAAATGTTTTCTTGGCTACGTTTTCCAAAGCCCACATTCAGCTTTGTAAGCTGGCACTTACAGGAGCCATATTAAGAGTTCACGATACCGTCCTCACCGGCCTGACGCTGACGCCAACTCCTGTCTTAACAAATCGACCAATCAAAGGGAACCAAGGCGAGGAGGAGATTTCAACTCACAGGCACGAGATGAGATGCACTAAATCATAAACACTACTTTACGCCTACTGCACACAGAACAGTGCACTGGAGTTACTTTACACGTGAATGGAAAGCCACCAAAATGACACTAATTTAAGAAAAAGAGCGCGTGCCTCCGGTGGCTCCATGTGCGGTTGACTGTGGAGGATTAAGCGGGCGCCTCATTTCAACCTCTGGTACGCAACTTGGCTCCGTGCACGGGATTGGGCTATGCCGAGACAGTAAGTTCGAAATTACGGAAGATGGCCCATTGAGTTTACTTAAAACCCAACATATACAAGTACATCGTGTGAGAGCAGCGGCTCCATTGTCAGCGCTATAGAGTTTTCGATGTCCGAGGTGTCGTCGCTTGCATGCTTACATGTTTTTATCTAATAAGAGAAGGTATTTTCTGCTACTTTTTTCACCGTGGGTGGTAGCAAGAGAAGCACGATGACATTTTTGTGGCGTTACGTGGTGGTTCAGGTCTATATATTTCCTACGAGAATATATGAGAGTCAATTCGGAAGTCAAGGTTTGAGGCGCTGGGCCTGCCTGTCGGTGTGTAGTCGCGCGTTTTCACTGCTATCTGTGGTGTCGGTTTGCCGGTGATGAGTTCTGCTGCCAGGAAACAAAACGTTTTCTTTTTTTAAGACAAGCTCACATTTTTAACTGCCGTCGCCCCCCGGAACAGTATCGCAGCAAGCACACTCTCAAGAATATTGAGTGGGAGAAAGAGCCTACAGTAGCAAAAAAGGCGCCCTTTAAGCATAGCCTTGCTTCCTGTAACGCTTTCGAACCAAAAATTGTGAAAAGGTAAACGTGGTTTGTACGTTTACGTTTGTAAATACGGATATAAGTGACCTCCCTTCTTCGGAGCGTCGTGTAGTGCCTAAGCTCGTGCGAAAGCAGCAGGTGCCAATGACACAGTTTTTCACTATGAAAGAAATGCTTAAGGATAAGGTCACCTTCACTAGTGCCTACCATGCTGCTGTCGTTTCTGCTTCAATAACGCAATCCTTATCTTCAAACCTGCATGTAACGACGCCCTGGACGTTTCAATAAATTGCAAACGTTTCTCAACTTCGTTGCTGCGGTCAGCTGCGTCAGCTGCGGGGTAGATCAGCGTACTGTGGGACATCGCTGACGTAGTCGGCACATAGGCCTCGGGCGCTCGTCAACGCTTTCTTGTCTTTGGGACCTGCAGACCGTTAAGCGCCTCTAGTTTCCCGGGGCCGAGCCCGGACGTGCCGGAGCCCCTAACATGGCGGTATAGCGGATTGACCGCTGTGCCACTGGCATTTTTCTGTTCACGTGCAGGTCTTCTGCCTGCCACATCGAGAACACCCGGTGAAGGTGCTCGATGTTTTGATCGACTCCCACTGATTACGGCTATGTCATCCAGGTATGTGTTAACGTAGTTTTCGGGACGGGACAGCATGTCATTCATGTTTCTCTGGAAAATTGCCGCCGCGTTTTCAACTCCGAACGTCACGACTTCCCACGCAAACTAACCTAGAGGCGACACAAAGGCCGTTGTAAGCTGAGTACCAATCGCCAGCGATACCTGCCACATGTACCCACTTTAGGTCAATGAGCGCGATGTAGTTAGGTGATCCTACTCGCATAGTGAGCTACTTTGGGCACCCAATAGGGGAGGCGTCGGGTTCCGTTACTAAATTGAGTGCGCGGTATTCAATCCACAAGCGGGCCGCGCCGTCCTTTTCAGGCACGCAGAAAATGGAATGCGCGCATGAACTGTCACGGCGTTACATCAAACCCAACTCGAGAAGCTCTTCAATTTGCTTGCTAACTTTGCCTTTGAGAGCTTCGAGGATCATGGATGGGTGGCGGCCGCGCCTAGAGGCGTCCCCTAAAAGAGCTTGATGCAGCACTATTCCACGTTAGCGATTCCATGTTTCTCCGCGAACATGGTTTTGTGCTGCTCAAAAACACCTCGCACTCGAGCTGCTGTTTCCTCCGTGGCCTCCGCGATCAAGCCTTACATCTTATAGTAGCTGAGGATAGTCATTCTTTTGCGGATTGAAGCATAAACTCATAGTTCGGTATCTTCCTGCGGCATTCACGTGGTGCGGACAGTGAATACTTTCAATGAGTGCATGTTACGTGGGGTACGTTTCTTTGTTTGTGAAGTGGAAACTTTGAGGCTCGTCACAGGGCAAAAAACGCTCCGCCAGCCAACGCAAAGCGGTTTACGTTAACGTACACCTTACTGCCTCGAACAAAAAGCTCTTGGGTGCTGCAGTCACTCGCAGGACGGCAGGTGGAAAAATCGTTGCGCGCAAGGAAGAGGACTCGAGGGCTTTGAGGATTGCTACGCTGTCGGATGTTGGTAAAATCAACTAAGAAACTAATTATCCATGACAGTGATATAGGATCGGTCTTTTGGTTATGGACGACTTACAACCAAACTGCCGCAAGTTTACAACGCAGGAATTAAACAAAGAGCATGAAAAACAGTGTATACGATTGTATGCAATGCACGTCAATATTAGGAGTATTAAAAATAAAGTAGATGCTTTTGAAACTTTTTTTGCAATCCCTGTCCGTAAAATTTGACATTATAGCTATAAGTGAAACTTGGTTCACAAAATAAGATGTACCACTTCATCTCGAAGGTTACAAGTGCGAAGCATTGATCAAGCAGCAGAGGAGGGGCGGTGGTACAGGTGTCTACGTTAATACTAATCTTCGCCACCAGTTTACCGAGCTATTAAATAAGGTAGGTGATCACATTGAAAGTTTATTAAAGTACTGAATACCGTTATTTGTGTGTTTTATAGGCCGCCTCCGGGTAACATGGCTGAGTTCTTGCAGTTCGTTGAAACTGTACTCTCTAATATTGGATCCACAAGTTCATCATTTTTAATATATGGGGATGTAAATATCGACACCAGTTCTGACAACCCCCAAGCGTGTGAGTTTTGCGAACTTCTCGACCAGTATGCCTGTAACAATTTAATATTACTACCAACTAGAGTGACCAGTACCAGTGAGACACCTCTTGATGTATGTATTACAAATATAGACAGTAGTTCTGTTTCGGCAGGAATTATTTCATGTGATCTGAGCGACCATCTACCCGTATGCTGTTTAGCCCCAGTTACCAATGGTATTGTTAATTTCCCCGAACAAAATAGTGTTTTTCGCAACATCGACAATGAAAGCCTCAGTTGCTGTCGTTCCCTCATTGAAAATGAAAGTTGGCTTGATATTTTTAAAGAGGACAGGCCTGTGAGTGCCTATGAAAAATTTCTGGAAAAATTCGTATTTTGTTACAACAAAGCATTTCCTTCACGGCAATACAATTCCAAACTTAAAAAAGTGAGTAAGCCATTGATAACAGTCGAGCTGTACAAAAGGATAAGGGGAAAAAATCGCTTGTGTCACGCCTTCATTCGCTGTCGCAAAGTCGACATGTTTGATAATTATAAAGAATACAGAAACAAATTGAACTCCGACCTGAAAAACGCTAAGATAAGTTACTACAAAATAAATTTCAAGACATTGAGAATGACACCCGCAAGATTTAGGACACAATTACGGCCTTATGGGAAGAAAGCAAAGTCCGCATACTATAAAAGAAATCTTAATAAACAATAACATAATTGACGGAGAAGAACTTGCAAGGGAAGTTAACAGACATTTTGTAAATGTTGGTGCATATGCCGGGATCAATTCTAATGCGACCAGAATTAACAGGAGTTGGAAACCTATCCGAATCCATAATGCTTTTTCCAACAACCCCGCGTGAAAGTGAATAAATATTCAAAAGCTTAAATAACCATGTAGCTGCTCCTTACGATGAAATTAAGGTTTTGCCTGTAAAACATGCAGCAGACATAGTTAGTCCCATTTAATCGGATATAATAAACAAGCTACTAGAATGTGGCGAGTTTCCTGACAAATTAAAGCTAGCCCGAGTTACTCCCGTTCATAAACGAGGTGAGGAAATCGACATCAATAAATATAGACCTATTTGTGTACTTGCAGTATTTTCGAAAATAGCAGAGCGGGTTATAAACGAGAGAATTACGAATTTTTTTCAAAAACATCAAGTAATAACACCGTCGCAATACGGCTTCCAAAAAAATAAATCCGCGGAACTCGCCTTAATGAACAGAAATAATAAAATATTTCACAACATTCAAAACAAATTATACACCATCGGATTAAAACTAGACTTGAAAAAAGCGTTCGATACAGTACAGCATGACATTTAACTCAATAAGCTTGAATTATACGGTATACGAGGCGTAGCTCTAAAGCTAGTTAAAACGTATCTCACAAACCGATACCAATATGTTACAATAACCAAAACATTAATTTCCAAAAAGCTTATATTTCAGCACAGGGTTCATCAAGGGTCAATTTTGGGTCCACTACCCTTTCTTGCCTATATAAATGACATTACGGAAATTCCAGGATCCCCAGAATTAATTATGTACGCCGACAACACCAATATTTTTTACCGCGGAAACAAAGAAAATCCTGGAAGAATATGTGAATGCTTACCTGTTGAAACTGTCTGAATGGTTGAACCAACATCGGTTAAGCTTAAATACAAATAAAACTAAGTATATAATCTTTAAACCAATAAGTAAACAAGATACAACTGATGTTAAAATTGTATTTAACGGTAACGTGCTAGAAGAAGTTACAGAACAAAAATTTTTAGGACTATGGTTTACCGATAACTTATTGTGTAATACACACGTCATTAAACTGAAAACCGATTTATCTAAAGCCATTGGGTGTATGTATAAAATACACAGTGTTTTGCCGACGTGGTTAAAGCAAGGCCTGTATTATTCACTATTTTACTCCAAGCTGAGCTATGAAATTTTTGTATGGGGTACTAAAACAGCTTCTAACTATTATCGATTAGTCATTTTGCAGAAAAAAATATTACGCATGTACGAGAACTTCGAGAAACGAGAAACACGAGAAACACGTGTACGAGAAACACGAACTTGCAATAAATACAATATGCTAAAGGCAGAACAAATATACTACTTTAAACTATTGGAGTGGATCCAAAAATGTGGAATTTATAACAAACCGCCGGACGACGGCTATAGGGCGTATAATATAAGACGTCCTTAGCACAGGCTGCCTGCAACACGAACAAATTACGGTAGGCAGACGTTACACTTTTAGGCGCTTAGCATGTTGAAGAGGAGTGATATATGTATTTATTTTAATCGGTCGTTCCAAAGTTTCAAATGTGCATGCATAAGGTTTATGATTGAAAATGGTGTCGTGTATTCACCAGCATAGAACTGTGACAATTAATTTGCTTGCAATGTGCCTTGTGTATTTAAACAAAGTTGGGCATTGTGTGACATGTTTTGCAATTTTAAATGGATGCATCGGGTTGTTATATTTTATTTCAAATGCTATGTAACGCGTGCCTTTTGTTACGTATTTGGAATGTACTCTTTGTGTTTGTGCATGACATAGAATCGTTCCGAGTTTTTGTTGTTGCTGTTTTTGTGTTTAAGAATCGTTTGCGTTCTATTCAACCTTATGTTAAATGTTTCAAAGTTCTAATCTAAACACTGTGTATCGCGTGTCCTTTGTTGCGCGCTTGAAGATACGTTTTCTGCCTTACCTTCTGCGCTGAACTGCAGGGGGGCAGAGGCTTTGTCAGGCATTGCGCCTATGTCTCTGCCCCCCTCACGGATAGCACCCATGGAAATAATTTTGCATTAAAACAAATACCCTTGTAGAAAGGTCGCCTGCGGCCGCTTGAATTTGTGCCCCACCTATATGCACTGAAATGGATGTAGTATATATTAAGTAAAATATTCCGCACTCACCGGGATGCACACTTTACGTCCTCGGCAGAACGTCCACCATTGCTAGACATAGCCGTTGACTGGATCGACCCTGACCTGAAAAAGTTTGTATCCATTGGCACAATAAATGAGAGGAGGCAGAAGGGGCAGACAAAAACTGCATCCGTCGCATCCATGGCATCCGGCATCGTGGTTAGGGCGCAACAACATGAAATAAATATGCGTTCAAATGAGGGCAAATACAATTAGTTGACATAGAGCCAGACGACGTGTAACCATCAGGGAAGCCTATAAATCTGCAAGACAAGTTAGCAGCACGATTTCAATAAATATGGTGGGCGTACTATTGTGGCGGGTATCTTATATATAAACGCCCACCATCGGCACTGCAGCCATGCTATTTTACCGTATCTAATTGATCTTAATTAATCTTAGTCTAACCTTTATCATTAGCATTATCATCAGCACGTTCGTGTCCATTACCAGACGAAGGCTTCGCCCAAACATTTCCAGTCACGATCGCTTGTTAGTCGTCTTTCCACCGAGTTCTTCATGAAAATCTCGCCATCCTTTACTCGTTCAAATCCGCTTACACCTTCCTTATTGAACCTTTCTAAACTTTACTATCACTCCGTAATGCATCAGTAATGCAACCTAATCTTAATTTGTCTGAGCCCACCTCAACCCCTCTCAGTTACCCGAATCTACTTTGTTCGACGTTAATCTCACCTGAGTAATTATTAATTTGAAAAACTAATCAAACATAAAATTGTGATTACTTATAATAACGCTCCTTGATTTCTTTGAATTGTATACCAAAGATATTCAGCAATTTACAGGCTTTAGGCAAACTCTTGTGCAACACCTGAGAGGGTGCCCAGTTATTTCGGGGTTAAAGCATTTGGTTACTACTCTGGAGACACGGGTTAAAATAACACTCTAGCCACACCTGTTTTCAAGACGATACCCTGCGTAGCAACGCGAACAAAAATGTTGGTCATTTCGCCGGTCACTGGATTCAACTACGCCGGCAAAAGCTGAAACACTTCTTTAAAGAGCACTGTATACATTAAAGATCGTTAATTCGAGCTTTAAAAATTATAATGTATTAATATTTCAATCTGCACTGTCCTAGAAAATGCTAACAAGTGTGAAGTGTTTTGCCAGAATTGGTGGATTGGAAATATTTTGGCTGAATGAACCTCTCCTTAAAGTAATCTTTTAACATTTGGCCGGACGGTTGAATCGAGAAATCCACAAACAGGAATTCATAGACAGAACAGGCAGACGGAACTACTGAAGTTTTTTGGGTATAAGTAGCCCAAGGGAGACTATGAGCAGTTAAACAATTGTGGAAAACACTCCTTCTGATTAACATAGGGCCACGTAAGTCCACTGTCTGCTTGGAGGCAATAAAAGCACTCAACGAGAAATGTTAGCAAAATTATCAGACCTTTAGAACTCACAAGGAAGAGCAATTCAGAGGTATCTTAAGGTATATGTTCCACGATTTCAAGACGAAAGCGTGAGTGGTAATGCATTAAATAAAAGAAACGTTATTTGCTTTGTTTCACCACCCTCGTTTCGCGTTCTACGGAGGCTCCCCACGGGACGTGCAATTATCTCGGCGCAGTTTGAATTTCTGTACATGCTTCCCGGAGTTGCTCGTCTGATTTCAGCAAGCTTCCACGCCACCGGTTACACCGTGACAGGAAAGACTGCTTTCACTGCTGCCCACGGAACTCTTTTTTGCAGCTGTGCGCAGGTCTCCGGCTGCGGTTACTGCGCGCAGAGGTTGGAGCAGCCCATAGCACATTGCTGCGCCGACTCTGCCCCCCCCCCCTTCCTTGCTGCAACTGGTGCGGCGGGGCGGCTTCGCATGCGCAACGGGTGACTTTCCCGCACGACTTTGGAACTGTACATGGTGGATGGATGCGCAACTGTGCTTCCCGAAGGGAGCTATATACAGGAACTAAAGACACGTTGTCACATTTATAAGCGGGCACTCGAATAGAGCTGTTATGACGTCAACCTTCATCGTACTTTCTTTCACAGCCTGAATATTTTACGCGTAACTGTTGCATTAACGAAGTGTGAAAGCGCAGCACAAAGCGAGGGATAGAAACACAGAAGGCGACGTACAATAATGGAGTGGTCGTAATCATAATGGGGGCTTTCTGGGTTTACACTGCGAAACGTGTGGCTATTTTCCTCCCCTCTTGGAGGAGTGTGTTATTTTGGTCAAGCACCGACACCACCTTACACTCAAAATTTTGGAAGCGAAAACCATCGCTGATTTGGGTGAACTTTGCGTTTCAAAGCCGTCGGTAGCTGTAAAAGCCAAAGAGTTTGATTTTTTAATGTCGAAACCACGATTTTTCGTCCAGAGTGTCTGTCCTTCCCGCCTACGTTCCCTGCTTGCCATTGCGTGACCCTTGCAAATTTTTTGTCAGTAAATGTTTCTATCGGTGTACTTGTATTCTGATACTTTTATCTCGTTTGATGAGAATGTTAAGCTTCTACGCTGTTTTGCGTTGTTGTGACACTGACTACATACTAGTTGGTTCTATGGAACATGTTGACTGACAACGACACTATTTATGTGATGGTTGGGTTTTTCCTCATTAAAGTTGGAAGTTAGTGCCCTGTGCTTCATTATCTGTGTTTCTGTCCATCGTCTTGTGCAGCGCTTGAACACTTCACTGTGTACCAACTAACCCAAACCAATACTTTGCCGTTATATCAACGTCTATACTAATTCCCTTTGTCTTCCACATTTTCCACCTCAGTACGTCAGCCTAATTGTGTACGTAGGCCACCTATTTGCCTTTGCATTAGTTGGCCTAATTATCTATTTCGTCCACCTTATTTCGCGCTTCAACGCAGTCTTAGAAGTGCGAGGCCCCCTGGAGCACTAGCCTGGAGCACCGCACCTCCATTTCTTCTATATAGGATTAATGTGAACGACAATGACGTTCAATGTCGGCAGAACAATAGGACGCCTAGTGTTTGCGCCTAAAAAATCACGTATCGGTCCACTAACATGATCATCGTCACATTTAATGTGACCTGTCGAGGTGCCGAAGAAACATTTACGACGCTTCACTGCGGCGCCAGCTGCTAAGCACCATTGTGGCACACGCTCGGTGGTCGGGAACTTCGCTAGTAATTCACCATCGACCAAGCCTCCCCGCGGAACCGAATGCGATCGCCTTCGTCAGTTGCAGCAGCCTTAAACAAGCCCTACTACTTGCTACTTTTTTCGCCGAAACTAGTGAATTGTAAGCGTGCGCCTTCCTTGTGGGCCTGAATACGCGCCCTATATTACCGCGCCGGTGTTTACATCTGGTCCCTGAATACATCTCCACTTGCATTTGGTGAGGAGAGTGACCCTAAATCGAAAAATTCGCAAATACAAAGCGTCCGCAATCAGAAAACCGGGCAGGAAGATGGGAAGGGTTACCCTAGCTGAAAAAAACTCCTCTAACACAAAACGTGCGTAAGCAGAAAACCCGGCACGGAGACCGGGGGAAGCTTGGCCTAGCTGAAAAAATTCCGCGAAAAACGAAGCGTTTGGGAGCAGAACACCAGTCATGAAGAAAAAAGGAGGGGCACTCCAGATAGAAACATTCCACAAAAGCAAAGCGTCCACAAGCACAAAAGCGGGCAGGGACAGTGAGGCAGGGTCACCCTAGCTAGAAAAAGTTCGCAAAAACAGAGCAACCGCCATTAGAAAATAGATTAGAGACGGTGGCAGAGGAATAACTTAGCTGGAAAAATTCCGCAAAATCAAAGTGTCCATGATCATACAACTGGGCAAAGAGACAGTGGCAGAGTTACTATAGCTGGAAGAACTCCGCTGTAACAAAGCGTCTGCGAGCAGAAAACAGGGCAGCGAAAGCGGCGTACAGATGGGTTTGTTGGAAAAATTCCGCAAAAACGAAGCATCCGCGATCAAAAAACCGTGCAGGGAAAGTGTGGAGGGGTACCCTAGCAGAAAAGTTCCACAAATCAAAGCTGAAGTGATCAGAAGACCGGGAAGGCAGAGTGAGAGAGGGGCAATAAAATATTCCGCGAAAACAAAGCGTCCGACATCAGGTAACCTTGTCAGGGTGAGCGGGAAAGGGCCGCAATAGGTGGAAAAAACCGCTGCAACAAAGCGTCGGTGAGCAGAAAACCAGGCAAAGAGAGCTGTGGAGACTATGCCCTAGTGGGAAAAATTCCGCAACATCAAAGTGCCGGCGATCAGAAAACTAGGCATTGAAAGCGGTGGAGGGGTAGCCTAGCTGGAACAATTCCGCAAGAACTTTACGCGATCAGAAAAAAAATCGCGCCAATCCACCCCGTAAGTGCGGTTGGAAAGCAAAGCTGTAAACGGCATCCATGACGATTACCCATGCGACGTCACTTAAATTCACTCACATCGCTCTACAAATAGTAAAACCAGATAGAAGTGAAATGCACTTAACCACACCATTTATTACTTCAAAGAGATTTTCTCGGTAAGGTTAAATCAATGCATGATGCATGAACGGTGTCTGGTTGAGTTGTATTGGTGTAGCACAAGAGTGGAAACTTTTTTTATAAAACTAAAGTAAGCTCCAACCCGGTGTTAGACGATCCGATTTCTCCGAGATTTGCGGCAGAGAAGTAGGAGAAGGATGAAGAAATACTTCTGTTCAGATTTCTGAACAGCCCAGAGTGGAGTCCAGGGGAGTGATTCCTTATTCTTTGGGGCCCATATGTAGTCCGCGCGGCCTGTCCGTTGAAGCTGGGTAGGTAGAAAGGCCCTGGACAGCAGCATCTCCCATTGCTCTTGTTGGGTAGTTGACGGAAAGAGAGGAAGGTGCTCAGGGCTAAAGTCGCACACCCCGATTACGGGGCGGAGTGCTCCTACTTCTGAGCAAAATTTAGATTCAGCGTCGTAGCGATTCGGATGCATTAAGTGAAGACGCGTAGGCTGTGGGAAGGAGCCCGGATTGTATGAGCCGTAGGGTAGTTTGTTGTTCTCTGGAAAGGTCAGGGTAAGGCGAAGGCACGGTCTGTCTCAGAAGGCGATAATTCTGGGTTATCTCCCTGAACGTGAAAAGCGGGTAACTGTCCTCGTGAAGCTCCATAGCACGGGAGGTAAAAGCGCAGGCATGTTGGGTGGGCGTATTTGTTGCCCTCCATTGAAGCGTGAGGGGGGGTCCAGATGAGCTGAATGGAACCGTTTGGGGAGTGGTTTTTTAGCACGCGCAGTGTAGGTCAGGACACCCAACCCGACATCTAATACCAGTAGGCTTGCTGGGAATCGGTGACTACCGTCCGAACCCCTGGTTGAGTGAGAGCCGAGGTGATTGCTGCCTCTTCTGCTGCCGTCATTTCTTGGATCCTAAGCGATGTACACGCAAGTAGATTGGTTCTGGAGGTGGCCACGATGATGGCGTATTGCTGCCGTCGATGTTTGGAGGCGTCTGTGTAGATAACTGCATGATCCCCACCGAGGGTGGCGTATAGCGCTTGAGCCCGTGCTTTTCGGTGAACCTCGTCATGTGAGGGGTTCATATTTCTAAGCAAAAGGAGCCTCTTTAGTTTTAGTCGCCAAGAGTCTGGGAGTACGTCAAGCGGAGTGACATTATGGGCTGCCCAGCCAATCTGGGGAAGCATGCGGTTATCCACCGAAGTTCTGAGTCGGACCTTCTGGTTAGAAAGATGGCCTTCTATCAGCTCTTCCACCGTGGTATGGACCCCGTGCTAAGCAGCCTATGTGTGGACGCACTAATGAGAAGACCAATGGCCTGCTCGACCGCCTTTCTAATCATTCTATAAAGCATCTCGATGTCTTCCTTGTCGAGAAGGAGACAGGTGGTTGACGTAAATCTCGAGAGGACAAAAGCTTCAATTAATTGAAAGGTACCGAATTCCTTTAGGACTCGCTTCTTTGTGGCAAGTCGCCTGATCATGTGTATGATTTGAATTATCCTGCTTTTGAGGCGATGCAAGGAGATGTCATTCTTGCTGTTAGTCTCGAGATGTAGGCCCAGGATCGTGATGCTGGGGCTTGGAGTGATGGCCTGGCCATCAAGGAGTATTGGAATGTATTCCTTCATTTGGCGTGAGGGCGGACGGTAAGAATCTGTGATTTTTTACGTGAACACTGGAGGCCACCGGCTTTAACACATTGGCGAAGTTCCAGGTTCGATTCCCGGCGGTGCCAGTAAATTCTTTTATTTGTTCGCGGGAGTTTTCTGGTGACACCAACGGTCGCGAAAGAACCCTTGGGGGGTAGAGGTAAAAAGCTTTGCTTTAAAACGGGAAGAAGCAGGGGGGAGGACTAACGTAGGTGGAAAAATTCTGCGGGAACAAACCGTCCGTGAGCAGAAAATCGGGAAGTAACGGCGAGGAAGGGTTACCCTAGCTGGAAAAATTCCGCTATAACAAACCATCCGTCAACAGAAAACCTGGACGGGAGAGAGAGGGAGCGTTACCCAAGCTGAAAAATTTCCATGAACCCAAAGCGTCCGCGATCAGAACACCGGGCACGGAAAAGGGGCCGCGGCGCGTCAGAAGCCGAGATACTGTTGAAGGTGGCGTCCGTGCTCGGCGCTGCATTAGAACCGCAGAAACGGGGAGAAGGAGCAGTGCTGAAGCACCACGAACATGAGGAAGGAGTGAGAGGATGCGGCATCGAACCCGATACAGCCGACAATCACGTCAGCTCCGCGGGCTAGCAAAAGTCAGCATGGTTTTGTGAAATCAAAACTGCTCTGCTCTGAGTGCGGCCACTACTTGAATATTCCTCGCCTAAATGCCCCAATATAGGGCGACATGTTTTTTAGTCCTTAGCCACTACAATTTTAGTTATAATTCTTGTGTCAGAAAAGTAAATAGTTCCTTTGTAGAGCGGAAATTCTGTTACTTCATGTAAAAACCTAGAATACTGCTCATTCTTCCTAGCGTGAATCTCATCTTCAAACTCAGCCAGAATGGAGCCAGCACATTGTGTGACAGCACACAGTGAAAGCGTCCATTCACACGGTTGTTGATTGCTAAGAAGGGGGTACAAGGAATGGGTAATCGCGCATGCTGTCACAAAATGATACTAGGAGGCGCTGGCTGCATCGAAGTTCACTGCGCGTGCAAGCCCACATTGGTGACTGCGCTGAGCAGTTTGTGTTTTGTCTTGCCGCACAGTCATGAGTGCCTTTACTATGTTCATCATCATCATCACCAGCCTATCTACGCCCACTGCAGGGCAAAGGCCTCTCCCATTATTCTCCAATTGCCTCGGTCCTGTGCCAACTGTGACCAATTTATCCCCGCAAACTTCTTTATCTCATCTGCCCATCTAACTTTCTGCCGCCCCCTGCAACGCTTGCCTTCTCTAGGGATCCACTCTGTTACCCTTAATGACCAGCGGTTATCTTGCCTTCGCATTACATGTCCTGCCCACGTCCATTTCTTCTTCTTAATTTCTACTAATATGTCTTTAACACCAGTTTGCTCCCTGACCCACTCCGCTCTCTTCCTGTCCCTTAATGTTACACCTATCATTTTCCGCTCCATTGCCCGCTGAGTTGTTCTCAATTTAAGTTGAACCCTCTTAGTGAGCCTCCAAGTTATCTTTACTATGTTATCTTGGCGTAAAAACCGAGCTAGTGGTCTACAAACTTAGTTTAGCAGCGTTCCACCAGGGCGAAGCTCTTCTGTGGAAAGTACAGCACGTTTAGGCTAGACAGTCTTGTGGGACACGGGGAGCTCTGTATTAGTAGAGGGCTACAGATTAGTCTACACCTCGAGATATTTGTTGTGTGACAAAATCACATGTAACAACTTAGTTTGTTTTATTCATAGTGTATTCACAAGAGGCGGAGGAGAAACTACCAGTGATGATTCTTTTCGCACGTCACACCTGTCATCAAAAAGGAAATTTGCGGCCCGCAGGTAAACTGTAGACTCAAAAATTGTTTATTGAAAATCGATGCCTTGTTAGAATGCAGTCAAGTCACACACTGCAGCTGCAGCCCTGCGTTATACGCAGAAATATTTTATGATTATGACACTCACCCGGAGTTGAATGTAACAGCCGAAGGCGCATATCCGCCATTGCTGCTGCTGCTCATTTTCTTGATCGATATACCCCTGGAGGAGATATTAGCGACCTCATTTAAAACAAACCGCCGCCAGAAGCAACACAGACGGCAAAAGCTGATTGTCATGTACCCCCTCCATCAAATAACACAATTCGGGTGCAATAACAGTGGTCACATTTGCTTTTTGACCTGAATGATAATATGTAGTGGCCTCCGCAAAGCACGCTATCTTTTATGAAAAGGAAAAATGTATAACTGTTAAAGCAAACAAGTTAGAAGCTTGTTTGCTTCTAACTTGTTTGCTTTTCTTAGCACCAAAGAGGGGAGTGCACCAAGGAGTAAAGCGTGCACAAAAAGAAAGCCTTTCCTGAAGAAAATTCGTACATCAAGTACGTATCCCGCCGAGATGGCTAAGTGGATGTGGCGTTGTACTGATGAGTCCAAGGACACGGGTTGACGGTCGTCGTCTGTGGAGGGCGCTTTTTTGATAGGGGGAAAAGCCAAAGCGACGGTGTGTTGATATTTCAGCGCACCTTAAAGAGCTCCAGGTGCTAACAACTAATCCGGAGACCTCCACTACTGCGAGACTCATAGCCGAGGTGTTGCTTCGGCGTGCTAGACCTCACAACTAATCAACATGTGGCGTATTCTGCTTCATCTTGCCTAGTGTCTTTGCCGTTGCTGCTGCACTTTAGAACCAAATTAAGGGTAAAAATGACGGAAACGACTGGTGCCATGGTCAAAGTACTCGTAGTAACAAATTCTTCGAGCAGCGCGGAGGAACAGCCGGCTGCTGTGATAAGGAGCAGAGACAACTTCCGTTGTCGTTCTCAAGTCGTACCCGTGTATATAACCGCAGGCATGGTGAGAGGGCGCAGCGCGGCAGCGCGGAAACGCGAGGAAGGAGCGAGAGACGGCGGCGTCGAACGCGACGCAGCTGCTATAGCTGCCATCACGGGGACACCACCGGCCAGAAAAATCCAGTAATTATGTGCACGCCTCTGGAACCCGCGAGATTCAATGGTGTTTTGGTTCTGCAATACATTCAACCCAGTGAAACCGAAAGTGCTTTGCTTGGTATTCGGTTCTGATATGAATATTCCGCAGCGAAATGCACCTGTACAGCGGGAATAGGTTTTTTCTCTTAGCCATTTTCAATTTTATCTTTACGTCTTGAGTCAGGCAAGTTTAATCATTCCTTTCAAGGGCGTAATTTCTGCTACTCCATCTACAAACGTAGAGTACCGCGCGCTCCTCATATCGTCAATCTCAGCTTCAAACTCAGCCAAAGCCAAGCGAGCATATCGTGCGGTTGCGCAGACTTGGAGCGCCTAATTGCTCATTCATTTATTGCTCAGCTAGGGGTGGGAGGAAAGAGTAATCGCGCAGGCCATCAGATAATTATACAAAGGAGCCGCTGGCTGCATCACGGTTCGAGCCTAGGCTGCAGACTTCTCTGAGCAATACCTGCATTGTCTGGCGGTGCAGTCATGTTCGCCTTCACTGTGCCCTCTCGGCGCGAAAACCCGAGATGTCGGTCTATAAAGGTAGTTTAACAGCGTTGCATCACGAAGAATCTCTCCCTTAAAAGTACTAGACATTTAAGCTATGCGCCTCGCGAGACACCGGAAGCTCTGTATTAGAGGGCTCGAGATTAGTCCAGATTAGTAGCCACAGATGAAAACCCAAGTTTCGTGCAAAGCGTACAGTTCCTAAGTAAGATTAGGAGCAGCGATCACAGGACGGCTACACGCAAGTTAAGGTTGCATCTCAAAAGAGACAGAAAGAAACTCGGAAAAACTATGACACCCCAGTTGGACTGCGTAAGTGCTAGATTACAGGAGTTCAAAATAACTCTTCTTAAGAAATTTTAGCCACTAAACGAACAGATCGAGGTCCGTGAGACAGCCTAAATGACAACCTAACCTCGGAACTCAGTGAACCAGCAGCAGCTGTGGCAGAAACAACATGTAGGCAACCGACTGGAAAACCAACTAAAAAAGGAAGGAGCTAATTGCCAGACGTAAGAACATAAAAGTGTCAAGTACGGCGGGGCAGATTGAATTAGTAGAGCTTTCGAAACTGAATAACAGAAGTAAAGTAAACGAAATTCGTGAATATAACATGGCAGTGATCGAAATAATGCTGCAAATAGAAAGAAGTTGAAAGGAACTAAGAGAAAGCTAGCCATCTGCAATTCACAGGATTTACGCACTCATAGACGAGCAGGGTAACACAACGCACAGCTTGGATGAGATGATGAAAGTAGTAGAACTATTCTCCACCAGGCTGTGAACGGCCACGTTAGAAGAGGTGAAACCTACTGAGAGTAGAAGCTCAAATTTTGATGTCTCGCTAGTGACTAAACGTGAAATTGTAAAAACTTTCAAGGGCATGAAAATAGGAAGAGCTGCGGGTTTCAACAGCATAACCGTGGATATTTTCAGGGAGTGGGGAGATATTGTCCTGGAAAAGCTGGCTGTACTATTTTAGGAATGCGTGAAGGCTCAAAAGGTGTCCATAGCCTGGAAAAACGCACACATCGTTCTGATTCATAGAAGGAGATCCCAAACACCTCACAAATTACAGGCCAATAAGCCTACTTTCAGTGGTTTACAAGCTATTTACTAAATGTGTTGTTAGCCGCATAGGTGACAGCCTGGATTCCCAAGATTCCAGAGAGCAGGCTCGGTTTAGAAAAGGGTGCTCAACCGCGGATTACATCCATGTCGTCAAGAGGTGATAGAAAAGGAACCAAAGCGTAGAGTACACTAAACCCGTTTAAATAGCGTTTATAAATTATGCGAAAGTGTTTGATTCTGTACTCACTGCAGCCATGCTAGCAGCACTACAAGACCAGGGAATAGAGGAAACCTACATAACACTTTCTGGAAGGCGCATATAAAGAATGCACGGGCAGGATAACTCTCCACGAGAAAAGGGATAACTTTCCGATCCAGAAGGTCGTAAGACAAGGAGATAGCATCTCGCCAAAACTATTCCCAGCATGTCTGGAGGGGCTATTTAGAAAGCCTGACTGGAAAAACATAGGATTAAGAATAAACGGGAAATACTTGAGCCATCTGCGGTTTCCGGACGACATTGTCTTGCTAAGTGAGACTGCAGAACACTTGCAAAGATTGCGTGATGAACTACAATGAGAAAGCCCGGCCGTGGGGCTAAAATCAAATTCACGGACATAAAAAACTACACGGAAGTGGAAACGCAGAACGACAGCCTACAATATAAGGATCGGCCAGTTTACACTTGACTACTGATCAAAGAGTCGTGGCCTTTGGGGCTCTTACACTAACATGGTCGAGGTAAGATGACACAAGTTTGCTTCCAATATATTTGTTTCGTGTGTAGACATCAATGCTTGGACTGGCTGCCCGTTTCGAAAGTGGGTTTAGATACTCGCAAATAACTGGCCTTGACGGCGTAGGGTTTCAACACTAATGTCTCCAATAGGAAAAGTAGGCAATTTGGTGGTAAGGAGCGAAGGAGATCATCCATATCGGTTAAAAATGAATTTGCGTTTTCTGAGGGAGGTCGGCAAATAGAAATTAGGCTGATATCGGCCTCAGGCAGAGACATCTTTAGCGCTACACAATCGGCGAAGAGGTGATTCGTGGCGAAAAATAAAACTTTCAGTCTCTCGTTTACAAACACCACGATGCCACCTCCTCTCCCTGTCTGCCGTGTGAAAGGATATCTGGAATAGCACTTAGGTGGAACTAGGGGGTCGAATCAGCATGAATGTTGATTTCCGTTAAAACGATGGCATCTAATATGTGGTAAGTTTATGGAAAAGAGCAATAAACGGGTCTCACTGGCGACGAATGCTGCGAATATTGATATGCACAACTGAAAACAGCCTGTCACCTTGAAGCGATAAGCGTCAGAAGGCAGCTAAATTGTCGCATTCTATAAATAGTGTGTTCATTGATGAACGAGCCTATCAAGGTCGGCAAAACCATTGATATGGATTGTACGAGCACCTTCCATTCTTCTGCCGAAAATTCTGAAATGTTCCGATGACACAAATTTGTACTGCACTCTTTGCCTGTTCGTTTCGGTGCACAGAACAATTTTTGATTGAAGCCTACTAGATTGTAACAAAAAAGATGGGAGGGGTGCCCTTGATTTCCACGAGGGACCTTAATTTCGCACGGGAATTAATCCATTACGCTTTCAATGTTCTATTCACGAAACTAACGAGAACTACAGGCGTCCCTTCACGCTTCGCTGGCAGTCTGTGAAGGAATTCTACATCAGTATCATCAAACGGCATTTCAACGTTCTGCGCCAAGTCAGCGATTAGCGACTTGGCGCAGAAAGCATTGTGTGAAGTCGCTTCCCACTTAGGGGAGGGATCCAATTTTTAACTCTTTTGAATGTTATTTGTTATCTCTCTCGTGTCTAAAATTATGCCTACCCAGTTCTGGTAAACGTGGTGCACACTTAGGTTTGAGGCTCTGCAATTACGGCTTGCATACCAGGAATGCTGATTTGGAGGTATTACAAATATGTCCTACTATACGAGGTTTCTTACTGCGTCCTCAAAACAGCCACAGTGAAATCTGGTTAATTCTAACTTCAATAATTCAATTTTGGGAAAAATTTAAACTTTACGATCTGGTTGAGCCAAGCTTCCATAGACGTCATGTATTAAGACGCCCGTTAATTCGAACCCGATTAGGTTCCGCAAGGGATAACTTTAACAAGGCGCCTCCTGACGGCGCCTTCACGCCTGGCACACGGCCACCAAACAAAAACGCTCTTCATGACTGCACACTTTATTGTGCAGAACAACGAAGGCAAAATAGTATAAGACCAGCATAAATATCATATGACGGAGGTTATGGAAGACGCATTTTTAGCGACCTGCGTCGATGAGGATGCAGTGGTATGTGCTATGTTCTGGCAGATGAGGCCAACATATCTCATGTCAGAGGCGCAGAAACTCTCTTCAAATGACGATAATGAGGGCGAAGACGAAGCAGAATGGGGTCGTCCGCTAAGAAGTTATAGCCGGATGGGATGCCGCGCGTCTTTTCCTCAGTTTTGAAGAAGGCGAAGCTGAGGCTTTTCCCTACATTCGTTTGTTCGAGCAAAATTACTGACATTTGTCTTTAGGGACGGAAGGCAGGCCGCAATCGTGCACTTTTTCAAGCATGAAACAGATGACATGATGTACTGCTCCTCAATAACAGTGTACTGTCGGTAGTGTTCACTTTTATTATTCAAACTTTCAATAAATCGATATGAGATTACATCCTCTCGCGGTTCGAAATAGCGAGCTTTTACTGTGTACGCTGATTTTTTTTCTTTTTCGCATCACGTAAATACATGAGGCTAAAAACCAAACTATCAGTAATGGTAAGTTTCCTATCGTGTGTCCCTGTGTTTGCCAAATGGTAACTTACCCGATCCTAAACACAAAAAGTGCCTACCTGATCAGCGCAATGCCGGCATTACCAATGTATGAAGCGGACTTCCTGCCTGCTAAGACCCTGTTGGAAAAATCCGAAAGGAAGAAGAGGTGGCCATTAGCAGCTGCCTCCTACTATCACTATCATTGTACAGTTCCATCCGCCATTAAAAAGAACCGCTCACGTCCCGCGGTCCTCGCCTCGGTTCTTTAACAAAATGGTGCCGTGACCAGGATCAAAGGATAACACAGTTGAAGACCTGAGTGCGCACCGCCATCAACGATGACGTGAGTGACACGGCTGCGAGAGAACTACGGCTCCTGACCATCGACCGCAAGCGTCTGCGAAGAAAACCCAAGGAATTGAGGACGCACCAAACGTGTACCGGATACCACGCCCTCAAGAAATTTTACCGATTCTTCGCGGACGCCTCGCGGACACTGAAAGACAACGACCACGGCTTCGACATCAACGACAACGGCTTCGACATTCCACCGAGCGTGATCCTTCTCGACGACTACCTAGACATTAACGACGTCGAGAATGGACCTGCAAAACCTTTGCCAAAGAAGAAGCGTAATCCGACAGGACATCAAAGCACTGATCGACGACATAAAATCACGCATTACTGACGAGACATCATCAATCGGTGAGCTAATTTTGCTGAAAAAAAGTTTATTAGAAAAATATAAAATCCTGAAGAAACTAGACGGTGAAATTGAAGAGCTTATCGAATTGTATGATTTAGAGAAAGAATGTGAAGCATCAATAGAATTCGAAGATTCAATCCTGCTGACAAAATTTAGAATGGAACGATTGTTCCCGGAATTACAAAAATATCCTAGCAATGACACTGTAGCAATAGCCTCCGAACAAGACGACAGCACCATAAAGAAGAAAGAGTCAGCACTAAAGAACAGTGGCCGTCCTAACGAAAACAGCGATTTGGCGGCACCTCCGAAGGACGATCGTCAGGAGCCCCATGTCACCGCACGAGCTGGTACTTTCAAAGTACAACATAATGCCTCAATTGACAAAGTGCAGGCAGAGGCTCCTAAGGCTTGCTCAGATGAACTGACAAAAACGTTTTCCACAGTTGACGCTGCAAGCGATGAACCTGTGTCATTACCTCCAATGAATATAAAGAGGGACAGAAGCGACGACACTACATTGGAGGTACCAAAAAAGAAGTCTTCTGCGCAGGATTTTGAAGAGATTAAGAAGTGTGCACCGCACAACGAACGACTTCATGGAACCCCGAAGGTGAATCAAAGAACACTGCAGAAACATCGACAGATTGACGCAAATACAGGCGCACCTGTCGATCGTTCAATTATATGTTGCCATCACGGAAACACGACTTTGTTGGGGATCTTATTGAATAGAACAAAACGTGAAGATTTTATAACCCCGATGCCAAAACAACGACGGCGAAAATGGCGAAGCCGGACAACCCTACGACAGGCAGGTACAAGTAGCACAAATAAGGCTCAACCGAAACGTGTGATCCAGTACAATGTGAGACTAAAAGCAAGGAATCAAGGGAAAGCCACATGTCGAAGGACCTGTATACACCTGAAGAGATACATCCGGTACTTGAATTTCCTTAGGACCCGACAGTCAACCCGACGACCATGCCGCATGAAGTTTGTACGAAGTCTGCAAGGTCGTCATCCAGGACGAACGACGGTGCAATCGAGTCGATTACCCTGCTCAGATTCTGCAAGGCGCAGATATCACAAACGCACCAAGCATCGATTGAAACGAAAGTATAGACTAGACTAACACAGGGCGGCTACGACGTTCATGACAAGAATTTTGAGCACATTGAACTGATCACGGGACCTTAGACGAAAGTGTTGTGTTAAAAGACGAGTGCTTGATGACCATTGAAAACTGCAATCCTTCACGTCATGTCCATTCTCCTCCGCCATTTATCGCGTGGCCGGGAGGATGTTGGAAATCCTCCCGGCCCGGCCGCGGTCCTCGCCTCGGTTCTTTAACAAACCCATACCGTGCAGGTGTCCGCAGAAATTGCAGGTAAAGTACAACGAGCAAAAGTTTGATACTGACCCGAATCCCACGCTGATGCTGATGCTCGTTGCCGAATACACGCAATGGCCAGCGGTGCTCCCTGGCATGTTCCACCCGCACCTGGAGGAGATTTCGTTAGCTCTCGTTAGTACAAGCAGGAGATAAATTGTGAAGATGTAGCCATCGCTGTACCCGAAATGTCCAACGCTAGACACCTCGCATTTTTTGCTCACTAAGAAGTAATAAATATGCATGTTGAGGTTACAGCGAATAAATGGTACTAGTTGCGACGCGGTCCGACTAACTGCACCCTACAATTCAGTGGGTCACTCCCGAAGACGACAAGTTTTCAGCAGTCATCTTTGAACGAAAGCAGTTGGTACGACTGGGGTGGACTAAAAAAAGAAAACGGGAAATCTCATTGTGGAAAAATATTTGTGTATAGTGGGTAGTGGTACCTTTTTCCCACAAATTTTAAACATAACGGCGCTTTTTCTGCTGGAAAAAACTACGGGTAAGGCCACCCTCCAGGCTAGCCCCCGTACGTCCCGCCCTGCGTCGGAAAGAACACTAGACGACTAGCCGTCTCGACGCACAGCACTGTTAAAACTACGCAGGTTTAAAGCCAAATTATTCGCGCTATTTCACGATGACTGACACACCAGAGTGACAAGCGCACCGAGCCGAAGCGTTCTCTCGCGACTCGCCACCCTGTTGGGATTCTGTGTGCGAAGAGGTTGAGGAGAAAACTTTATTTAACAGTGCTATATAGCCGTGTAACCTGCACCATGGTGCGAGGATAACGTGCTTCCTCAATTCTTGACAACTGGACATGGAAGCTGGCCTGCGTGCGATGCAGACATTACTTACTTATGGTATACTCCAAGCTCAAGAAACACTCTCTTGCTTCACAATTTTGGAATCGGGGGAATTAAAGCGAAGTAACCTTTTGTTTACACGTGGGCTGACATTGTGGGGATCGCGACTTTCACGCGAACCCCTTTCTCGCTAGCTTCCCATCGCGGCCGGCTTTGCACAATGCGCCTTGCTCGCGCGACGGGAACCGTAAGGAAGGTCTCCAGGGTGGAAACGTTGACCCTTTTCCCGTCTGCCTTACCCGAGAACCAGTTCTTCCTCTGCACTAGCGTCACGGTTGGCGAGGTCTGGTTGGTTGTCGCATGACGAGAGGACGGTCTCTTGTCTTGGGGATGCGGTAGCGCGCGGACGTTTCGGCGCGCTGGTCAGGACCTGGGGAACGCGCCACAAAGACGCTTCCGGGCGATCTCGGAGACTTCACCCGCGCTCGCACGCGCGGCGCCCCGCTGCTTCGGTACTCCATCCGTGAGTCGAACCATCTCTATCTCTAGCATTGTTTAGTGCCTCGCTCCTAATGGTAGCGTTATGGCCTTCGGTCAGTCTGTATGCAGTCTTTGATATGCACATTGCAATAAATGCTGCCATTGGTGTCTTGCCCTGGTCGCCTTTTGCCTTTGTCTGTCTCCGCAAAAAAACGTACCCGCCCGAAGCCCGCGCTCGCAAGGCATGTTTTGCTGAGCCCGGATGGCTGCGGGATGGGAAATAACTAGTGTGGGAAATGTAGAACCCCACAACATCCAGCCAACAGGCTCTCGTGCTATCCAGAGGGCAATAACTAAACTTCCAAAATATAGTCCTGCTTGAAGATCATGCGTGAAGTTCAGTCTCCCGCCTACTTTTCTAAAGCAACCATAAACCTTCCTCACACTGTCGTAAAAACTTGCGGAATCGCGGTTTTCTAAAAACAATCAGGTGGTCGTGAACTATGCAACTGTCAAAGCCCCTTAAAAACTACGCAATCGCTCACCTAATTGTGCAAATGCCGTTCAAAACTCGAAATACAAATATCAGACAGAACAGGGAACAACGGCCGCACACGAACCATTGCCTTTCCCTTCTATAGCTCCCCAGCATACGCCACAACTACAGCGCCTTAGTAAACTTCCGGATATATATATATATATATATATATATATATATATATATATATATATATATATATATATATATATATATATATATATATATATATATATATATGGACACATAAAGCTCACACGGAGCACGAAAAAATAGGGTAAGTAGAGCCAGAGACAAACGGGAAAGACATTAAACATAAAGATAAAAGTTTACTGTCGTTTTCAGGCACAGGACTTCTTTTCGTCAGAGTACAGAATAATTTAGTTTCATGGTTATATATATACACAAAATGTAGCAAGGGCGAGGGCAGGGCAATGGAAGGGAGAGTTTGTACAATGGGATCATGGTTGGTGGGCAGCAAAATAATGAGAGAAGTGGAAGAGGGTGGGGAGAAAAAAATATAAAAGTAAAAAAACAAAATAAAAAAGGATAACAAGAACGCACAATCACGCGGTACGAACATGAGAAAAAAGTGCCAAACAAGTGTCTCGACCTTGCTACATTTTCTGTATATATATAACCCTGAAACGAATCTATTCTGTACTCTGAAGAAAGGAAGTCCTCTTCCTGAAACGTCAGTAAACCCTTATCTCTATTTTTAATGTCTTTCTCGTTTGTCTCTGTCTCCACTTGACATTAGGCTTAAACTAAAACGTCGGCGCACTGATCTTTTTGGCGTACTCATAGTCGTCTGCGTGAACCTTCATATCTTGATTATACATCTTTGTGAATTGGCATTCGTGTATGAGAATGCGCACGTGCAAGCAGTTTCACTTTTACATTGTGGTCCCTCTACCTCGCAATATGCATAACCCTAGCATTGCACAAGGCAGGCATTCATGCACACTGCGAGGAACCACTGCGGGTTCGAGCTAGTTGAGCACGCTCACGAAACAGAAACGCCGTCGCGCCAAATCAACACCGCCTCTGTTGGGCAGGTGGAGAAAAGGGGCGACAAAGGAATATGCCCCGGGTACGGAGGGAAGACGTTTATTTTATACTAATATTCTAGTCACATATTTTACAGTCCCAATTACATAATTTACAGTACAGGTACGTACTTCCCGTTAGGTGAAAGGGGCGATGGGGCGCCACGCGCAAGTGCGCACGTTTCGTCGGCGCAGAGCCAGTGGGCTCTTCTGTCAGGGCAAATTCCGGGGTGCGCGCACGTTGTGCGCGCGCGCATAGCCGTGCTGGCCAGATCGGCTCGCAGCAGCGAGGGAGACGGGGCCCATTCGCTCACAGGCGCGTACCGCACGGCGTGATCGTCGAGTGGTAGGTACGGCCTTACTACTATATGCAAGCGTAGGGGCAACAGGAGCAGCCTTAGGCACGGGCCGCAGCCGGAAAGGCTGGTGGGCTTTCGCCGGCACAACAGAGTTGCAGCCGGCTGGTAAAGAAAGCGTCACATACCTTCGGCCAACGCCTTCGGCGTCCTGGAAGCGTCTCCCCGAACGGACCCCCGCGCAGGGCGCGCGTTCGCGTCCCCGGCGAGAGTCGGGTTCGGGCATCGTTCAAACGGACCAATGAGGTGAGGTTAGCTCCGCTACCAGGGCGGAGCGCCCGCTGCGTGACAGTGTTTTATCGCCGCAACGGTCTCTGCAGGCTTCACCTCACGCAAGAGTTTGAGAGACGGCTCGGCTCTACACAGAGGCGCCAAGACGAGCCAGAATTTCGGAGGAGAGAGGGGAAAAGCGCCGCGTGATGGCACAAACCCAGTGATCGCGCAATGGCCTGGGCGTCAGGATCCCCACAACATTTTAATGTTTAAACTCCACTATCAGTTTCTTGGGCCCCATCTTACATTGTTTAATAGTGACGCAGTGGTCGTAAGTTGCTGTTGCTCTCTTTCCACTCTGTAGTTTAATTGCATGCAGCTTTTGTTGTACTACACCCTCTTGTCACAATATTTCTTAGCTTGCTACAGCCATGAATGACATGTCACTGTGAAAACCTGTTTTATTTTGATATTGCATCGAACATCATTCTTAAAGATTTATCAGCTGTTCTGGCGTACCACGCAGCACGTGTAACCCTCTTTGCTGTGATTGGCCTTACGAAGCCTTATAAGCTTCTGCTCGTGCGCTTGGGTTTTATTCTGACGAAGGCTTGTCCCAAGCCGAAACGTCAGTGAAGTTTGTTACCCGTTCGTATATTCGATCTACGGTATTTTTTCTGGGCCAATTGCATCAACTTCTGAAGTGTATGTATATATATATAAATACATACAGTCTAGTCCACTTATAACAATATCCAAGTGCCAAGGAATCCCATCGTTATAACCGGTGATTGTTATATGCGGGTTGCTAAATAAAAAGACAGAATGAGCTCAAAACATTTTATTTGCAGGCAAGCAAGGTTTTACTGCTACCTATTTGTGGAAAAGAAGCCATACTCGGTTAGCTTTGTTTGCTGCACATGAAGCTGGCGCACATCTTTTTCAAGAGCATCTATAGGTGCTTCACCCAGCTGAGCGAAGGGTCCTTGGTGGAAACGAAGTCCCTGAGAGACTATTATGCGTTGAGCCTCCTGCGAAGGTGCTACCTGTGTAGGCTGTGCAACCGTGTTGTCAGAGTTGCCACTGCCGCCGCTGTACGTAGCACGTATCTGCGCAACGACCGCCTCTTCAGCGAAGCACTCAGACATTTCCAAAACATCGGCCCTGACGTTGATCCGCGGAAAAAGGGAGGCAGTTGGAGAGGCACATTCAAAGCAGCATGCACGGGGACGGAGCCGAAGCGGCGGCACCCGGAGGGGCGTTTGGAAGCAAAACTGTTCGCCTCCTTCTCTCGCTCGTCGCGAGCGGCGCAGTTGACTCGTTTTCTGAGTGGTGGACGGGATGCTAGGCGCATCGCGGCGCATGGCGTCGGCGTCGTTTGCATGGAGAGCCGGTGGCAGCTCCCATTTTCGGTGCATGCTTTAACCAGATTCAATCGTTATATCCGACATCGCGGCACTGGAGCATTGTAATAAGCGGTTTATTTTCCCATGGAAAGACATGTCGGCAGTCTACAACGCCTAAGGAAGCATAGGGGTGCTGTTACTCTCTTTTTCTACTATGGTTAGCTAAGTTAACATTTTTTAAATATATGTACAAAGAAAGAAAGAAAGAAAGAAAGACCTCCGACCTATCTTTTTGTATTTCCTCACCAGGCCTCTCATGTCTTAACTATAACATTCTGTGAAAGCCTAGCTTAGGTCTCGGTTCTGGTAGCCTTGATGCCAAGGCAGCGTAAGAGGGTTTTCCGCCAGTTACCCACTCATGACAGGCTGTAGACGTTACGAGTCACACCCCGGCGGTTGAAAAGAAGGTCCCTTTCTCGCCGTATAGTCAGACTTGCGCTACCACCCTCAAGCGTCAGATGCAGTAATATTAAAATATAAATACCCCCAGAAAGTGAAGGAGAACACAGTCGCCCATGCAGATAGCCGAATTTGTAAGGCGTTCGAGATCACATAGGAAGGCGTGGGTTCGGTCCCCTCTCTGGGCGCGTGTTTTTCTTTCTTTCTTTACGAAGATAGGAAAAATATGTGAAAGCTCTAACCCTTACTGCCTCACTCTCCCTTGATGGACTGGTAGAGAGGTTTGTTCAATGCAATTCACTTTTCCCGCCTTCGCTGTGCCCTCGCCTATTGTCCTTGGGTAGCTCGCATCCCCCTTTTACCTTTTGTTTCTTCTTCGGCCTGGATCGGCAGAAGCTCATCCAGGCCTGGATCAGCTTCTGGATCAGCCTGGATCAGCAGTTCCTGTACGCTTTGTGCTTGCTTTGCTTTCATCTTGCACGTGCTGGAGCCTTTGTGCGCCATTGTGAACGCGTCCCGATTTCTGTTCTTCGGCGGCTACTTTTTCTCACTTACTATCATAAGTGAGCAAAAATGGCCCCATTTCACTGAGCATTCTTAACTACATAGACGTGTGGACTGCCGCTTAATTACATATATTTTACCACATATGCATCTGCCGTATTCCTTGCGCAAATGCTGGGCATATGAATGAGAAGTGCCACCAGTTCCAGGACTTTTGAAGGTTTCTGCTTATACAAATCTCTTGATCAAGTATCCTCTTAACTCTTGGCGGAAAGACCGAATCGGGAGACAAGCGAATTTATTTTCGAAGCCTCTGTTTGGATTGTGTGACCGCAGAAGAGCTACGAAGAAAAGCCGGGCGCGTTAAGTGCTCTGCGTTTAAAAAGCCAAACAAGCAATCAAAAGTTAGGCACGCGGAATGGCCTAGCAGGTCGCTATCTATGGAGCCGGCCGTGCTTCCTTTCGAGACAATGTGCTCAAATTCCTGCATTCAAAGACGGTGTTTTGTCGCGTCGCCATCTGATTTTCTTCCCAGCCGAGGCGACGGTGGCCGGTGACAATCATTTCGCCCCAGTGAACCTCAACTCGCAAAAGGCAAAGAACTCAGGAACACTCAGTCAAAATAATGCTTTTGCTCACCGTTTTCCTGCTGTGGCTGGTGACGTGGCCTTCCCACTATAGTCTAGATTGCCCCCAGGTGAGGGGGCCGCCTGTCGCAAAGCAACAGGCACTAAGCATTTCAAGGGATTTCCAAAGCCGCTCTGAAAACAATGTGGAAAATATGAATAAGAATGTAAAAGAAAAAGATATTGCTTTGCTGCATAGATAGACACTATAGATCAGCGACAGTACATAAAGAACGCTTACTTTAATTCGTGGTTTCTGATTAACGTTGACTGTTTACGGCAGTCGGATGAGGGACGTTTAAAAACCGGAACGTAGTCATTGTAACCAGTCGAAGTGGCAGCTCCAGGAGACATCAGTTTGTAAAATTTTATTTATCTTGTGCAGGTACTGCCTTTGCCTACAACGCAGACGGTGTCGTTTTATGTTTCTTTTGTTTCGCGCGGTTTTAACTGGCCTTCATTTGGCACCGGTTTTTAAGAGTTTTTATTTGTTTTGTCAACACCGACTGAACTGAAGTTTTTGGTCAACAGGAGGCGTAATTTCTGGTCGTTATGCTCGTTCGAAACATGCACAAGTGTTTCTTTCCGCTACGAAGCTTGGCATTAAAAGTTGTTTGTTCCGCCAATTGTGGTAGTTCTTCAAGGTTTCTCCTGTGTGATCGGGCGCTTGGCGCGTGTGGTGTGCGAGATGAGCTTAACTGGGGAAGGGAAGAAGGCGCGACGGGCAGACATCACCTTGCAATGACAAAGTCTACAGCAACGCCACGACCATCTGTTCGCAGGGATTTCAAGACGGGCGCTGCTACCAAGGCGAGTAGGAGATCCTAGCAACCATAGCGTCTAGGGAAACGCGCGACACTCAGTAGTTCTATCCGACTCTTTGCTAAGATAAGACATCCGGCGCCTGAGCCGAGCGGCATGCGTGAGTGGCTTGATGGTCAAGCCCCTAGAAGCAATGATACTTTTCCAGTAAAGCTTTACGAATGTCGTAGACCGGTTTCGCCATCGCGGTAAATTTGACCTTCATTTGACCGCAGCTGGACCGTATCCCTGGCAACGCATCATGTGACTGTTCTCTTACAAAAAAGGTTTTAGCTACCTTGGTTTTAGCAAAAGGTTTTAGCTACATTTTTTAAAACACGAATCTTACTCTCCCTAACTTCGCCTGTGCTCATGACGTGTTGCAAAACAATGGCGGAATCTGATACTCTACACCTTAGGTGCCTGCACTCACTATGTTTTAATACGACCCTACGCACTATTTCTTTTACTATACTCATTATGTTTAAATACGGCCCTATACACTAATTCTCTTAGCAAATTTTTAATCTCGTGCGTTTATTACAAAATTTTCTTATCTCAATCACCATTGCCATGGCCCTTTTTGCCTTTGTCGGCATTTTGCTATTAAACCTTAAATCATCGTCAACCCATCACGTGACTCGCCGGGCCCCTCTCCTCTGATGACTGGTGCGCTAGGCGACGCCGCCGCCGCTGCCTGCTTGGCGCATGCGCTCTTCGTAGCTGCGTGAAGCATGTTGTTGGTCTAGCTGGTTCATAATACTCTTATAACTGCGCATACGGACGGGATAAGGAAGAGAAGAAACAGGATGGGCGCAGATTCAGAACTAGTTTATTGGAAAATGGAGCATGCTAATATACCCACACCAGCACATGCGCAGACATGTCGCCATCTTTATCACAAGATATAACGGTTTAAAATTTCATACTCATTTCCATAATACGATATGGATGCTTCACTCACACACTGTTCACCATGCTTTCGAATGAAGAAGGCCTCGATTAATTCTGTTGCCACCTGTTCTCGGCTTTTGCTCAACACCTTCGTCTGAGTCGAAACCGGTGGTTGTTCAGTACACTGTAAACGCAAACTAGCCGGAAATGGAGTTTTAATCAAGTAATGTGCCCTGAAAAGTACTTAGAGCAAAAAATGTACTCCCTAGGCATGGTCCAAAAATGTGGACGAACCTCCATGGTAGTACCGTTGCCCATCCGTGTAGCAAAAGGGAGGATTTAGAACCACATAACACCATTTGTGAGATGGCGTTCGGTTCCTTGTATAGTACCACGTCCAAAATAAACACCCATCTGGGATAATCATCTCAAGCGGGCGGTCGCCATGTTAGTCTTCTGTTGTTTCCGTGTATCAGCACTTCAACCGTGGCCTAATGCTAATTAGAACGAATAAGCAGGACGCCACGGTTGCATGCAGCTACAAACCCCATACCGTACGTATACCCGTATAGATGCTTCAGCCAGCGCGATCACAGGCAGACAGCGCGGCCATGTTGTTTCAATCTGTTTATTTTGGCGATAGGTGTTGTCAAACTCTGCTGATAACAAAGAGACAGTTCTTGTCGTTGCAAACAATTGCAATGCTCATCTGCTTCGCTTGCTTGCGCATATATACACGATTGAAATTCTCGTGCCAGCGCGCCAACGCACCCGACTGCAGCGACTCAACTTGCCCTGGCGGCACGACTTGCTGCCCGGATGTGAACAACCTCCGCAACCTCCGTGCTATCAACGCAGCGCGGCCGGTGACTCGGTGCGGCCGGAGCTTCAAGCCTCGCCTTGGGCCATCGTTTTTTCTTATTTGAGAAGGACTAGTAGTGCCATTTGGTGGAAAGATTTTTATGTGCCCCTGTCACACGAGGAAAGGCCGCTAACAGCATTTGGATACGGCGACAGCTGTCGACCGCTCGCTGGTAAGTGGTCTGTTATCAGTCGATCAGTTTGTCAAACGTTTGGATAGGGTTAGCTGCGAAGTACCCGTGCCGCACACAGCACGTACACGCACGGGCAAAGAAAAAAGCGCACACTCGTTTTATTGTACTTGTTTGTGGCTTTTGGGGTATGCATTCGCATTCTTTTCTAGGCCGGTTTGTAACAGGGCATTCGAGATGAAATCGTTTGTCGCGCGCAGAGTCGTTTCAAAGCAACGTGTCGGTTACTCAGGTAGCCGAATCGCCTCCGACAGCGGTGCATCGTCGGGCCCGGTCGGTGAATATTGTGGGACTCTGTCTCTCATATGCATCGAACTGCTCGTGTTCTTTTTAGTTAACTGCTCTACTTTGTAATATCTATTTGTTAACGCTCCTGATGGCTTGCTTGTCCAAATATAAGTCTTTGTGTGGTTTTCGTTCAAGGCTCTGACTCATTCTTAGCGCTCTGGTCGGCGAAAGCCGCAGATAAGACGGCCACCCCCTTCGAAAACTGTGCCCTGTAAATTCGGTGGGGTTGTTTGCTCGCTTGAGTCGACTCTTCACATCTAACAGCGTACCCTATTAGGAAACGGTGACATGCGTAAAAGATGCTATGAGCTTATCGAACAATTAAATGCATATAGTGTGGACCACGACGACGACGTGGTTCGAAACCGAAATGTTTTTATTCCCTTTCGGATGATAATGAGGGGTCTGTATACAATCGGGGCCCGTCAGTCGCCAGCTAAGGCCACGTAATTAAAAACACAAATTCATGCCCTTATGGAAGAGAACCGAGTTTGCCGTAGCACGACACAAGTCTTCCGGGCATAAAAAAGGATATCATTTTAAATGCATAGCATTTTAGTAACTCACAATGTCACGCGGCGTTGGCGTGCGCTGTCGTAGTCCGCATGCGCGCCTTGTCGTAGTCCGCATGCGCGCCTTGTCGTAGTCCGCAGCCAGGAAGAAATAACAGTTTCCGGCGCCCAGTTTCGAACCCATGACGCCGCGGGCGGAACGTAAGGTGCCCGGCGCACAACCGACCGAACCACGAAACCGACACAGATTTCGATGCACCGAACGCGCCTTATATCCTTCACTCATTTCTCGTTTGTTTCGAAAGCGCAACAAGTTGTCCCGCGCTTCCAAAAGATGGCGACACGGGTCCCGCGATCAAGAGATACGACTTGCCGGCGCACCCCCTCGGAAATGCTGTGCATTTGATCGTGCCCCTCGCGAGGGGGATGTCTTTTCTGGTGCTTGTTTTTTTGCTTTTGACGTCCTCGGGCCGCCTACCTGAGGTCAGACGTAACCATGAAAAATCTGGTGGATCCACAGGCGTGTCCGACCTCGCAGCAACTATTTTTTATAGTGTAGTGGCCTGGCTGCGGACTACGACAAGGCACGCCAACGCCGCGTGACATTGTGAGTTACTAAAATGCTATGCATTTAAAACAACAGAAAACTCGACAGGATGGTCCTAAAAGGGGATGGGGCATTCTGCCGCTTGTAGAATATTGCCGCGAACCATACATTGGGTTTGTTTATTTGTGTTTTGCTTTTACCGCCCGGCTGCGCCGGTCTGCGTTATCTCTGCGCCAAGGGAAGCGCGTGGTCCATTCTTTCTTTCTGTGCCGCATGTGTTATCTGTTGTGATAGGGAGAGCATTCCGATCTAACGTGAACAGCCCAGAATAATCTTCTTGGATCTACTATGTTCTCGATGCGAATCGACGTTTCGAGAACCACGCGCGCCGAAAGATAAAAAGCCTGCAGTGCGGACGCCGGGGCATTCGATTCGACGGCACTCGCCTGTGCAAGTCACTTTGTTGACCGCTGCTTCGCCGCCTCTGTATTTTAGAAGAACAATGCACACACTCTTCTTTTGTTGGTAATAACTTTGTCATAATCAATAGTAGGACCATACACAAAAATTACTCGATTCATCTGACACTCGATTTTGACACGGAGCTTTCAGCTCCAGAAAGTGCACTGTGGTTTTCGGTGACGGAAACTTCTACAATCACGGTAAATTAACTAAGGCAGGTGTGTGTGGCATGCAGCGTTGGTACGTTTGCGAGAATATTCCATTTCAGCTGTTTTTTTTTTTGTTGCCATGCAATCACAAGTAATTTGGTGCCATGAACGAGGTTTACGTTAGCTAACAAGGCTGTAGTAACGGTTGCGGCTACAAATGACCTTATGCACCAATCATGCTTGTCAGCTCGGTGACACAGAATATTAAGTTGTCAGAATACGGATGACTGAGTCGCCTAGTTTATCACTACTGTAAAAAAAGAAAGTGTTTTCTGACCCAGTGAAGGACTTTCCTGTATGAATAGCTGTGTTATGACAGATGACCATACTTGAGGAGACAAGCCGTAACAAATTAGCTTTGGATGTAACACCAGGAGGAAAATAGGTGGAGGTATCTGCAAGTATAACTGAAAGAGTGGGTGCCTGTCCGGCATGAATTCATTATTTGCTGACACGATTTTCTTCTACAGAGCCTGATGCATGATCGAGTTGAATGACTTCATAGATCTTAAGGCAGGATAGGCTGTGCTGCACAAGGCAAGGCTGCATTCGGAAACCAAGTTGGCCCCTCCAGCAGAAGTGAGTATTGCCACGGCTTGCAACAGCCGTCCAGCTCGCAAAAGCTGCACTTTTTCTATGAAAGTGAGCCACCATGGTAGGGAAGGGGCAGTGTAAGTGTTTGCATCTTTAACTGTTTGCCCATTCACTTGAATAGATGCAAGCTGGCATCTTAAAGCAAGAGACAGCAGTTAACAAAATCATGGAATACCAAAGTGTTTTTCAGTCAAAAACGGAAACTAATCTTTCAACCTACAGAGACTTGCATTTTATTCACTGTCATTTAAAGTTGTGCTCGGGTACATTGTGCGGAAGTAATATCTTTTTTATTGCTACCAAAGCCACGATGGTTAATGTACTTGCACTTGGTTTTATGAAGCCTTTGCATTCCTAATTTAGGTACTGAAATTCGCAGGGAACCTGGCCTTACAATTTTATTACTTATTACTGGCCTTACAATTTTATTACCGAATTATTAAGTTCATTTACCATAGTGTCTGTTTTGAATTTTACGTGTGGGGCATTTTTTTTCTTTTTTGCTTTTTGAGGCAGATGGTCCGCTGACTCCCTGCCTGCATTCCGTGAACGGGGAAGTTAGCCTCCACATCGATGGCCAGCGTGTCTTGGCTGCATCATCTTTACTGGGAGGACTGTGTAGTCTGTTTGCATCGTTTTGGGTTTTCAACATTCAATATCCCAAAAAGGCACACAGAGCTCTAACGTTTGTGGAACACGCCTTTTTGGACCTTTCCAGCACCAAACCACGTGTGAAGGATTTAGAACTAATTAAATTTTATCGCATCAATATCGCTCACTAATATTTGTTTTCAATCCTGTAATCATTGGATAGTAGTCAAAAATAATTCCGTATTATATCTCTGACTTTCTCTTTTTCTTTTTTTACTGAAAAGGGGTATTTGATGGGCCGTTCTGTATGCTGATAATACAGCTATCTTTCAGTGAAGCAATAATATTAACAAACTAATTTAACTTGAAACAATTATCTAAATAATATTGGCAACTGGTGCGAAATGAATCAACTAAAAATTATCCGAAAAACACGAATTTCATGGCTTTTTGTTCTCACTCTAAAGAAGCTGTCCCGATACCACCCATTCTGTTCTATATCATTGCAATTAACCCGTGAGACTCGGTCACTTTTCTTGGCGCATTTGTGTCTTTATCAAAACGCACTGGTATTTTCCGCAGCATATTTTTCGTTCTTTATATTACTCATTTATCCATAGCCATCTCACTGCAGTCTGTCTCCGACATCATTTATCTCTTGTGCCTTTACCACCTACAAAATGCTTGTTACCTTTCAATATGAAATCGTTGCACAGCTCTCGCTCATTTCACCACAAATTGAAAAATTGTTTGGTTGTTGTAAACCAATGCAACCATTTTTTCTTCACTTTGTGTACTAATGCGTACTGATAAGTTCTGATAAATACTGACGCGTTCTCGATCCTCTAGTATTATGTAATGATTTCACTTACCATGCGGTTGTGTTTGTGCCTATCTGTTTTTCAAGCATTTCCAGTTCTTGTATTATTATTGTTTCTACAATTTGTTCAACTAGCACACAGCTCTCGCTCATTTCACCACCTACTGAATTTTTTCGTTGTTGTTGTAAACCACTGCAACCATTTTTTTCACTGTGTAATGAGTGCTGATGCGTACTGATAAGTTCTGATAAGTACTGACGCGTTCTCGATCCGATAGTATTCTATAATGATTTCACTTACCATGCGGTTGTGTTTGTGCCTATCTTGGTTTTTCGCGTATTTCCAGTTCTTGTAGTAATATTGTTTCTACGGTTTGTTCAACTAGCATCGTATTGCTGTCTTCAATTCCTAACTGGCGTGTTATTTAGCAATGTACCATTTGTGATTTCAATATGAGGCCGCCATAAGTATTTATTTCGGAACCTCCTTGTGTACACCATGTACCATGTAAACTTGTCTGCGAAAGTTCATTTGAAATAAACCTGAAATCGAGAAAAACCGTGTGAAATCAGTACTCCCGCAGGGAACTAGAAATTCTCCCTTGTGACCTTGAAAACCTCCTTTCGGAAGGCCTACAAAACTCCCCAAGCTTTCGTCAAACTCCATTCAAAAGAAGTAAATGCTTCCCTTGAACCTCCTAAAAACGCCCCTAAACTAACATAAGTACTTCCAAAGGGAGCCATAATAGGCTCCTATTTAACCGCCTAAAAATTCTATAAACATCACTTAAAAACGCCCTTCAGGATGTAAAGAATACTCAATTTTGACCTCCTTAAATTCTCCCGAACATTTCTTAACACTCCCTAAATACCTCCTTTCTATAACCTAAAAACGCCCTGTTATGAGGAGGTAAACAAAACCTCCCTGTTCCATGTAGTAAAAAAACTCCTACAAGGAGGACCACTAGAGGACAGTCGAAAAAGAACCTCTAGGGAGTATATGGGAGAAAAAAAAGTTGAGAGTGTCTATAGCCTGTGCCCCAAGATCCTGAAATGAACGCTACAGACACCAGTTTGCCTAAAACGACATGCGACGCCATACGTGAAGTGTGCAACTGGGGTGGTGTACATGATCCCGCTCCCACGCGGGCGGGTGTTCATCGGTCAAACGGGCCGCTGTTTAAACGACCGTTTAAGGAAGCACCAGCTCACTATGCGTAACAACACGGGATTCCACCATCCGCACCATTGCGTTGCTTGTGAAAGCAAGCCACGCGAGCCAGTTTTGACTCAGATGAAGGTGCTGAGCAAAAGCCAAGAACAGGTGGCAAGATAATTATTCAAGGCCTTCTTCATTCCAAAGCATGGTGAACAATGTGTGAGTAAACCACCCATATCTTTGTATGGAAATTAGTATGAATTTTTAAACCGTTATATCTTGTGATAAAGGTGGGGACATGTGTGCGGATATGCTGGTGTGGGTACATTTGCATGCTCCATTTTCCAATAAACTAGTTGTAAGTCAGCGCCCGTCCTGTTTTTTCTCTTCCTATTCCCGTCCGTATCCGCAGTTTGAAGTATAAGACTTCGTAGCTGGTTCGCGCTCGACCCCGTGACGCTCTGAGCGGATGCCAGTTTCATCATGGATAAGGGAGATGTCGGGACTAGCGTTTCGCCGCACCTGAAGGCTTTGAGCCGCAGTTGGCAAACGGCGTCTGACCACGCCGCGGATATCGGCCGGAGAATTGTTCGGCTCGGAAAACGTCAGAAACGGGCCCACAGCCGGAGCCGAAGGTAGGCTTTGGGCGAGTAGTACAATACTTTAGACTAAATTAAAGGTTTATCAAGTGAAACCAAGATACGTACTAGCGGCCTCCTGTTTACCATTCATGTAGAACCAGCCATAGCTGTAATATCAGGTCTTTTGTTCCTCGGAGTAACTTCTTCAATTTTCCATTTGCCACTAAAGTCGAAATATTGTTTGACTCCGATTGTCAATGAAAATGTGTTAACCGGTGAAATACAAATGTACATCGCCCTTCTATGCTAAAGAACATTGTAGAGATGAGTTAAAGTGTTGGTTTTTCGCACTGTACCACTCCTGCATGACCCTTTGAATAGACTTACGTTACAAATAAATAAATAAATAAATAAATAAATAAATAAATAAATAAATAAATAAATAAATAAATAACCAGCCTACGGCAAGCTTTCGCTATGGATATCCATGTTTATTTGAGCTAAGCTGCAGCCATTTTTTAAGACGCGTACCGCGCTCCGCTGAATTGCTGCGTGAGTAGCTGAAGACGTTTTCTCTGTAAACATAATGTGCGCTTAGCTTACCAGGTGGTTAATAAGCCTGACGTAACAAAAATGAACCGCCGTGCTGAAACGACGGCCGGACGTAAGGCCTGGCATTACGATCTCAGGTCAACGTCCTTAACCCGTAAACGCAGCTCCGCCTGCAATGTGATGCATGCCCTACTTTAGGCTCGACGTGAACGTTACAAAGTTTTAGATTAAAGTCAAAGCATTATGCCCGATGTCACGCTTTAAGGTCTAACGGCGTTAAGGTGCCTTCCCACATGAAAGTCGCAGATGTGCTTGATGTTTGCGACAAGAATAAACGCTCTCTTTGTCCGTGGGTGAAAGGTAGCGTCAGCGTCTTTCTTTTACGGCCGTGACTAGGCGCGCCTTCGAGACAACATATGGCCAAGAGGTGCTACTTTCGGTTCCGCGCAGAACACCTCGAACGTTAAGTTCACAGGCGGCATACTGCAGTCTTCAATGAATTTGACGCCGCTGCTGCCATTGCCACTGGAGCCAGAGAAACCCGCCAGAGCATGGACGCCGTAGCGTCGACGGTTCGAAAACTACGTTGTAGCGCTGGTAATCGACGCGTACCCATTAAGCACTCCGCAATGCGTTCGTTCTACATTGCCTGGGGTCCAGCGAGAACTAATCTTCTACACGCTACCAGAGAAGCAACCTACAGCGGGGACGACGAAATTAAAACTGCTCTACATAGGTTCGAAGCCAATTACACAGCCAGTACACGTTGCCATTGAACTCCAGCGCTCTGGGCAATGCGTATGTTTGCAGGGCTAGACCAGGCACAAGTTATTTTCTCCGCTGCGAAAACTTTTACGTACCTCCGCCTTCAATGACAAGGCAGACGAATTCATACGGGAACAAAAATCCGACGAGACTGCGGCGCCTTGCGGCGACGGTCCTCCGCGTTGACGACGCCTCCGCATACGCCGCATGGATACATGGGCGCCATGATCGTTCACCCCTTGACTTCATCCGCAAAGCGAACATTTTCATTTTTATCTAATCACCATCACCTCACAATCCCATATATATGCCCTGTGGCCAAATAAACGTTCATAAAAAAAATGAACAACACCTTACTTCGAGAACGGCTTCCTAAAGCAGGCTCTTTGCTGACGGAAAACAAGCGCTAAATTAAAACACAGGACGAGGAGTGAACGGGCTTAGCGTTTGTTTTCCGTCTGACGATGAACCAACACGCCCAAACCTTTTCCCTTCTTTGCTGACGTTGAACCGTGCCCTCACCCACAAAAAAAGTATCCAAGAAGCCGCGCAATATTCAAAGCAGTTGTATCTGCTAGCCAAGCAGGGCATGTGAAAAGGTGTATAAGTGTCTGGTGCCAGGTGCCCGCCGAACGCGCCTCCTCAGACCAAAACACCAGGATTTGCTTCCGTCGCGGCTCTGGCAAACACTTAGCCAATTCTAGTATTTTGAAAGAAAAGAGCAAGACTTGCAACTATTGTGGCAAGGAAGGCCATCTCGAGAGAGTGTCGCAGCGAGAAGCTTAGTAAGAACTCGCGCAGCTCTATCTGGAGCTGCACCAACTCTAACTCATGCTCTAACAGGCGCAGCGCTGTGCCCCTTCTGTCCATTTCTTATTGTCTTGTCTCTTATGCGCAGTTTTTCCACCCTTAAAACGCAATACTACCTACCCCAACAATACGCTGTATTTATCAAGAGCTCCCTTGCGGTTCAACAAGTGGACTTTCGCAATCCAACAGCCCTCAGCGTACTGCAACGTAGCGGTCAGCAGTGCGCCGGAGCGGGTATACCAGTTCAAGAAACGCCCGTCGATTTTATAGTGGACACAGGTTCTGGAGCTTCAATTCCTGGTGCTGACACGTGCAGCAAGCCGAAGCCTTCACCACCGTTCCAGCCAACATGGGCGATATTGCTGGATTTTTCTTGCAGCAAGATCTACGTTCAGGGGTGCTTCGTCACTCCAGTCCAGTATCGGAACCGGCAGGCTCAATTCCTGTTCTACGTGGTACCACAAGGCACAAATGTCAGGGTCAACGACGCGGTCAACACAATGGAACTGCTGCCTACAATGGAACTGCAAACTACAACGCTTGCCGTTCGCGGTGGAGGAATCTGCGGAAGGTGAACTGGATCAGCAGGAACAGGCAGACGTCATTAAAAAAATTGGCAGCGCCCCATGAGCAAACTGCTGGTCGACTGGCTTGAGCAAGCATTTTCACTACTAGATTAAGTCATGGGCCAGTTGCGATGCTGTTTATAAAGAAACAAAATTGGCTGTGCCGCTAATGGAGACGGTACCATTTCCTTCACGACCGTGGGGAAAGATAGGCATCGACATCATTGGTGCTTTTGCAAGTGTCCTCGAGACTGTCGTTTTGCCATTACTTTGCTATTCTAGTTGAGCAAGTGGCCAGAAGTGGGATTCACCTCTAACGTCACTTCAGCCACGGCCATGCCCTGTTTGCGCAAGTGCATTTAGCCGCGAAGGCTATCCCAAGGAAATAGTGAGTGACCATGGCCCACAATTTATTTCTGCTGAGTTTGAAGGATTCTTGTGCAATCGAGAAATCCACCGTACTCTGCAGTCTACTATCCACAATCAAATGGCCAGAAATCAGCTGTCGTCCTACACAACCGTCAACGAAGGCCCGGGATCCATCTGGTTGCAGGATCGACCGGAACTACACCTGACGTGGCATGCGTGGAGCGCGAGGCCGTTAAGTAAAGCGCCATTAAGAAACATCTTGCAAGCAAGCACTGCGCAGATAGACGTCGGGCACCAAAGAATTGTCCATTGAGTGCAGGAAAAGCAGTTCGGGTTAACCAGGACATGTGCGAAAGGGTCCCCATCACATTCACTTCCTCACACCATTGTCCGGTGCTAGCATGTGGGCACGTACGAGCTGAGCGACGGTCACGTTTGGAATGGTGAGCGGCTGATTCTATACAGTGCAGCGTGAAGCCCTGCAACGGGCGTAACCTGTGTCTCCCCTGGGAGTACGGCTCTACAGCAGCGCAACCCTCGAGTGGACACTTGGCCGGAAAATTTCGTCCAGTTTGATTTACCCATAAATTAGGATTATTGAAGTTTCAATTTACGATTGTTCACTGTGCAAGATCATTTCATGTCGCGAGACCCACACTAACCATATCTTACGATGATGATAAGGAAAAAATAAGTGTATGATGCTGACAATTAAATTGGAGAAGCGTTCCAAGCCGTTGACGGCGACGCTTAGGCCCCAGGTTTTCCTTCTTCTTTAAAATTCCCTGCTATTGTGGAAGTGGGCTTTGAAACATCCGGTACGATGAAGATATAGTGAACCGATGAAGATATAGTGATTCAGAGCAGACTGGCAGCCGTTCCGGCACGACTGCTAATCCCTGCTTCTACGCACTGCAGGCACGGCTACACAGGGTACCGGATCCAGGCCTGATATCTCTGCCGGAAAGAAGGATTCTACGGTCGTCTGTGCGCAGTCGCATCGCGGCTGTCTCTCGAGCACGTGCTGCTATCGACTAATCGCCTTGACGGAACGTGGCGTCAACTTCCCTGGCAGCTCGTCTGGTGGCGTCCACATAGCTTACAAATACGGCCCAAACTGGACTGTCGGCATTCAGAGCAGACTGGCAGCCGTTCCGGCACGACTGCTAATCCCTGCTTCTACGCACTGCTGGTTGGTAATTCGAGCTTGATGCGCCCTCTGCCTACTTTGCAAATGGTTGTTGGTCTGCTCTCAGTGCTTACACGTTTGTATTTTACTGCTGTGTAATTCGCTTGAAATTTCTTGCTGTTCAATTGACTTACCTCGATGGAGGCCCTCGCTGACATCACCAAAGCCCTGGGTGACAAAACTCCCAGTTCTATCAAGGAACTTACGAAGGTCTTGATTGAAATGTTCAGCACCATCACGGGGGCTATGAAGGAGATCAAGACTAGCGTCAGTGGTTTCGAGGCGTCTATGAAATTCCATAGTGAGAGCTTTGACGAGTTCAAAGCTGAGCTCAAGTCTATCCGGCAAGAGTTAAGTGAAGTAAAAAAACGTAGTGTTGAAGGTGAAAAGGAACGTCAGCGTTTGAATAAGGAACTCAGAGATGCAAGGAAAGAAATGGTGGACCTAAAACAGTACTCCCGGAGAAATAACCTTGAACTAAAAGGAATACCGCTAACCGAAAAGGAAGACCTTGATTTAACATTGCAGAAGGTGGCCAAGTGTCTGAACGTCGAGCTATCGGATAATGATGTTGACGTGGTGCATCGTGTCCCCACAAAAGGTGGCGGACTGCCTAACATAATTGTTAAATTTAACTCCCGAACTACTCGTGACAAGCTTCTGCTTGCCGCAAAAAAGAAAAGGCTGAACGCGTCACTGCTGGGTTATCAAGCAGATAGCCCAGTATACGTGAACGACCACTTGTGCCCAGAAAACAAAATCCTGCTCGGGAAGGCTATTCAGTACAAACGGGAAAAAAATTGGAAGTTCGCGTGGGTGGCCGATGGCAAAATTTTAATGAGGAAATCTGAAAGCTCGAAGGTTTTGCACGTCACCTGTGATGACGATTTGGTCAAAGTAGAATAAAAGCTGTACTGCAGCCCTTGTTACACCTGAACATAACATAATGACGCCCTCAGTAACCAAAACTGATAGCGTTTCCAAACACAAGAATGTTTCTGTCTTTTACACGAACATACGCAGTTTGAACAAAAACCAGAGCTTGCTCCTTGCATCGCTTTCTGCACATGTTCAACCTATCGAGATTATAGCGCTTACAGAAACGTGGTTAAAAAAGGGTGAAAATGCCAACATCGACGGCTACTCATTTATATCTAATTCACGGGACTCACGCACACGTGGTGGTGGTGTGGCCCTTTTTGTTAAATCCGGATACTTGTTTTCTAAACTAGATACCGTTACATACAGCTGCCCAGACATGGAATCCCTGTTTATCAACTTAGAGTGCTCCCTTGTATTAGGGGTTATCTACCGACCTCCAAACTCATCTTATGCTGCTTTTTTAGACAAGCTTGAAAAAGTTTTATTTGCTCTCTCGGCAAGCTACAACGTCCCGATTGTTATTACGGGGGACTTTAATATTGACACTCAGAATCCAACGTTTTCAGACTACGAATTTTTGCTTGCTTCATTCAATCTTCGCAACTTGATTTCTACGCCCACCCGTTTAACCAGCACTTCAGCAACGATCATAGACCACGTGTTAACAAACATGGTAACCCCAGTCACCGCGAATGTGTTGGACGAACCAATCTCTGACCACCTACCCATTTTCATTTCCATCCGGGGCCAGCCTAAAAGCGTACCCAAAAATAACGCTCCTTTTAGAAAAATTGATTACACCCTATTAAGAAATGAACTTCTATCTATCAATCCAAGTAGTCTGTTTCATGACGATGTAAATACCGAGGTCGCCAATCTGATTGTAACACTAAAGACAGCAATCAGTAACTCTAGCGTTACCATATCTTCTCGCTCTTACAAAGCTCCTATCTGTCCTTGGATGACTAATGACATCCTTGCAACCCTAAAGAAAAAGCAATTCTGGTATAACAAATGGAAGCAACATAAAGAAAATGAATACTATTTACGACAGTTTAAAAGATTACGGAATGACTCAGAGGCGATAATCCGCGTACGCAAAAAGGACTATTATTCCAGTTTGATTAAACATGCGAATGGTGATACAAAAAAATATGGAAAATTGTACAAGGTGTTACAGGCAATCCCCGTGCGCAACGAATTCTGCCTTTAGCCATAGATAACAAAACAGTTGAAAGCTTCAATTCCTACTTTACCAGTATTGGCCCGTCCTTGGTGTCAAGTCATCAAGGTTGCAACGACGATGTATGTCTAGCCAATCCTATATGCAATACCTTCGTTATTCATGACATTGAGTTAGGCGAGTTGCTATCCACTGTAGCAAAACTGTGCAATAACAAAACTCCTGGGCTGGATGGAATCACGGCGCGTCTGATCAAAGACAACATAGACATATTAGGCCCGATACTGTGCCACATCTTTAACCATTCTCTAGCCACTTCATCCTACCCCTCTCCTCTAAAAACCGCCAAAGTATTTCCCGCATTCAAAGATGGTGATCGATCCGACCCTTCGTGCTACCGCCCGATATCGGTGCTCAGTATAATCAACAACATTTTCGAAAAAATACTTTCCTCTCGAATCAACAACTTCCTGAAAAAATATACAATACTATGTCCGCAACAGCATGGTTTCCGGCAGGGAGTTTCGACTTCCACCGCAGTTCAAGCTCTGACCCAAAAACTCAACACGTCTTTAAATAACAATAAGCTAATTTCCGTCGTGTTTCTTGACCTACAGAAGGCATTCGACACCATCGACCACTGCATTCTGCAAAAAAAATTAAAAACTATGGTTTTCGAGATAAGATCTTCGAATTCTTCTCTAGTTACATCAGCAACCGTAGTCAGGTTGTTACCATTGGCGACATCACTTCTTCCGAAAGAACGTTACGGACAGGGGTACCGCAGGGATCTGTCCTTGGTCCTTTGTTTTTTATTCTATACGTAAACGACTTACCGCTGGCTATCAATTCTGCTGAGATACTTATGTATGCGGATGATGCAGCATTGATAGTTACTGGGGAAAGTGTAAAAGAGATCGAGATAAAAACAAATGCTGAACTAGCAAATATATCGAATTGGTTCATGTCAAATAAACTTACTGTAAACGTGAAAAAAACGAAATACATGATAATACATTCACGACACAAGCCGATAAATTTAGACAGTATTCAA